>NC_043001.1:92525687-92635687 GCF_006345805.1 Octopus sinensis | reverse complement strand
TGGCTTTATGTATCACAGAAAATATGCTTATATAGGGAGAAAATAGAACAAGTACAAAACTATTAATAATTTTAATAACAACAACAACAACAATAATAATAATAATAAAATACCAATACCAACAACAATAAAACTAATAATCATGTTACAAGTAGTATTTATAAGACACTGGACTGTGATGAATTACAAATGTAAATACTGGCCAAGGTAGAAAATATTTTGAGCTATAATATTATAATAATAATAATAATAATCCTTTCTACAATAGGTACAAAGCCTGAAATTTGTGGGAAGAGGTTAAGTCAATTACATCAACCCCAGTACTCAAATGGTATTTAATTTATCGGCCCTGAAAGGCAAAGTCAACCTCAGCAGAATTTGAACTCAGAATGTAACAAGATGAAAGGCCATTAAGCTTTTGTCCAGTGTTATAAAAATGATGATGATGGGCACACCCATCGCTTTTAATGTTTGAAGGAAAGGATTTTAAAAAAATGAACCTGCTTCTGTTTGTGATGAATGTAATTTGAGTTCATGTACGGATTTTGGTATGGGGTCACAATGGAGACAATAATGATTTTGATTTTGCCTGGGATTGGACAAATGTGTAAGGATAAAGTTATTCTGTTTCATCAACATCATCGTCGATTAATATCCTTCCTTGTTAACATGGGTTGAACAGTTTCACAGGAACTGGCCAGATGGGAACCTGTGCCGTGCTTTGGTGTCTGTTTTGGCATGGCTTTTATGGCTGAATGCCCTTCCTAACACCAGCCACTCCATAGAGTGGGCTAAGTGCTTTTTATGTGGCACTCACACAGACAAGGTCAGTTTTGGTGTGGTTTTTACAGCTGGATGAAAAATGCCAACCACTTTACTGTGTGGACTGGGTACTTTTTAAGTAGAACCTGCACTGGTGGGGTCACCAAGTGACTTTGCAAGACAAAAAGTCTTTGAGAGAGGAGTGATCTTGTGTCAGAAGATGAAAGATTATAGTATGACAGAGAGGCAGAAACAGATGTTTTGCTGTAGAGGAGGTCTATGGTTACCCAGAAAGAGAGCGAGAGTTAACAAGAATGAGGGTAGAAACAGTTACCTAGAGGGTGGGAGTTAACAAGAAAGAGGTATGCCACTGTAAAGAAGATACATGGTTACCTAGCCAGAGGTAAGAGCAAGGGAAGGAGGGAGAAAGAGTTATCAAGAGTGAGGGCAGAAACAGATTTATGTTGTAGAGGAGATACATAATTACTCAGCCAGAGGGAAGAGCAAGGGAAAGAGAGAGTAGGAGACAGCAGGAGCAAGAGAGGGATGGTGGCAAGTGCCAGGGTATACTTGCAAGGAATGGAGATCAGGGCATAGATAGGCTGGTAGAGTAAGGGAGAGGAGGATGAATGGTGGCAGAGTATTGTCACGAGTCTTGAGTGGGGTAGAGGAATGCAGTGACTGATAGAGGGGAGGGGAGGGTGAAGCAACAATAAATCCTTTATTGCAGAATCTTGTTGGCAATATAAAAGAATTTTTGGAATGCAGTCATCTTGCATTCAACAACATATCTTGCTCATCTACACTGAATTCCTAATAGCATGCTTTCAATACTGGAAATATCACATTTTCCTGAAATTTTGACATTTGATATCTTACCATGCCATAACAATAATAATAATAATAATAATAATAGTTTCAAATTTTGATACAAGATCAGTAAATTTGGGGGAGAGGTAAGTTGATTGCATCTATCCCGGTGCTCAACTGGTACTTATTTTATCGCTCCTGAAAGGATGAAAAGCAAAGTCAGCCTTGGTGGAATTTGAACTCAGAATATTAAGATGGACAAAAGGCCACTCAGCATTTTGTCGGGCATGCTAATGATTCTGCCAGTTTACTTCTTTAATAATAATAAAAATCCTTTCTATTATTGACACAAGGCCCAAAATTTTGGGGAAGGGGTTAGTCAATTCCTTAGACCCCAGTACCAAAATGGTACTTATTTTATCCACTCTGAAAGGATTAAAGGCAAAGATGACCTCTGTGGAATTTGAAATCAAACCTTAAGGATGGACAACACACCACTAAACATTTTCTCCAGCTTGCTACCTTAAATAATGATGATAAGAAGATTGATAATCAAATTAAAGATAAAACTAAAAAAGAAAACAAACACTGGTTTATCAATGAAGTGCCCAGGGTTTCGGTACCAATAGGCATTGCAACCTTTTCAAAGTTCCTACATGAGAATCTAGATAGTCAGAAATGGGTGTCACCTGCTGCATTGAGAATACTCCAAAATTCTATTTTGTCAGGACCATTGATTTATTCATTTAACATCTGTTTTTGCATTCTTGTATGGCTTGGATGGTAAGTGATTTCAAGGCAAAATTTTACAAACTATTGATACCCGAATATGTTCTCACCAACAAAACTCTCTGCTTCAATGAGTTAGGGTTATGTTAACACAAAACATGACCTATTCCTGACTTAACAGTACTGCCTATTAAAGCTATGATTGGCCTGGGCCAATACAGGACAAGACATAGCTAAGTTGATGTGTGTGTGTATATGTATATGTATATATTATTATTATTATTATTATTATTATTATTATTATTATTATTATTGTTGTTGTTGTTGTTATAAGACAGCAAGCTTGCAGAATCATTAGCATCCCAGGCAAAATGCTCAGCGGCAGTTCATCTGTTTTTACGTTCTGAGCTCAGATTCTGCTGGGATCAACTTTGCCTTTCATCCTTTCGGGGTCAATAAACTAAGTACCAGTGAAACACTGGGGTTGATGTAATCAACTAGTCCCCTCTCCCAAAATGCCAGGCCTTGTGCTTTTAGTAGAAAGTATTACTGTTATTTAAATCAGTTGGATTCAACCCTATGCAACTTGAAAGTTTCATAAGCTTGTCAAGTAGAGTCCAATTAGCTAGGTCCCTGCGATGAACCTATGAAACCAAGTTGCATTTAGCTGTATCAAACTGTTTAAATAATAATTCATGTAACTCCTAATAAATGTGTTCATTGACTCTTTCTTTTGTTTGTCCACTCATGCATATATATATATATATATATATATACACACATATATTTGCATCAATGTAATTGACTTACCCCTCCCCCAAAATTGCTGGCATTGTGCCTAAATTTAAAATTACTATTATCATTATTATTAAGGCAACAAGATGATTTAAGCATTTTGAATGCCACTAAGCATTGTGTCAATCTTTACGTTCTGAGTTCAGATTCCCCCAAGGTCACTTTGCCTTTCATCCTTTTCTTAGACGATAGATAAAATAATTACCAGTTAAGCACTGGAGTCAGTGTTATCAACTTGCCCTCTCCCTTAAAATTGCTGGCCTTTTACCAAAATTTGAAATTATTATTAAGGTGGTGAGCTGGCAGAATTGTTAGCACACTGGAAAAATGCTTAGTAGCGTTTCATCCATGCTTACATTCTGAGTTGAAATGCATCGAAGGTCAGCTTTGCCTTTCATCCTCTCACGATCAATAAATTAAGTACCAGTTGTGTATTAGGGTTGATGTAATTAACTCAACTCTTCCCAAAAAATTTCAGGCCTTGTGCCTGTAGTAGAAAGAATTATTGTTATCATTATTTAAGTGGTAAGCTGGAAGGATTGTTAGCACATCAGACAAAATGCTTAGTGGCATTTCTTCCATTTCTATGTTCTATGTTCAAATCCCGCTGAGGTCAACTCTATCTTTCAACCTTCTAGGGCTGATAACTAGAGTATCAGTCAAATACTGGGGTTGTTGTAATTGACTAAATTCCATCAACTGCAGGCCTTGTGCCAACTTTTCAACCTTTAGAGTGGTGAACTAGCAGGATCATTAGCACATCAAACAATATTTAGCAGCATTTCTTCCAGCTCTGTATGTCCTGAGTTCAAATGCTCTCAAGGCATGATTGATAAAATAAGTGCCAGTCAAGTACTGGGATCCTAGCAATCAACTAAACCTTACCACAAAATTTCAGGCCTTGTGCCTTTAGTAGAAAGAATTATTATTGTTATTATTATTATGTCTTAATACCTGTGTTATAACTCATTATTAGGTGGTTTTGTTAATTAGGTAATGTACTAAAGAAATGGATGTATGGCTTTGCTTCTAAATTTCATTTCATAGTCATTTGGCCTGTTTAGAAAATATCGTGTTTAAGGATCATCTAACTTCTAATTTTGAATTACTATTTCTATTGTTGTTATCATTATTGCACTCTTTTGCTAATCACTTGGCATTAAAAGTAAAAGTGCAGGTTTTCGCCTCTGAGTCAGACTGATATAAGCTATCCAAAAGAGAATGACACATCATATACCCCCCTTCAAAAATAAAAGGAAAAAACGAAAAGCAATTGTTATTCTGAAACTATGGGCTTCTGTGGCAGTGTGATACTACCACTTGTATTCACATTTAACAACACCATCAGCATGTTTTCACGTCTACTTCTTTGTGTAATTGTCATAATACCTGTTAAGTAATGCTTGTATTGGGTGCTTATATGCAACATATTTTGTGGATATTATATCTTGAAGATGTATCTTGCATATTTATACAACAGTCACAAAGTATTTACACAAATGATACAAAACATTAAATAAACAGTATGAAATTTAGTACCAATAATAACGATTACATTACAAACTTACTAAAAGTACCTCTCTCTCTTTCTCTCTCACTCACTCATTCAGTTAATCTTGTCTCTTGTGTATCAGTTTCTTCATGTCACTCTGTTCATTTACATAAAGATTTTCTTAAGGTTTCTGGCAATATTACTTTCTTCCCCTCGAAAGGAGAGAAGTGCTTTCTTATGGTATTACTTCTATTTTGACTTCTTTCAGTTTATTTCAAAGTATATGATACCTCTTATATCCATACTACTACTACTACTACTACCACCACCATTACTATCACCACCACCACCACCACCACCACCACCATCAACATTATCACTATCATCATCACCATCATCATTATTATTAGTTATTAACGAAGAAAGAAAATGGAATGGGAGTTAAAAGCATTTGGAACTGTAAAAAATATATATAAACAGATAAACCGAGTCACTTGAAGTTCTGTATTTTTACTGCAAAACACAGACTACATATCTTTACTATCATCACAATTAGTTTTAGAAATATTAAGTGCAGTGAACACTGTAAAGCATGTGGTATTGTTTTGGTAAATTGAGCTTTATTCACAGTTTATGTTAATTATCTTCAACTATTCTGTTAATGTCACTGGGAAAGGATTGGATTTTACAAGAATTTTACAATCTAAATTTTAAGAAAAAAAATTTAACCAAACAAATATATTCTTCAGAAACGGCTTTTAATCATTGCTTATTACAAAGCATTTTATAAAGATTTTGCAAATTGTGAAGCAATTTATGCGTAAGTAATTAACAACTGGTTATAAAGAGCGATATAGTAGAAATTTACAACCAGTCTACCCATTTAAATTATTCCTGTTGTATACTAGACTGTAATACAGTACGTGATTGTTTGGGCAACACTCACATCTAAAATGTTAATTGTTGTGTCAAGATAGTGTCATGATAAACATTTAAAAAAATGTATGCAGTTATATTCAATTTTGCTTCATTGTTATATTCAGTTTTGTGTCATTGTAAATATAACTGCATATATGTGATTTAAATAGCTATCATGACTTTACTATGATTATCCAGTTTTGCCCATTATTCATCAACAGTCAAAAATAAATAAATGCCAGTAAATAAATAAGTGCCACCCTTGTAGACGGTACCACTCTCGTTAAGAACCTTTGCTTACAGTGATGTTTTTACCAATAGGAGTAACTATATTTAGATCTTGGGGAATTTAGTTACCAAGAGTTATGTACTTTATTGATGCATGCAACACCAGTGACAGGTTTGAAAGCATTATATTCTCAAATAGTCTTGTACAGAATTGATTTGGCCATATACATATTCATATATGCATATATATTACATATATACTTATACAAATATCTTTGTTATATATATATACTTGTATATAATACACACATCATATAAATATAAATATTTTATATATATATATATATATATATATATATATATATGGGCTTCTATCAGTTTCCATTTCCCAAATTTACTCACCAAGCTTTGGTTACCCTTGTGCTATAGTAGAAGACACTCATCCAAGGTGCTGCATTGTTAGGAAGCAAGCTTCTGAAGCACACAGCCATCCTGTGCCTTGAAATATTGTATGTGTGTGTGTATATACATACATACATACATACATACATACATACATACATACATACATACATACATACATGCATGCATGCATACATACATACATGCATACATACATACATACATACATACATACATACATACATACATGTGTGCATATGATTGTTTATATATATATGTATATACATGTGTGTGTCTGTGTGTGTACATTATATATATAATCAATTACTTTAAAAGCAGGTATGCTTTGGTGCCAGGCAGAGCTTTCAACTGTAAAATTGTGCCTTAGGCTACTCACCCTCTTAACTCATGGCAGCATGGAAAATTAAATGAATGTGCTCATACACGTGCATTGTTTGATGGAGAAACTTAGGGTAGGATCAGAGTAATGTTTTCATAATATGACTTGGAGAAAATATAATTTCAGATTATGAATTAAATCCACTAAACATGACCAGTTGAGCAAAGTACAGATACAGTTTAGACTTTAATAAATAAAATCCATTCTTACTCTACTCTATCACTTCCTGTAATTCAGTGTAGCAACATGTTGACTAGCTAATATCAAATTTTCCTATGTGGAGCATTAAAATTCTTTCCTCATGGGGCACACGTTCCTTTTTGTGAACTTTATTGAAGTAATTATGACTGACACAAATCCATCTGTGTACTAAGCTGTAAAACATTAGCAATTCTAAGGTACATTCTTCCTATTTCATAATGTTCTTTTTATCTATGTTTCAACACATTTTCTCCTTTTATTTTACTGCAATTTTTTCCTCAAAACTCTTGAAATTACAACTGCTAATCAGAGTTATTACAAGTGTGTGATTACGAAACTAAGCTGGTCAATTAGTCACACATTCAAACCTAGAGGTCCCTTTAGAAGGGCCATACTTCTTTTTTCAGCCATGTGAATGACAGCTTTTATGCATTTTCATTTAAGGTTGAGTGCTTAGTAATAGAACAGGCTTAGAAATGAAAAAGTAATTTACTCCAGCACTATATAAATGCCTAGATTTTGAAATACCAAAATTGATTAGGAACTAATGGATCCAAAACAGTAAAAGTAATAGAAAATAACAGCATACTGCACTTCATACTTTAATGCAATACATGCAGTGCAGCAATCTTTGGTGATCTATGTATCACTAGGGTTGTGAAAAGGATTGCTAGAATGTTGCAATGATTTTAAAAGAAAACTAGAAAAAAAAAAAATTAATTGATAAAAATTTTTTTAAATGATAAAATATATAAGCAAAAAAAAAACTAAGCTATGAATAAAGCAATTAAAATAATGAACTGTTTGTCTATTAAATGTTTGTAATCTTCCTTTCTTTCTTCTTTTCTTTACTGTTCTTATTGTTCATGTTGCTGATGTTGTTATTGTTGTTGGTGTTACTGTTGTTGTTGTTATTTAAGCATTGTTAAAAGTAATATTAATGCATATAATGGAGGTTTTGATTAACATCGAATCACCTTCTATGTTTTTGATACATGTTTGGTATCTTCACATGCAAAAAAAAAAAAAATGCATTTGATGTCAACATTTTAATTTTAAATAATGTTTTGGCTCATATTTTTGCTCATATTTTTCATCCATCCATTTTTATTTTTATTTTACTTTTCTTTAATTTTTTATCTCCCTTCATTAAAGAATATTGTTTTACCTATCCATTATCCAAGTTTTTGTTACATTTTTTTTTAGCATGGTGCTAGAAATGAAAGAAAAGATATAACAAAATAAGGCATGTAGAAATGAGCAAAGCTACCTGCAGATTTAGCATTTGATTATCTTACTACTAATTGGGGTGATACAAAGTTACAAAGTTTATGTTCAGAAGACATTGTGTTACTTTTATATATATATATATGTATATATATAGGGGAAGAATTCACAAAAAAAATTAAAAGACAAAGATGGGTGTTGTAGAAAACAAACAGATATATTAGTATAATGCTCAGGAAATAAATAAAGTCTTTAACATTTTGACCCTACGCTCTTCCACAGAAAGAAAGAAGGAGAGAAAATAAAGAATGTGTAGTGGCTAGCAATCTATCATGGCATGTATATATATATATATATATATATATATGTAATTCTGAAATTTTCCCAAAATAAATTACACAATTATATTATCTATACTTATGATTAAAAGATATCCAAATACTACATGGTAGAATGTAGAATTTCATAAACCAGTTTTTAGTTATCTAAAATTCTAAATAAGGCAATCTGTGTATATTACATTTAATTTGCTATTTGGCCTGTTTTTACATATAAACAGGTTTTAGTGGCAGTTGCATCTGAGATAGCCTAGTACCCTTTTGTTGATAGTAATTTTGAGTATTCTGGTTTATTGTAGGAATTTTATAAAGTGGAAACTGGGAGAAGCTTAAGATATGGATGCATGTTGATACCAATGTTAGTTACTGTTAACAAGATTCTCTGAGAAAAATAGCTTAAAAGTTTATATTTATTTTATGATCTGTTATTTGACTATTTCTTCAATCCTTTTGAAATACATTCCTAAATCAACTTAAAAACGATAGAATAACTCATTAACTAATTCCTATGAGACATTTTATGATTTCTTATAAACTGGAATAACTACATTTAATTCTTTCAAATATATATTTTAGCTTGGAGTAATTAGATGTGTGTGTGTGTGTGGAGAGAGAGAGTGTGTGTGTGTGAGAGTGAGAGAGAGAGATAGGGTGAAATTTAGAAGGTTTATACTCCTATTACTCAGTTATTTTGTTTTCAATTCAGTTCTTCACTGTGAGATATTGAACTTTCCAGTCAAGGCAATAAAATTTTACTCTATGAACTTATGATGTTCTCCTCTTTTTTAGAAGTAACATACTGCATTAAACTCAAGTTAAATTCCTTCCTAGTTTTAAGAAAAATCTTTGTAATTTTAATTTCCAATGATCCACTTGATTTTGTGCTACATTGGAGGGGCTTTCTATTACATCTTCCTTCAGGCTCATGAAAATATTTTTGTGCTCATTATTATCAGTTAATAAATGCCCTTTAAGTTACAGTTTCATTAGTGCCTACACCAGTAAATTTTACTGCAAAGTAGTATATATTTACTTATAGTGCAGTGCTCTTTAATTCATACAAACATGTTAGCCTTTTAGTTATTAACCTTTTAGGTTATTATCTTCTCAAGCTTATTTTGTTCATGTAATATATATATACAAGACTTAATTTTCTCGCTCAATACTTCACCAATATACTGCCTAACCAACTCAAAATTAATATTGCTTCTATCTGTATATGATGCTGAAGAATTTGTAATGGCCTGTATGATTCTCAGCAAGTGGATTTAGTCCACATGATTTCTATTATTTAACATATATTATTACATAACATATATAATTAGGTAGCAGTTACTCTACTGAAAGATACTAAATATATATTATGGGAAGATTTACTTTTTACAAATAAAGTCGGTATATCTGAATGCCCCACTCCCTCCATGAGTAAATAAAACCTCATAGAAACACTTGAGAGTAGCATAATTTTAAGACATAAGTAGTCTGTCTTCAAGGGATTTCTTTACTTTCACAATGTAATTTTTATTTCTCTTACTTAAATTCTACTCAAGAAACTCAGTTATTCCACCTTGTCAGTTTTGGTATAGCCACTGGTCTCATATCTAGCTGTAAAATGAATTTATAATAATTTATTTTTGATTTAATTTAAGAAAAAACTTTTTTCATTGTCCTATTACTGTATTTTACAAGGAAGTGTTGTTCTGTTATAGGTGTCCCAGTGTGTGTATATGTATATGCATGTATGTGTATGTATATGCATATTTATGTATATTTGTTTCAGAGATTATTCTCTGGTGACTTTTGAGTGATTGTATCCTATCAAAACTTTATCAACACTTCACATCTAGTATTACATATATGAGCACATATTTTCACAGTTATCAAAAGAAAGCTAACACACTCATATATGCACATAAATGCACATACAAAAACACAAATAAGCTTGATCTATAATTAGTGAGAAACTTAACTTCAATGATTATTATTTAATATCCTTGCTAATATCCTAATTAATAATGAAATGATAAAGAGGTAATTTCAAAATTAGAATCGATCTGGATTGTTACTATTTCAGTTCATTTACTCTTTAAAGTTGTTACCATTAAATTGAAAAGGTTTTTTTATTCTTTAGCGGATGAGTCTAGATGAAGAGGTTGTATCTATGGCTTTTGCAGGCCTCTGAAACTGGTGAAGTTGATGTTTGTGAACAATACCAAGTCACATACTGTGAGGAAAAATATGGGCAGGTGCTGGATTCCAGAAAGTTGATATTCTGAAATGAATGAATTTAAGGTTATAGTATGAGAGCCTAGAGTAGACACAGTATTGGGAACAAAACGAGCTCATCTTAATGGCAGTAGCATGAGAACCACCTGCTCCAAAATTTAAAGTCCACTATAGTAGTAGTAGAAAAGGCATAGTGAGAAAAGAAACAGATGATCTAGATGGCTTTTTTCTGGATACGGTCTAGCATATCTGTGTTTGCTGCAGCAGCAGCATCCCTGATGCAGGAAAAGTATTTCAATGTGAGCTTCTCTTGAGTTGTGTAAAGAGTTTGCTACTATTTGGAGCCTGAGTATGATGAATGGCAGAGTGAAAGAGTACATGGTAAGATTCCCTTTAGTGTTATGACTTTCTATGCTTTGATTTAAAATCTTGCCAAACTCAACTTTGCTTTTTATCCTTTTGGGGTGTTAAAATAAGCACCAGTCATCATGAGTGCTGGTTACATTAACTTCACCTCTAGCCCAAAATGTGTGGCCTCATGTTGCAGTTACGAGTCATTTTGTGACTTCAACATATTCACAACACAACAAAGCAAATCATCAATTGTTTGCCATGTCCTCATTCCAACATAGTTCATGCTTGTATGACATTTTCAGTGATATCCATACTTAATTGTATCATTAAGAAACATGTCTTCATTTAGAGTATTGAAGAAAAAGCATTCTTGTAGAATCCATTCCTCTCACAGCAAGTTAATAAAACCATCAGTTACAAACTGCTCCTGCTTCTCACATCAGTTACATGCATTTCAATTTAATATTTTCAGCTAAATGGACTGGATTATTAAGAACGAGTAACAGAATATGAACTGTTAATTATTTGGGTGGTTGATTGACATCTAATTAATGCTGCAAGCTGTGACTCTATCATTTTTGTCATTCTTTGGTTTTAACATCACATTATGTGTTGAAATGTATAGTAATTCATAATTTGAGAGTGTCTATGTGTACATACACACACACATAGAAACTCACATTCTCTCTCTCTCTCTCTCACACACACATATACACACAAACACACATTCTCTCTCTCCCGCACATACACACATACACACACATGGGAGGGATAATACAGAACTCACTGCTGTGAACAGAATTTTGAATCTTTTGTTTGGGGGCAGAAAAGAAACATTCAACTTTCCTCAGATTATTCAAAATAAGAATATTATTTCAAATATCTGTGTGTAAAATTAAATAAAATTATTTGAATGATGCTGATGATGATGATGATAAAATAATGAGAATTTTGATGATGATGATGATGGTGATGATAATCATAATAATAATAATATTAATAATAGATATGGTATATAAAATGATAATTACTTTAGTCACAAGATGATCCTTTCTTAGAGATGTGAGTATAGTTGCTTGAATGGATATTAGTATATTATTAATACTTATTGATTTCCAGAGGTAGGATAACTAAAGTCAAAGATTCTTTTGAGATATAAATCTTGAATAAAATGCAGTAAAACTGCAGTAAGATATTTAATTCAGCACTTTATTCTTCCTACCAAAATATCACTCTCAATTAGTTTAATAATAGCAATAATGATAATATTGATTTCAAATTTTGGCACAGGGCCAGCAGTTATTAAGAGGATGGGGAAGTCAATTACATCAACTACAATACTTGACTGACACTTATTTTATTGACCCCAATATCGTGGGATTTGAACTCAGCATAATAATAATAATAATAATAATAATAATAATAATAATAATAATTCTTTCTACTATAGGCACAAGGCCTGAAATTTTGGGGGAAGGAATAGTCTATTACATTGACCCAGTACTCAACTGACACTTATTTTATTGACCCTGAAAGGATGAAAGGCAAAGTTGATCTCAGTGGAATTTGAACTCAGAACATAATGACAGACAAAATACCATGAGTATTTTCACCCGGCATGCTAACAATTCTGTCAGCTTGCCACCTTAATAATAATAATAATAATAACAAGCAGTACCAGGCAGTGGCTCTCATGGCTTCTGATCTTAACTGATTGGAAGTGTTATCATGTACATTGTTTTGTCTTGGTATAAAAGATGGGCTACAGCAAATATTCTGCTCAATACCACAGATTTCCTTGTCAGTTGTTTGACCATAACCAGTTGAGCATGTCCCTTAGTGGCTGACGATATGTGCATCTCTGATCACGAGCAGAAGTAGTGGGGGAGCATCATAGCCATGTGTTGAGAGGGATTCTTTGGGGTTTGAATAATTCATCTCTGGAAACATGGGTGGTTCTTTCAACATCCTTAAACAACCCTTATTCAGGGACCTTTTGAGCGGGATGGGCTACTCAACCTGAAGTAAATTCTAACAGGGCCCCACCTGCAAGGTCATGTGCTGTTTATCTTGATATGAGATCACCATGTCGCGCACATATGGTTGTGATGCATGTGCCTGGTGTACCCTTATCAGACGGGTAGTCATGATGGGTATATTGGGCTTCGTATATTTTACCCCAGTGTCACTTTGATGGCATAAACTGCTCTCTCACTCAATAATAATAATAATAATAATATAATAATAATAACAAGCAGTACCAGGCAGTGGCTCTCATGGCTTCTGATCTTAACTGATTGGAAGTGTTATCATGTACATTGTTTTGTCTTGGTATAAAAGATGGGCTACAGCAAATATTCTGCTCAATACCACAGATTTCCTTGTCAGTTGTTTGACCATAACCAGTTGAGCATGTCCCTTAGTGGCTGACGATATGTGCATCTCTGATCACGAGCAGAAGTAGTGGGGGAGCATCATAGCCATGTGTTGAGAGGGATTCTTTGGGGTTTGAATAATTCATCTCTGGAAACATGGGTGGTTCTTTCAACATCCTTAAACAACCCTTATTCAGGGACCTTTTGAGCGGGATGGGCTACTCAACCTGAAGTAAATTCTAACAGGGCCCCACCTGCAAGGTCATGTGCTGTTTATCTTGATATGAGATCACCATGTCGCGCACATATGGTTGTGATGCATGTGCCTGGTGTACCCTTATCAGACGGGTAGTCATGATGGGTATATTGGGCTTCGTATATTTTACCCCAGTGTCACTTTGATGGCATAAACTGCTCTCTCACTCAATAATAATAATAATAATAATAATAATAGCATGCAATACTAAGCAGTGGCTTTCATGGCTTCTTATCTTAACTGTTTGGTAGTGTTAACATGTACATGTTTTGTCTTGATATAAAAGATGGGTTACAGCAAATATTCTGCTCAGTATTGCAGGTTTGCTTACAAGTTACTTGACTATAACCAGTTGAGCATGTCATTTAATGGTTGATGATATATGCATCTCTGATCATGAGTAGGAGTAGTGAGGGAACATCATAGCCATGTGTTGAGACAGATTCTTTAGGGTTTAAATAATTCATCCTTGGAAACACGGGTGTTTTGTTCATCATCCTTAACCCTTATTCAAGGACCTTTTGAGAAGAATGGGCTATTCAACCTGAAGAAAGTTGTAAGTGGACTCCACCTGCAAGGTCATGCACTGTTTATCTTGATACAAAGTCATCATGTCACACTTATGTTTGAGATGCATGTGTCCTGTGTGTCCTTATCAGATAGGTAGTCATGATGGATATATTGGACTTTGTATATTTGTACCCCAGCATCCCTTTGATGGTGTGTGCTGCTCTCTCACTCGATGGTAATAATAATGGTTTTATTATTATCAACATAGGCACAGAACACAAATGTGGGAAATTATAATCAAACCCAGTACTTGACTACAGGAAATATTAATTACAAAGTCAACCCTTGTAGGATATAAGCCCAAAGTTTTGCCTACTAAAATACTTTATGGCATTTTGATTTGTTCTCAACCACTTTCTAACAGCAACTGTAGTAGAAGTAGTAGTAGTAGTAGTAGTTGTAGTAGTAGTAGTAGTAGTAGTAGTAGTAGTAGTAGTAGTAGTAGTAATAAAAGTTTATAAAATAAGGATAAGGTTTGACATGCCATTCCCTAGATTACATGTATTGTTTGCAGCTATGATGTGAACTCACAACTCAAATGTCCTTAGTACTGTTAATAACTTACTTAGCCATTGTATTGTTTGATATAAACAAAATAAATGATAACAATAATGGTTTTCAAATTTTGGTAGAGGGCCAGCAGTTTTTGAGGGGAGGGAGAAGTCAGTTACATTGATTCCAGTACTTAACTGTTACTTATTTTATTGATCCCAAAAGGATGAAGGCTAAAGTTGATGTCAGTAGAATTTGAGCCCTGAATGAAAAGACATATTGCTACTAAGCATTTTGTCCAGCATGCCAACAGTTCTGCCAGCTTGCCACCCTTAAATGGCTGGTGATTTTGGGGAAGTTGTCAGTTAATTACCTATTTCTTTATTACCCACAAGGGGCTAAACACAGGGGACAAACAAGGACAAACATAGGTATTAAGTCGATTACATCGACCCCAGTGCGTAACTGATACTTAATTTATCGACCTCGAAAGGATGAAAGGCAAAGTCGACCTCAGTGGTCAGTTAATTACCTCCCAGTAGTTGAGTGGTACATCATTTTATTGACCCTGAATGGATGAGTGGCAATACTTGCCTTGGTATTTGAACTCAGTATATAAAGAGCTGGAAGAAATACCATAAATCATTTTGTCCAGTACCCTAATTATTCTGCCAATCAACCACCCTGAGTAGTGGTGGTGGTGGTAGTGGTTGTAGTAGTAGTAGGAGGAGGAGTAATGCTTTCTTCTGATTTAGGTACAAGCTACATATTTTTGAGAAGAGAGTCTAATCAAATTATGGTATAGTATTGGCTGGTAGTTATTTTATCAGTTCCAAAAATATATATGGCCAAGTTGATCTTGGCAAGATTCCAACTCAGAACATAAAGGGACATAACCAGATATGCACTAGGCCTTTTGTCTAATGCTTGATCATTTTTGCTGTGTACCATCTTCATCTTCATAAAAATAATGGTTTTTTTATAGTAGGTTCAAAAAGAAAAGTGTACAATCAGTTGAATTTGTTGTAACATGTCTCTGTTATTGACCATATGAATCAGACAAAACATAAAGTAAAATTATTTCTGGGAAGGTTTAAATTTAGAATATAGAGCAATAAAACTAAACACTGGTGCTCAAATTCACTCTTTTAGAATATCAGTGCAGTAGGGTGAATCATCTTTAATATCTCACTAGTATTTATTGCATTGACGTTGAAGACATGAAAATAAAGGTGATTCTAATAGAATTTAATCTCATATTAATGAAGTAGTGAATTTCATACAGTCTAATGTTTAAATGTCTCACCATTTCAATAATAATAATAATAATAATGATAATAATAATAATGATAATGATAATAATAATAATAATGATAATAATCACTTATAAATTTTAACTCTTCAGTGATTTTGAGTTGTATTTACTATCATTTCATTAACTACACCTTTTCCATATTTATGAATTTTCATTTTTTTTCTGCCACTATTATGGAAAATATTTTATTTGATTTCATTTTTCATGTTTAGTTACAAGTTTAAAATGCTAGACTATTCACCATTTGGTCACAAATTAAAACTTTGCTACAACCATTGTGTTGTCCTTTCTAATGAAGTCATATTATTCTGTCTCAGTTTACCTGGTTATAAATCTGTTTCATGGTTAAATGTAAGAAATGTATTCAGATGTACAAAAATGTTTCAGCAGTATGTAAATATCTGAATTTGCAAAACTTCTCTTAGTCATACTAGAAGTGAAAAAGTAAAGTTGGATGTAAAACATCAAAATGAGAAGAAAAATGTCAAACTTTTTACCAGACTATCTACCACTATTTCTAGTATGGATATAGTATTTTCTTTTCTTGCAAATATGGGGATTTGCATATTGGTGGAACAATTATTTTTACAGCTGAAAGACTTTTTTACTCCCCAATCAAACAGAAGTAGAATTGAATCTTATTTGTTCATCTGTCCACAAAGCAAAATTGTGTGCCTTGCCCAGGAGAACATCGCTATAGTTGTATTGGTAAGATTTGAACTCAGAACCAGTCCAGCACATTAAACTAAAGCATTAAAAACATTGTGAATTTTGTGGATACTTTTGTTTAACTCCAGCTTTTTTTCCATCATTTATAAATAATTTTGTATTTATCCCTATTTATTTTTAGTTGTGCCTGCCATGCCATTTTGTTTCATCATTTTAGTTATTTCCTTTGCTTCATTTTTTCCAATACTTTCCCATCTGCTTCTTTACTGAAAAAAGAAGCAACAGCTTTGTAAATTGATAAATTTAATTTTCCCCAAATTCATGTATGTTTGTATTTGTGTGATTTCTTGTTCATTATTTAACTCATGGTTATATTTGTTTTATTATTTTTGTTTTGTCATCAGATGCATTTTCTATATATGTATGTGTATAAATATGTATGTATGTTTTCATATATGCATATTGATATATTTTGTTCATATGTATATGTTTACATGTAAATGTTTATATATTTTTGTGTGTGATTATATATATATATATATATATAATATATATATATATATATATATATGTATGTATATATATGTATATATATATATTCTCTGTGTATATCTTAATGTTATAAGTGTTTTAGCATCTATTTTTATGTGTGTATGTATATACATTATATATACATACACACACACACACACACGTATGTGTGTGTGTGTATTCGTATATTATATAATTGAATAAATTTGCTTTGCTTTAAAATGTCTCAACAGTGTATATAAGCATACATACATACATACATACATACATGTATGCTTGTGTTTGTTTGTATGTATGTGTATATATATATATGTGTGTGTGTGTTTATATGTGTTTATGCACATGTATATATACATGTGTGTGTGTGTATGTATATATATATACACACACATGCATGTATATGCATATATATATACATACACACATGTATATACATATATATATACACACACACATGTATATATATATATATATGCATAAATATATATACATTATATATATACACACATGTATATATATATATATGCATATATATATATTTGGTGGGGCGAAAGAAATAGATATATTTTGTTCAGTATTAACTCATTGTCTCTAATTTGTCACTTTCTTTTTCCCCCCTCTATTACTCTCGTTTCTATAAAGGTTATCATAGTGATCTGCCGACCAGTTTACCAACAAAACCTAATGGAGCAACATATATTCCACCAGTAGTAAGACCCATTGGTAAGTAAGTTCTTTATGTATGAAATGCACTTTTGTATTTAACTGAGTGGTAAATTCTCCATTGTGGTACTTGAGTTCAATCCAAATTATGTGGAGTTCGTTTTACTAACCACTTGTAAATAATTGCACCTTTGTTATTTAAGAAAGAATATTCTTATAAAAAATCCATTACAGTGTTTATTTACATTGTGCACCCCTTAAGATCTCTAGAAGTATAGTATTGCAAGCTAGTAAAACACATATCAGTACATATGCTTACTAAAGTTGTGGACTGAAGTACTGATAGTTATGGACATTAGGGTTATAATACTGTTGTCCCATTTGGTAGGTGCTTCTGTTCTTCCTCTCTTTGATCAAGTTCAGGAGTGAGTTTCTAATATTGTTGGTCCTGTTCTGTCAGT
The DNA here is from genome assembly GCF_006345805.1 of Octopus sinensis. Lineage (NCBI taxonomy): Eukaryota > Metazoa > Mollusca > Cephalopoda > Octopoda > Octopodidae > Octopus > Octopus sinensis. The sequence goes on along the minus strand of NC_043001.1, from coordinate 92,617,473 downwards.
TAAACTCTTCTCTTATTACAGTGCTTCTTTATCTCTCTTCTATAAACACTTTTATGTTCATTGATCTGCTCAATTTTCGCTTGTTCCTGCTTTTAAGGTTAGTAATCAAGTGGCTTGTCTTTTAATTCCTGTACTTTTACAGCTGTTATCCTTTCTTGTAAAATGAGTTTTCACTCTTGTAGTTTATTTCTTCAAACATCTAGTTTATGAAACTTTTTTCTGTCTTCTTGTTTCCCTAATAGATATAATATTAATTCTTTTAAATTTTATTTTGATCATTTTATTGTTCTTAACCCTTTCGTTACCAACCCGGCCAAAACCGGCTCTGGCTCTGTAGTATAAATGTCTTGTTTTCATTAGTTTTTCATTAAAATATACCAGCAAACCTTAGTTGCAATTTATGTTCCTAACACTAGCTTAATGAAAACTAAGTTATTTTACTAAATTCATTGTTATATTTAAAATAATTTAAAGAAACACAGAGCATCTCAAAATAAATACAGTAACGAAAGGGTTAAGGTAACATCTCTTTTGATTTTTTTTACTTTTTCTTTTGTAACTCTCAGCAAAGTAGTTACTTGAGGTCTGTTTTATTGCTGGTTGCTTGTAGGAGTTAGTTCATTTGATAAAACCCAGGACTTGACTGGTACTTTATTTTTATTGACCTTTGGTACTTTATCATATTGACCAGCATGGAAAGTGGACGTTAAACGATGATGATGACGATGAAAGGCAAAGTTGACCTCAGCTGTATTTGAGTGACACTTCCAGTAAATATGAAATCATCAGCCAGATTTGATCTCAAAACTTAAAAGGGTCACAACTAAATACTACAAGAATTTTGGTTTACCATAATTATGTCAATCCAAAGTTGTGGAGTTTTTTGTTAGTTTGCATTGTTGGACTGAAATCCTTTCAATGACTATGTGAGGGAATATGAATGCCATCAGCAGTATTTTTCAATGCAGTGGTCAACTTCAAATTCCACTTTCACCTCTGTAAAAATGTATATTTCCATGCATTTTCAGAAGTAAGAAAGCTGCCTAAATAAGTTATTATACTATAGGAATTTCAAAACATTTTTCAGACCCTCACTTATCTCTTTATATAACACAGAAAATGGAACTTGATGAGCAGGTCTTTGGACCTACCTTGGGAAAATACCTCACTTTGTACTTGGGAAAATACCTCACTTTGTACTTGGGAAAATACCTCACTTTGTACTTTTCATCTCCAAGATACCAGATAATTTTGATTCAATGGAATATCTGTTTGTGTGTGTTTCAGATTTATGCAATTGTTTAATCAATTGATGAAATGTATATATAAAGTATATATTTGTGTGTGTGTTATTATATAATGTCATTCATTTTTTTGTTTACTTTTAGGTCCAAGACCAAAGGCTCCTTTGAATGTTACTATTAAGGTACACCGTGGGGCCGTCAATGTTACTTGGTTTGCCCCCCAGAACTCCAACGTTTCTATTTTCTACTACGTTGTTGAATACTGTAACGATTCAGTGTGGCATCGAGTTGACGAGGTGGTTCTCACACCAAAATCCTGGTATATGATGCGGGATTTAAAACCGGGAACCTACAAATTTAGAGTGTTTTCCTTCAGTCTCCTATCGTACAGTCAACCACAAGAATCAGAACAGGTTGTTGTACCTGAAGGTATGTACTCAAAATATCAAAACACCTTCTACATCTTTACTTATCCTACTGTTTATCTCCTCACTTACAACTATGATTGTCTTCGCTCTATGAGCTAATCTTGTATTTTAAAATTATCAAACACAATTACAACTAGTATTTCTATCACTAAAGAGTCTTACAGATGACTTTATACCTGTAGTTATATAAATATTTGACACAATAGAAGCCATGTCTTTATATTACATGTGATTTTATTCTTCAGTTTAAATCATATTTACTGTTGTTGTAGTATGAACATTGTTGCTTGACAGATGATGTTATTGTCTTAATTACCAATAGCTATTACTGTGTTCCTTCTAGAAGATGTATTCTCATTACAAATGGAATATTATTACAGATGTTATGCTTTTGCATTATAGATGTTACCAAATTACTCATAGCAATATCTCTCATATGTAATAGTAGACATGGTTTATACTAAATTTCATGACGTTGATTATTGAAATATCCAATGTTCTTTAAGTAGATGTTTTTTATGTTATAATTGACTTTCTCAGTTTAATCACAGCAATATCCGACATCTGCTGTCTTACTGGAAGCAGCATATATATTGCAGATGACTTGATTATATTATTATCACAGCTCTGTCAAATACCATAGATGTAGATATGTTTTCATATTAATACATCATTGACACATTAAACTTTGGGATCATCTGACATTATAATTGAAAACATCTCTTTATATTTGCAGATGACTTTCTTCAATCTTCTTAATCTCAACTGACATAATGTTTGTATGCATATCATTGGTTTTAAGAGATTTTAACCTCAGTATTTGTTACATTAAATAAATCAGAAGGAAAATTAAGAAGCCTAAATATATTATGAGCCATGTATAAAGGCTTGACAATGATTGTTTTTTATGCTTACTCATTTCAATATTTTCTAATATTCTTTTTTCTTCTTCTGAGAAACATTTTAAAATATTTTTTTTATATATTACTGCTCTTATCACATTAAGATTATTTTGATATTTCAGTCAGCTGCTTGGAGTTTTTCAATGGAATATTATTTCAGAATTAAAATATATATATATTTTTTATTCTTTTTTACAGGGTATTTCTTCAATTAATATTTTTGTAAAGCATACACATGATACAAATATAGATAGATTTTAGTTAGCATTGTTCCTGGCCATGTCTAAAATAAGAGCACCATCTGATTACATATCTTTTTATGTGTGTACAATTACATACATACAGATACTCATATACCGAGAGAGAGAGAGAGATATATAGATATAGATGCACACACACACACACACATATATATATACACACATACGCCCTCATATATATGTATATATACACACATATATATGTATATGTACATATATTTAACTTCTTATTTATACAGCTTTCTGGCTCTTTTTCTTAGAACGTAAGTATAATGCTGTTGTTGTATGACATGATGTTTGAATTACATGGTTAGTAAAATTATACTTTCACACACATACACACACAACAAACACAGCCATCTCTTGTATCACACCAAGCATTTCTTGGCTGATCACATATTTAAACTGTTTAATCATATTTGTTGTCACTTTCACTTGATGTGTTCAGAAGTATATTTGGTACTTTTTACTTTATATATATATATATATATACATATATATATTTATATATATATATATATATATATATATATGTTCATATTTCACAGATAGAAGCTTACTTTCATCACTCTCTATATATGTAGCTAATAGCAGCTATGTGCTTGTTGCTGCACTCACTGCACACAGTTATGTTATACCTAGAGGTGATGCATCCTGCTGATCTGAGGTGTATTGTGTTCCAATTTTAGTAATTACTTAATTTTCATATTCCTGATTTTTTTTCCCTCTCTTAATTTTAATGACAGCTTATTTTCTGAAAGTTTGTTTGTTTTCACAGGAAATTGGTCAATGGTTCAAAGATTCAAGTATTGCTGTTTATATTAATTATGTTATATATCTTATTATTGTAAATGTTTGCAAGTATACATGATTATATGCATGTATACATGCAGATGTACACACACACACACACATGTATATATAGATTTACTTATATATATATATATATATATATAAATACGCATACACACACACAGCTTTTCCATTTAGGTAAGATCAACAAAATGTACTCCATCTGGTGAGAGATAAATATTGTTTTAAATATACCTTATTTTTTAGATGTTTCCCTAGAACTAAACTTTCACTTTTATAAACTGTACCACAAGCCTGAAACACTTTCCTACATACACAAACAGTCTTGCTGCCCTGCTATAGAATTTAAAAACCTGACTGCCACCATTAGCAATAAGATATCTGGCCTTTTTTCTTCTAAAGAAATTTTTGATAAGGCAGCCCCCTACTATGACAATGCCCTAACAGTGGCTTCAAAACTAAGCTAAATTACAACCCTTCGAGTAATAATACTTATAATAAAAATAGACCTAAGAATAAACCTAGGATGGTAATTTGGTTCACCCTGCAACCATTTCTCCCTAAAGGTTAAAATTAACATTAGTAAATAATTCCTATCTCTCTTACATAAGCATTTCCCAGAAAATCACAAATAAGAAAAATCTCCAACAGATGCTCTATTAAATTATGATATAACTGCTACTCCAATATGAAAAGCATCATTACCTGCATACACCGTCAAGACCCTGAAGCTTGTCTTCTCAGTTAGAGTGTATGATTTATTCTATCATATGTGAGACAGAAGTAATACCAATGATATATGATAACCAAACTAAAAAGAAGAATTACATCAGGTTGTGCAAAGGCGACTTTAAAAGTTGCTATGTTAACCTATTTCCTTTCCAGCACATGAATAAAATCCACTAAGTTGGTTAGCTATGTATGGGGTTTGAGAACCAAATCCAAGCCACATATAATCAAGTGGAAAATTATATTAAAAAATCCAGGCTATATAATGGATCAAAAATATGCAAGTTATGTGTAGCAGAGAGATAGCATATCACTTTTAGATCTAAGAACTCCATTGCACTGCTGAATTCCAGATCAGAGATTTTCAGCAAATGTAAACATAGTTTTTTTTTTTTTTTTTTTTTTTTGTACCAAATTGAAGAACACTACTCTCTCCTGATTAAGTGGCTGTATCACAGACTTTAAATCCCTTCCATCTATTATACACCATCTAACCTTGCAATGCTACAGTCAAAGGTGACATAACTCTAATTCCTTTTTTTTTTTGCTGTTTTAATTTTTTGTTTTCCATTTTTTAACCATTCCACTTTTTGAATCTACATTGATCCTGTCTTTTTTCATGATTTCTCTTGTTCTGTTGTCCTGATTTGTAACTTATGTAGCCCATGTGCCCAGAGCCTGAAGATTATTTGGAAGCACTAGGCATGCTTTAAAAACTAAGATAAGATTGTCATTGTACAAAACTGATAGTAGCTCGTAACTATATACTGTATAAATCAAGCAATATATACATATTTATGTATGTATATATATATACATATATATATATACATATATATATACATATATAGACATATATATATCATCATCATATATACACATATATATATACATACATATATTATATATATATTATATATATATATATATATATAATACATATATATATATACATATAATTATATATATATATATATATATATATATATATATATATATATATATACATATATATATATATATATATATATATATATATAAGGGGTCATACCCAATGACTGGTGTAGCAGTATAATAGTCAACTGCTACAAAGGTAAAGGTGATGCCCTAGATACAAATAACTACAGAGGTATCAAGCTGTTGGACCAGGTGATGAAGGTTACAGAGAGGGTCATAGCCCAACTAATTAGAGAGAGAGTTAGTTTAGATGAGATGCAGTTTGGGTTTGTGCCAGGGAAAAGTACTACTGATGCTATATTCTGGTAAGGCAGCTGCAGGAGAAATACCTAGCCAAAGATAAGCGCCTGTACCTGGCTTTTGTTGACATGGAGAAAGCCTTCGACAGGGTCCCCGATCCCTTATCTGGTAGGCAATGAGAAAACTAGGGATAGATGAATGGTTAGTGAGAGCTGTGCGGGCCATGTATAGGGACGCCGCTAGTAGGGTGAGGGTTGGAAATGAGTACAGTGAAGAATTCCGGGTAGAGGTAGGAGTCCACCAAGGCTCAGTACTCAGCCCCCTCCTATTTATCATAGTCCTCCAGGCAATAACGGAGGAATTCAAGACAGGATGCCCTTGGGAGCTCCTCTATGCTGATGACCTTGCTCTAATTGCTGAGTCGCTATCAGAACTGGAGGAGAAGTTTCAGGTGTGGAAAAAAGGATTAGAATCGAAGGGCCTCAGAGTCAATCTAGCTAAAACCAAAGTCGTAATCAGTAGGAAGGTAGACAAATCACAAACACCTTCAGGTAGATGGCCCTGCTCGATCTGTAGAAAAGGTGTAGGTAGAAACTCTATAAGATGCACCAAGTGTAAGCTATGGACACATAAGAGATGCAGCAATGTCAAAGGAAGGCTAACTAGGAAGATGGTTTTTGTATGTGGCAGATGCTCAGGAACAATAAACACTGAAAATGCTCTGAGACCAACTTCCGTCACTTTCCAGGGAGAAAAACTAGAAATAGTTGATAGTTTCCGTTACCTAGGTGACCAAGTCAGCAGCGCGGGGGCGGGTGTGCTGAAAGTGTAACTGCTAGAGTAAGAATAGCTTGGGCAAAGTTCAGAGAGCTCTTACCTCTGCTGGTGACAAAAGGCCTCTTGCACAGAGTGAAAGGCAGACTGTATGATGCGTGTGTACGAACAGCCATGCTACATGGCAGTGAAACATGGGCCGTGACTGCTGAGGATATGCGTAAGCTCGCATAGAAATGAAGCCAGTATGCTCCGATGGATGTGTAATGCCGGTACTCACACTCGGCAGAGTGTAAGTACCTGAGAGAAAAGCTGGACCTAAGAAGCATCAGTTGTGGTGTGCAAGAGAGACGTTTGCGCTGGTATGGTCATGTGGCGAGAATGGATGAAGATAGTTGTGTGAAAAAGTGCCACACCCTAGCGGTTGAGGGAACCTGTGGAAGAGGCAGACCCAGGAAAACCTGGGACGAGGTGGTGAAGCACGACCTTCGAACTTTAGGTCTCACTGAGGAAATGACTAGAGACCGAGACCTCTGGAAGTGTGCTGTGCGCGAGAAGACCCGGCAGGACAAGTGAGTCCACAAACCGTGGCCTTCTACATGGGATGGAGCCAGCCTACGTATGCATACCTTCCCTTCTTGGGACACAAAACTCTACTTGTGAAGACGTGTTGAGGCAAGTGAGGATCAGAATCGAAATCGATCAATGGAAATTGCGGATGTGCTACCAGTGCCGGTGGCATGTCGAAACTCTGCTTGTGAAGACCCATTGAGGCAAGTGAGGATCAGAATCGAAATCGATCAATGGAAATTGCAGATGTGTTACCAGTGCCGGTGGCATGTAAGAGAACTTTCCGTTTCGCGACCGTTGCCAGCACCGCCCCGTTCGTGTCCGTTGCCAGCCTCGCCTGGCTCGTGCCGGTGGCACATAAAAAGCACCATCCTTTCGTGGCCGTTTGCCAGCTCTGTCTGGCACCAGTGCGGGTGGCACGTAAAAAGCACCCACTACACTCACGGAGTGGTTGGCGTTAGGAAGGGCATCCAGCCGTAGAAACACTGCCAGATTTGACTGGGCCTGATGAAGCCTTCTGGCTTCACAGACCCCAGTAGAACCGTCCAACCCATGCTAGCATGGAAAACGGACGCTAAATGATGATGATGATGATGATATATATATATATATATATATACACACATATATATATACATATATATATATATAAATATACACTATATATATATATATAAACGTATATATATATATATAAATATATATATATATATATATATAATATATATATATATATATATATATATATATATAATATATTATATATATAGGTAAGTAGAGTTAGCAGTTGGTGTAACCGTCTAAGAGATAGGAATATCTGTTATTACTACTGGTGTAAATTACCTATGTTAACCCTGGGCATGGGTATGCAAGCATACTATGCACATAGGATACAGGTGATCAGAATAAATTGGAGTTTATCCAGAAGCAGATTTAAAATGAGCAGAAAATGGAGAAACCTTTAGATCAACAAACAAATTGACTACCATCATTTAAAGATTTTTTAATACAAAGCTTGAACATTGCTTAGAGCCATTTCTGCTGCCAATGTCAGTTGGTGCCGCCAAAGAAAATTATGAAAATATTCATCATCTTTATAGCACATCTGATCTAGTACATAGAACATCATCAGAGTGAATACAAATACATAAAATAAAAAAAAAGTGGAAAGAAGAAAGGGCCTTGAGATGAAGAAAGAAGGCTTAATAAATTAGAATCATACCATTTTGCAGTGTAAAGCTTGAAGTCAATGAGCAAATGAATAAACTAGAAAAATAATTGGTGGGTTAATCATTCTTTAGGGGTACTATTCTTTTTCTAGACTTATTGGCGAACCCTGTTATACTTGAGAGTAATAGTTTTATTTTCTTATTATTTACACACCCTGGTGCCCCTCAGGAAAGATTAACCCACCAATTATTTTTCTAGTTTATTCATTTGCTCATCGATTTCAAGCTTTACACTGCAAAATGGTATGATTCTAATTTATTAAGCCTTCTTTCTTCTTCCCTCTTCTCTTCTTTTATTTCATATATTTGTATCCACTCTGATGAAGCTCCATCGGATGTGCTATAAAGAGGATGAATATTATTCTCATAATTTTCTTTGGAAGCAGAAACAGCCGTACGCAATGTTCAAGCTTCGTATTAAAAATTATTTAGTCACTTTGTTTGTTGATCAAAAGTTTTCTCCAGTTCTGGGTAGATGAGGCTGTTAAATGTATTTCATAATGTAAGAAATAGGAAGAAAAGCAAAGTATTTTGTTCTGGGAGTAGATATTTGGTTTCCCTGTGTAGTGTATATGTATTTGTTCATAGTGACTAGTATTCGTTTATAAATAGGCACATACACCCATACACATATTTGTATATGTGACATACACATATTTGTCACATCATGAAACTTGATTCAGCAAAACAAGTGCTCACTGAACATCATATTGTATTGATATACATACATACATACATACATACATACACATGCATACGTGCATACACATGTGCAAAATCAGATAATCAGATGCACATTACATATATATAAGTATTTATATACACATATAGAGATAACTATAAGTTGTCTCTTGAAATTTTTTTGAATTCTATAAATTAAAGTCTATATGTGGAAAACTTTTGTGAGATTTATTTTCAGTTTAACTTGTCAGAATATAAATGTAATAATGTAATTTACTACTACTACTACTACCACCACCTGTTTTATTTATTTATTAATTTGCTTCTTTGTAGATGTTTCTGTTTATTTTAACAGTGTTTTCATTTGACAGATATTCAATGGCACCATAATTTTCAATGTCGTTTATATTTTTGCAGATTTCTTTTGTATCCTTCTGTGCTTATTTCAGTGAGAATTTTTCCACTCTTCTTTCTGTGTTCCTTCTTATTTGAAATATAAACTACAGACAAAAAAAAAAAATTTAATTCTATGGATCAGAATGTTTCTGCTGATTCTGAGTTTCAGTTTCTTTCTCATTTTATTGGTAAAAAATTATAAAATTTTTTTTTTTACATTCTTTCTAATTTTATTACGTAATTAGCATTGTCATTGCTGTTTCTATTTAGTTATTGTGGTTGCTCCTTACAATTTCTTTTTTTATGGTCAGTTCTGGTATTAATGTAGAGAAAATATTTACTTGTAGATTATTTTTTCTCTCAATGATTTATCACAATATCATACTCAACATAAGAAACCATATATAGACATCTACCATACTTATAACTATAGTATAATGAACATTCATCTATAAATAAACTATGAATTTTGTATGTGTGTGTGTGTGTGTCTTTCAGCAGGCATATGATTTGTTTAGGTAGCAGTACCTCAGTATAGCCACAGACTATTAACTGGAAAAATCAGTAAAAGATTATATGTATGTATTTTACTTTTTAATTTTATATTTCTATTTTGCATTTTACATTTACTTTTCTACTCTTGATCATTTATTTGACTAAATTAGATATGGATATGTGTGTATGTAGACAGCACAGTAATTAAATTTTACCATGATTTAGCATATATATCTGGGTGGATACTAATGATCCTTAGTAGATGTGAAGCAAAAGTAAGATTGTTCTCTCTGTTTTACCCATATAGCAGACTTAAGACATACAGACATTAAAATGACCTGCACACAGACTATGTAATCACCAAATGTATATTTAAATGTCTATGTGACCTACAACACACAGAAACTAGCTAGATAGTTTTGCATGTTTTGATTGTTGATATTTTTATGTGAAATATCTTCTCTATATTCTGGTGAAAGTTATTAATTGGTCTGTGGCAATAATAATGGTCACAGATTTTGGGAACAGAATATAGACAATATAATTGACATCAACATTTGACTACTTTTTATTCTATCATCCTACCTGATAGGATGAGATGTAAAATTGAGGTTGTTGGGATTGTAACTCAGAATGCAAATTCTTGAAAACTAAGTACTTTATGTGCTACCAGTTCTGCCATCCATAAAATTAATAATCATTCTAATATGTAATAATGGCTTCAAATTTTGGCACATGCTAAGGGCTGATAGAAAGAAGGAAATAATAAAAGAATAGAGTCGTACAAGATTTAAATAAATAAATACTTACATATAAGGTGCAGGAGTGGCTGTGTGGTAAGTAGCTTGCTAACCAACCACATGGTTCCGGGTTCAGTCCCACTGCGCGGCACCTTGGGCAAGTGTCTTCTACTATAGCCTCGGGCCGACTAAAGCCTTGTGAGTGGATTTGGTAGATGGAAACTGAAAGAAGCCCGTCGTATATATGTATATATATATGCGTGTGTGTGTCTGTGTTTGCCCCCCTGGCATTGCTTGACAACCGATGCTGGTGTGTTTATGTCCCCGTTACCTAGCGGTTCGGCAAAAGAGACCGATAGAATAAGTACTGGGCTTACAAAAGAATAAGTCCCGGGGTCGAGTTGCTCGATTAAAAAAAAAGGCGGTGCTCCAGCATGGCCGCAGTCAAATGACTGAAACAAGTAAAAGAGTAAAAGAGTAAGAGACCAAAGTCACTATATATATATATATAATATATATATATATATATAATATATATATATATAAAATTGGACAAGAATGCAAAACATCCAGACATTTAGGTGATACAAAAAAGGGACAACAATATACACACAAGATAATTTTTATGTATATGTGTATGTATATATATATCGAACTATGATAAAGTTATTTAGAGGCCTGATGATTGGGGCTACATTTTAAGAAAGGTTCCTGTAAAATACTGCATGCTTAAGGAACCATAAAAGAACCTCAAGACACACGTGTAGTTGAGAAATGAGTAGTAAGTATTAAATTAAAATTCTTTTATATGGTGGGATGAAGGGGGCTACTATCTCTAAATAAAAAATATATATTTCCTCATTGAGAATAAATTGAACCCCTGTGATGCCGGAATTTTTATTCCTTAATAAATGAAATACAATATATATATTATACACACATGTGAATATGTATGTATTTATGTATATATATATATATATATATATATATATATATATATAGGTAAGAAAGTTGGTGTGTAAAAGTATGTGGTTGGAAATATAGAAAATAGTAAAGAGTGAAAAAACTACAGAAGGCTTGTTTTATAAGGTTAAAGAATATATTTGAGTCATTATGTTAGAAGAATGTTATAAAATTTTTTCATACAGTAACATAATTTTTGAAGAAATTACCGGTTCGTGTTAACTTTTCAAATTTCTCATTTTTCTCAGATGTCTTTATTTACATCGTGTTATGTCTTCGTTATGCAGTGCAAATATATATATATATATATATATATATATATATATATATATATATATAAGAGGATAAGAAAATAGAGATAATAAATTATTATTTATTAATTTTTAAAAATGACAAACATCGCTTACAGCTGTTTCAGTTCAAGACCTCCAGAAAATTAATTTATAAAATTAAAAATTATTTGAAAGTCAAATCTCATCAGAGGTAGTTTAAGATATACAAAATAGATGTTCAATTCCTGCATTATTCATATTTCGTATATCTTAAGCTACCTCTGATGAAATTTGACTTACAAATAACTTTTCATTTTTATTAATTAATTTTCTGGATGTCTTGAACTGAAACAGCTGTAAGGGTTGTTTGTCAGTTTTTTAATTAATAAATAATAATTTATTAATTATCTCTCTATATTCTTATCTTATAATAAATAAATATATATAAACCACGGTTTATATTGTTATTGTTGAGTATTAACTGTAATGTTCAACAGTCTTTGTATAGGGAGCCAGTACTTTCATAGAATTTTGCTATCCCTCAATGAGGCTTGTAACCTTTATTTGTACTTTATATATATATATACACACACACACACACACACACACACACACCAAAGCATTGATAAGTCAGTTAGCAAAGACCAAAGTGTTGATAAGTTGGAAAACCGACAAATCATATGTCCCTTCAGAGAGATGCTTCTGCTTGATATGTAGAAAAGGTGTCAGGAGAAACTCCATATGGTGTACCCAGTGAAAGCTATGGGCACATAAGATAGAGAGAGAGAGAGAGATTGCATTTTCACTTATTATACACAGATGTTTCCACATCACACTTTCTCTCATATTTATGCATAGTTCATAAGCACAAGCATGACTGGAAAAGCACATGCATTTCTGTGAGATTAAGAAATTTGCTGTTAAAGAACAGCTAGTGAATCAATAAAAGTAGAAGTAAAATGAAAATGTGAGGGATGATAGGGTGTTTAAGGGTGTTTATCACACTGCTCTGATAGCAGACAGTGTTAGTGGGAAAATTAAAGTAACAGTGAGCTGAAGTAAGAAGTTAAATATATGTTATTTTAATCAGGACTAGAAATAGAAACATTCTTCAACCCTGGAATATTGTATCATCATTTTTAATGAATTTTTTAAATAATTTCATTAAAACTTGCAGTGGACCAATAAAATTGTTATAAGGAAAAATTGTCATTTGATGGTGTAAGTTTTTATGTACTTAAATACCATTATGATCTATCATTTTAGCAGCAGCATGCACTATCACACTTATAAATTATTAAACTGTAATATTTTACTATTAAATGCAAAGTGCAGTCTTTACATTAGAAATTTATCAATAATTTTTAATCATCATTTTTAACAGTTCTCTATAACTTGTCGGTCTTTTTTTAATGATATTGGTACACTAGTAAAATAGTTATTTTCTAATTGTCAGAGTAGCAAGCATTTTAGTGGAGAGGATATAGTCAATAAAATGGATCACAGTATTTGTCCGAAAGACGAAAGACAAATCCAGTCCTGGCAGAACTCAAAATGTCAATGCATATGGATACCACAAAACGTTCTCCAGTACTCTACATATCTCCTACATGTCTACTGTCTACTACCCTCTGAAAACAAAATTAATGATTATAGTTATAATTCTTATTTTTCACATCTGCATAGGTTAAAACATTTCTAAAGGAAGGAGCATATTTGCATAATACTTTTAGGATATGATTTGTGTTAACTGATGTTGGCAGGTTTTGAGCTTAGGAAAATACTAAATACAGTATGGAATTTTGTCTGATGCTTTACTATTGTTACAAACTCACTGTCCTTTTATAATAACCATAATTGTGTGTTTGACCAGATATTCAGTCAGTTTTGTTGAGAAATGTTTATTGTCAATAATTAAATTATTTTCTTTACAATCAATAATATTTAGACATTACCAGTTCTTATTTTTTTATCAATCAGAGGTGAATAAATTTTAATTTTGAAATTGGTTAATCCACTTGCTGTTGAACATTTTGGCCTGTTGATTCTAGTACTTTTGGATTGGCATAACATTTTGGAGTTAGCATAGGTTTTGTAAGTTAATATTATCTTGTGTTTCTCTTTTCTGTGTATTTCTGGTGCCCTATTTTCAATGATATACATTTCCTGTGAGTTACATTTGAACTTGGAACTTTTATATGATGTAGATACAAATATGAAACATGAAATTATAATCTAGACAGTCAGCTTAAATACAGCATTCCATTTATTTGTGTCAAGAAAACTGCTTAATTAATGGTAACTAAACATTTTTAATATTTCCAAATGAACAAAGTTTTTTATTTTAATGTGAAATTATAAGTTTTGAAAAACGATGAAAATAACTGATTTGTTAACATAGTCTTATGCTTGATAAAATTAGTGAAGAGGATACTTCATAAGTGTTAGCAATAAGGTTTCATTCTAGAAATAGCCATTTTTTAATGAAAACATTAAATGTTTTGTGTTTGAATTAAAAAATTATGTTAAAAACTTTCTATTTGTAAATATCTTACAAATATCTTAACAAATAAATTTTTTTTATTGCTTTAAATATTGTGAAATTTATGTTTTTCCTTTGCAGTTTTTTTTCTTTTTAATAAGCTTTTTACTATTAATGATGACCATATCTCGTACATTTTTATACTCTGTTATACAATTTCTATGTCAGCCAGCAACTATATGTCATATACTATTATAATGTACAATACTGTATAGTTAGAATATTTTAAAGCAAACAGTATAATGTATTGGTATACTGTTTTAATTTTTATTTATTCATATTGCTGTACAAATTGTTACTATTTAGAGTTGATTCTAAACAAGACAGGTTGAGAATATTGTATTATACCATACAGAAACACACACATGCACTCCTCTGCTTCTCCTTCCCATCTCTCTCTCTCTCTCTCTCTCTCTTTCTCACTAAATGTCTGTTGAAGTTTGATGTGTATTGTTCATTAAGTTACATTAAAAATGAATAAACAGTAAGAGAAGTGTATACCAAATGGAATTAACCTCATTATATTATGGGAAACTATTTTATAAACAATAGAAGGATAATCAATAAACAGAAAACTGAGAACAGTGATTCATTAAATGATTTACTGTAAAGCTCCAAGAACCAGCACTGTATTGCCTTTACTAATTTCTAAAACAATATAAAATGTGAAAGACATGAAAGGGTTATTAGTTCATGGTTGTCGCCTGCTCCAGATCACTTAGTTCGTGTAATTAACTAAATATCATTGGTCACTCTTCAAAAACAATAAAGTTAATATTCTAAAAACAACCTCTTCTGTCAAATACAGAATATTGTGTGTGCATGTGTAGATATATGTATATATATATATATGTGTATGTGTGTGTATATATATGTACACACACTCATATACAGAAATGTATATACATATATGTGTGGAGGCGCAATGGCCCAGTGGTTAGGGATCGCGGTTTCGATTCCCAGACCAGGCGTTGTGAGTGTTTATTGAGCGAAAACACCTAAAGCTCCATGAGGCTCCTGTAGGGGGTGGTGGCGATCCCTGCTGTACTCTTTCGCCACAACTTTCTCTCACTCTTTCTTCTGTTGGCCTACTCGCTTAGCCAGCGGGGTGGCATCATTTGAAGGCTAAAACAATGGGAAGTGCATTGTGACCAGCGATGTGTAGCAACATCTGATAACCTGGTCAGTCACGGTGATCACGGTAATATACATATATGTATATATTTATATATGTATATATTTGTGTGTGTGTGTATCTACATATGTGTATGTATATATAACAACATAATGCCAAAATTGCCAGTCACCTACATTCAATGGTTTGTTGATAATCTTTTATAAATCCTAGCTAACTGACTTAGTTCACCTTCTTTATTTCCACAGTAGCTGCAATCAGACATTCTATCCATACAAATAATACATATTTGATGAATTGAATATTGGATTCTTCAATAGCAGTAGCTGTGTGTTGATGGGAAGTGGGATACATTCTGTACTGGCAAATGAGACTCTCTTTACTCTTTTACTCTTTTACTTGTTTCAGTCATTTGACTGCGGCCATGCTGGAGCACCGCCTTTAGTCGAGAAAATCGAACCCGGACTTATTCTTTGTAAGCCCAGTACTTATTCTATCGGTCTCTTTTGCCGAACCGCTAAGTGACAGGGACGTAAACACACCAGCATCGGTTGTCAAGCAATGCTAGGGGGACAAACACAGACACACAAACACACACATACACATATATATATATATATACATATATACGACAGGCTTCTTTCAGTTTCTGTCTACCAAATCCACTCACAAGGCTTTGGTCGGCCCGGGGCTATAGCAGAAGACACTTGCCCAAGATGCCACGCAGTGGGACTGAACCCGGAACCATGTGGTTGGTTAGCAAGCTACTTACCACAGCCACTCCTGCGCCTGATATTCTTTTATATTTCTTGTGGGTGCTAGTTTTGTTTAAGTCTAATGCTAACAAGAATTTTTGTTTAATGTACAATTTTGTGTATTTACTTAATAAATATTTCTTCATTACTTCATCAGAGTGAGAGTTGTTTTGTTAGTGAGGTCAGAATAACACTGAATTATGTTCAGAATTGTCTCATATTTTTCATGAAAGTGAAAGTAGTCATTCATTTCTTTCTTTCTTCCTTTCTTTCTTCCTTTCTTTCTTTCTTCTTTCTTCTTTCTTTCTTTCTTTCTTCTTTCTTTCTTCCTTTCTTCCTTTTCTTTCTTTTGTTCTTTCTTTCTTTCTTTAAACTTTTTTGCTTCTGAATGGCCTTTTGATGCTCTTGTATTAAATATATTAACACTAACTTACCTGTTATTTGTGTCTTAGTTCAATATATCTATGTGTGTTATTGCCGCTTACCTACATTTCAGCCCTGATTGAATAAACCTACAATCAAAAGCTTTCTAATCATAAACATCCTATCTTTTTCCACAAGTGCATGACATCTAGGATTACATAAATCAGTGTGCCCTTCCTTATATTTTTAAGACACTAAATGAGAGATTTTAGGGACTTTTCATTACTATTTCTTGCAGGTGGAGTAACCATATAAGAACTCCCTTGTTGGATTTTATTTGCCAGCTTTGATTTGTTTGAGAGAATGTTTATACATTTAGAAAATATGTGACTTGAGACATGCGAATCATAGTTTAACACTTAAGCATCTAAACCAGCCATGTCTAGACCAATTATTCTCTATTCTATGTTCAAACTGGTCAGATCTGGCCTCCCACATCTACCCTACAATGTCATCTTAACAATAAGCAATCATATCAAAATCTCAAAGTTATGAGATAATGCATGATTACTTTAGAACAGTGTGATTAAATAAGCATTACATTTGACAGAGTAATGTCAAAGGATTAACTTGGGGTTAATTTTATATTTACTAAGTGTATTACTTCTACTAAATACAAATCTATTGTAAGTTTTTGATTCAGAAAAGTAATTTTTCTTTACAATATAGAGGGTAGTATGTATATATGTTTGTGTGTGTATCATTATTTATTTATTAAAACTTATAAGCTGAAGAAATTTTTGTATATACTGCAATGTTTAGCTGGAGTCTGAAATATTTGATATGACTTGTTGTTGGCATCCTTTTTGTCTTGGGAGACAATGGAGTTGCGCATAAAGTAGTCTAGTCCGGCTTTTACATTTCATGTCATGATACATTTCCTGCTGTGGCAAACACTCCTCTGGCAGGTACCGCAAATGTAGCGAAGACTGTTCCTGGCTGGTTGTAATGCCATAGTTTCTTGTTGACGTCTTTTCTTGTCTTTCCATTTCTCCTCTCTCTCTCTGTCACTCCTTTGTATTCCCTCTTTTACGGAACGTCGCCAGTCTCCACGGTTGCTGGCAACTGCCTCCCAACCGCTAATATTGATGTTGCAGGCCTTCATGTCCCTTTTGCAAACATCCTTGTAACGTAAGAACGGTCTACCCACAGACCTAGTACCCCTAGCAAGCTCTCCGTAGAGTATGTCCTTGGGGATTCTGCCATCTTTCATACGGCTAACATGCCCAAGCCATCTCATACGTCTTTGTGTGAGGAGTGCAAACATGCTTGGTATTCCTGCTTGCCTGAGGACATCTTTGTTGGGGGTATGATTCTGCCATTTGATGCGGAGGATTTTCCGGAGGCAGCGCAGGTCATTAATTGATATGACTAAAAACATGAAATAAAGTTAAATCACAAACCTAGTGTCTCAGTTGTGTATGTTATTTAATGTATATTGGCATATCTCACTGGCTGACACAGTTATATACATATATAATGTTTGCTTCCACATATGTTATGCAGAATATGAATGACTGTTGATCTGATACTAATGAATAAATTTTTATTTTCCATTTTTGTACTTTCGATTTTAGAACCTTCCTCCCACCAACTACTAACTACTATTGCAGATGCTGCTGTTGCTACTTCTGCTTGTAATAACTACTACTGTTACTGGTGTTTCCTGCTGTTGCTATTTTATTGTTTTTTTCCATCTTTATGTATCTATAGCATTGCTGCTATTTGTTTTTCTCCAAACACATGCTCCAATATATGTGTGTACATATAAGTACTCACATATATACACACATACACAGATATAAATGCTATTTTTATATATAATTATATGTCTGTGTGTGTGTAAATATATCCATATACTCTCTTCTTTGAAGAGATTTCAGTTAATCTACATATTACTTTGTTCCTAACCTTACAACTTTTTGCATTTCACTTATTTCTTCTGTTCTGTTTTATTGCCATTGCTGTCATCATTATGGCCAAATTTGTTTCTGTAATCATTATTTTTTATTGCAGCTATTTACATTCTTCTTTCCACAGTAATTTTATTTCATTTCAATATTTTTGGTTGCTAGATTTGGACAGTTATACACTAAATTGGGATTCTTTTTTTTATCTCAGTGACCTATTGTGTCTACATTTGAAGCATACTTAGCAGAATTGCCATTATATTGTAGTTGAATAATCCCTAGCCACTAATATTACTTTTTTTTTAGTATATATATGTGTCTGACAACGTGTGTGTGCGTGGGTGTGTGCACATTGCCATCCCGTGTGTGTGTGAGTGTATATATATATGTACAAACACACACATATATAAATATATATGTATGTATACACACATACATATAATACATATACAGGTTTATATGTATGTGGGCATATATATGCATATACAAACTTGTGTATGATTGTCTGCATGTGTGTGCATATATATATATATATATATATATATATGCATGCATATATGTATATATATATATATATATATATATTATATATATATATGCATGCATATATGTATGTGTGTATATACATTAATGACCTATGAATTGATATGTACCTAGACCTAAGTATCTATGTGTGTGTGTATATATATATATATATGCATGTGTGTGTGTACACACACTTTTATGTAATCAAGCATATATGTATACATGCATACCTACTACAAACTTATACAGGCGTGTGCAGAGATTAACTTTGCTCTGAATATTTTATTTATTTTTTTTGTTAAATGATTTCCTCAAAATACCTTTATTGGTTTCCCTTATGTATTCTTTCTCTCTTCTACAATATTAAAAGTAATATTTATATTTTGTATTTATAATCCTCACTAGCTCCCTATATACACACTGTTTCAACTAGCATTTCTATATCATCTGGAAAAGTTGAACCTCTTGTTAAACATTCTTCATTTCTTTGTTATCCTTTCATCTGATAAACCAAGATTAAATAATTTGTTTGTTACATGGGATGCCAAATAAAAAAATTTATAAATATGGACACCAAATATCAGAGGAGCATTTCAGTAGTTAATCTTAAACGTTTAGCCAAAGATTTAAGTTTTATGTGAGGCTATACTTAAATATACTGAATTTATAATATATGTATAATATATATTTATATGTATGTATGTGTGTGTGTGTGTGTGTGTGTGTAATGGTAGTGAGTTGGTAAAATCATTTGTACACTAGGTAAAATGCTTAGTGGTATTTCATCTGTCTTTATATTCTGAGTTCAAATTATACCAATGTTGACTTTGTCGTTCCTCCTTTTTTTAGTGGAGGGGGGGGGGCGATAAAATAAGCACCATTTGAGTACTGGGGTTGATGTAACTGACGTACTCTCTCCCCTGAAGTTACTGACTTTGTGCAAAGTTTTGAAACCTACGTATGTGTGTCTGTGTGTGTGTGTATATACACAATCAAAATGCAAGGTAACTTTAACTTCCAAAGTTTTGCTGGTGGTGTTTCACTAGACATCTTGCATTTTGTTTGAATGGAATATTATGCTGCATTTATGTTTGTGCATTGCAGTTAGTGTGACTTGTTGATTTTTAAATTTCTTAAAAATATAAATTTCAAATGTTTGTATGTGTGCATGTGCGCACGTGTGTGTGTGTGTATTTGTGTACAGCGAAAGAAAATCATTTTGATTCATGTGTAGGAGTGTTTGGACTCCTAGGTATTTTTGTTTTTCCATCCTCTACATATGCATCAATCATTATAGTGACTTGATATATGTACATATTTGTGTGTCTGTTTGTGAGCGTTTGTGCATATATAGTTACACTCATACCTAATCAAATAAGGGTGTAAGCGTAAATAATGAATGGAAAAGATTTATCAGTTCTTTACCATGCATTATTTATGCTTACATAGTGAAAGGAAATACAAAAATGCACTGTATTTTATCATTCATATATATATAGTTTGTGTGATCACATGTTGACTAGGACCATGGACAATCCTTTCTTATCTTTTGATATTAATCCAATTGTCATTGCCTGTAGTTCTGATATACAATAGTTTAAAGTGGCAATTTTCAAATTAAAATTTTTTTTTGCCATAATCTTATGTATGAACTTTTTGTTAAGTTGCATTTCAAACCCGGTGTGAGAATGAGCTTAGCTAAATTTTTCCCTGTATATCATTTCAGACATAATCACAAAATGGCTAAGCAAATAGTTCACCATACTGAAAACAAAATAATTCAATAATTTTATTTATACATGATGTCTACCATTCTCATACGGAATTCATACTAAGATGGAAAAGCACTGTAATACTGTAATGATGATGATGATGACAGTAAACTCATCAGTCTGTGACTACTTATCATCACCATTTAACATCCATATTCCCATATTGGCATGGGTTGAATAGTTTGACATGGTCTGTTGAATTCAAGGGCTACATCATGCTTTATTGTCTGCTTTGGCAGCTTTATGCCTTTCCTAACACCAACTACTTTACAGCATATACTGGATGCTTTTTTTTTTGGCACCACATTTGTAGGGTTATCATGTGGCAGACAAGACTACAAACCCCAAGGAACACAGTTTCGTGCTAGGCGATGAGGTGTTAAAGTATGATAGAAAGAGCTAGAGCAGAACAGGTTTCTTGCTGCAGTGGAATACATAGTTACTCACATTTTAGAAGAGTGGGTGTGAGCAGATGGAGCTGGAAAGAGATGAAAATAGTGGTGATGAAGTGTCTAAGTAAGGACACAGAAATTAGGAGTGTGACTGGATGGAGATTGCAAGAGTTTATGAGGGTGTGAGATGAGGGTAACCAATAACTGCAAAGATTGAGTAGGGTTGAAGGGTGGATGTAATGAATGGAAGACAAAATGTGGAGGATGCCCAATGATGCATGAGTTGGTGGAGGCTGGAAGGTGTAACAGGACTGACTGCATAGTAAAAAGTGAGGGAGAGTAGTTGATATAGTAGGCAGAGGATGGATGAAAGAGAGCTGACATGTGGTTTGGTAGGTTGCGAGAGTGGAAGGAAAGGCATGCATAGAAGAGAGTAAGATATATAATAATAAAGAAGGAAAGAGAATTTGGGGACTCAGTGGAGTGAGGATATCAATGTAAAATGTGGGTGGAGAGAACATGCATAATACTAATAACAATAAAGAGGAGGAAAACTTGAAATTTTGTTATTAGGTTACAAATTTGTTGGGAATGTAGTTAGTTGATATAATTAACTCCTTTTAAAGTATATCTTTATTACTCTCTGAATAACGAAGTGGCAAAGTCAATCCTAATAAGATCTGAACTGAGGTTAACAACAACACTAGTAATAATTATAAGCTTAGGTCTCAGATCTTTAGTTACTTGTTGCAGAAGTCTTAGACCTGTTTGATTGAAATAGTATTCTCATTTTTTGTTAGTCAACATCTACTCTATGTATAGAACTTATTGGTATAAATTAACTGCCAATTTAATAACTGCATAAATTTTATCAACCCTGAAGAGAAAGTTTGAACTCTAAATGGATTTGAACTTAAAATACATGTTGTATGATCTTCAACTGAATGTACCATCCTCCAAAGAAGAATGAAAGTCAAAATCCATCCTAGCAAGAATTGAACTTAGAAAATCTAGAAGGTAAAAGTAAAGACTTGAGCCATATAGTCTGTTGTTTTTGACAATTCACTCTCTTAATTGATACAATGACAATAATGGAAGAACATTTAGAGTAAACTTGTTCTTAACCATATTTTATAAATATAGGGCCTATTTCAAACAGAGAGCAATACTTGCTGCTAACCATTTTATTCACTTTAATTTTGTAAATGAGTTTCATAATAGCTTGATAATAGTTTTTATCAGGTGACAAGTGTGTTTCCTGGAGTTTGTGTAGCAGATCATCAAGTCATTTGCATTACAGAACTCCGACAGCCTTGTTCTCTCCTCATTTCTAGTACCAGTCATAGCTCTCCTGGCACTTAATAAAGTAACTGTCATTTGTCGTTAAAGTAATCTGTAAAAGGGCCTTGTAAAATTGCTCCATCTGTTCATCTGCCAGCTCAGATTAGGAAGCATAAGCAGAATTAAACATCACTATTGATTTATCTAAAACATGCCTCAGCTTAACTATCACATGTTCTGACTGATTTAATTATTTTGCTATCCATCTCTCTGCCAAAAATATGCCTACAATCCCACCCTATTGCTGCTACCTACCCAAAAGAATGTTCCTAGCTCATAATGAAACTAGTTGATGCTTCCACTCATCTTCTCTCTTGCACATAGCACATGTCAACATGCAACCTCACTTGCATTTCAATAATCTCACCAGTCTTACCTTTCATTGTGCCAACATTGATCGTAGTGGTTCTAAATTTATGGATTTGAAAGGAGGAATGAGAGGATAGATGGGGGACTGTTGTCAGTACCTGAATAAAATAGTTGTGTGAATGCCTCCATGAGGCCCAACATCCTGAGATCAGTCCTCACCATGACAGAAGATTATAAGACTGATTGTTCTTGGGAACTACTTTATGCTAATAATGTTGTTCTTATAGCAGATTCTGTTGAAGAATTAGAAAAGAAAATTCCAGGTATGAAAGTAAAACCTGGAGTCAAAGTATCTTTAAGTTAACTTTGCAAAGATTAAAGTTTCAGTAAGCAAGAAGACAGACAGGACGCTACTCCCATCAGGTAAATGGCCCTGCTCAATATGTAGGAGGGATGTAGGCAGGAATTCCATATTGTGTATGCTGAGCAAGCTATGGACAAACAACAGGTATAGTGGATTTGCAGGAAGGTTAACAGAAAAAATAGTTTTTGTATGTGGAAGATGCACAGAAGCAATAATTCACAGAAATATTAGCAGTCTCTCATTCAGAGTGAAAGACAGATAGTATGACATCTGTTTGAACAGCAATGCTAATGATGGAAAAATAGTAGTGGAAGTGGTCTGAGGAAAATAAGAAAGAAGATGAACAATAATAATGAGGGAGGCAGATGAGGTTGATGGTAAGAAGGAGCAATAGGTGTCAAAGGAAAATAGCGTAGGGGAGTGAGTGTAATGACTGGCAGTGCAGAAAGCGTTATGGTATTATACCTAACAACTTCAGCTTTCATTAATATTCAAATATTTGCCAGAACCTTCTAATGCAGATAACAATTCTGCATCACAAATCTCTAAAATGTTGTGTTAATCCATACACATACATTATTATTAAGCCTTATTACATACTATACATGGTTATGTCACCTGTCATTCTTTATCCAAAATAGTTGCAAAGATAAAAGTTGATTACATCATACATTATTTCTTTGAAAATGCAACTGTCCATGTAAATACATTCCTTATGCCTACTTTTGTTTATCTACCTATTTTTTTTTACTTACATACCTGCTTGACAAAGGTCATACTAATTGCTGACTTCCTACATCAGAGTTACCGGCCTCGGATGAAGGAGTTGGAGTTTAAGTTTCTCTCTCTGTCTCTCCTCTCTCTCTCTCTCTCTCTCTCTCTCTCTCTCTCTCTCCTGATATATGTATATATATATATATTTTTTTTTTGTTTTGCTCCTCTGCATGAGCCAGCATCTGTAAACTGTATGTCCTGTAGCTTTTAACTCTTGAAGTTTAGTGAAACAAAAAAATCCCTTACTTGAAAAGCATGAATGGATTGACAATAGGCTGAGCATCTGATTGTGAAATGCTGTCTCAAATAAGTATCCATCCAATTCAAGCCAAAATGGAAAAACAGACATAAAATGAACAAACGTGTAATATACATATAATACTACTTCTATCCAATCTTTGCAATCAGTACACCATAACTTTGTCTATTATAAGAACTGACTGTAAGGGTTTGTGACAGGAAGGACATCTGGCCATAAAACTGTGTTGCAGAAATGGAACCATGATGTAAATGCTTAGACTGTCAAAAGTACATGCTTTATCAATGAAAGTAACCTTAAAACATTTGGTGTTGTATACATATACTTATAATACTTGCATATAATACATATATCTCTCTTTCTCTGTCTGTCTGTTTGTCTGTCTCTACACATAGGAGGGGTTGTGTTTATGTGAGCACACACATGTTCAAATATGTATGTAGATAAGTTTTAAGACATTGTTCAATATTAAAACTTTTGATGTCATTGTGGCATAACTAATAACATAGTTCAGCAGCAAAGTATTTATTTGTTTACAATACAACAATGGATCAATAGTTTATTAAGGAAAGGTATATTAATGGCAGTTTTGGTCCAGTACCATATAGTGTATAGTCATACGTCTTGGCACTCTTGTTTTTCAGCTCTATCCTGGATTAATCTTGTCTTTCAGCACTATTGGCTTGATACCACAAGTAGTACATTATATTAACATTTAAACACTACCTTACTTAGAAGCTATGTAGTCATTTAATACATAAGATATATTGTTAGGATCATTGAAATAGTTAAGTTGACTTTAGGTCAGATGGTCCTCTGGTCCCTGGAAAGAAAAAATATTTCTGGTGCTGAGTAACAGTGGACTGCCCAGCCACTTCCTGTTAGCTTCCTATGTGTTTTATAACACCCACCATATACAACAGCACTTAACCTTTCTGTGAGCTCATGTATGTATGAATTATATATATGAGCTTGTGTGTGTGTTATATATATATGTTATCTATATATATATATACATACATACATATATATATATATATATATATATATATATATATATATATATATATATATTACATATATACATTATATATTTATATATGTATGTATCAATGTGTATATATATGTATACGCACACACATATGCATATTCTCAAACACATTTGCTTTGTGGTAGCTAAAAGGATGTGACTCTTAACCCCAATATAAAGAGGAAAATGTTAAATAAAAATGTTGTATGGTAAGACAACAAAGTATAATAAATATTAGTATTGAAAATGATAATCTGGGGACAATGTTCGTAACACTTATTAAGGGCAGCATCCTGATAAAAATTTGGCATCCCATGCAATCTCGTTGGTATATATTTACTGGTGTATTTGACATGGTCCTATTACTAGCTGGCACTCAATGCTGCTAGTTTCTACACTCACCGCTGAATCCATTATTTCTCCACCCCCAGGGATAGCGGTTTCTACTACTGCCACTAGTATCCCTGACACTAAGAGTGAGTAATACAATCATATGCTATCAGTTCTCTGTCTCTGTTTCCCTCTTCTTTACTCCCCCACTTCTCTCTGTATCTCTTACTCTCTTCTTTGTCTCTTACTTTCATCTTTTCTATCTTTGTTTTGTTTTTTTTTACAGCTTCTTTCCTTCTCATTACAAACGTTTTTCTCTCTTCCTTCTATTCTCTTTCTTTCTCTCTTCTATCTTAGTTTTCTATCTACTTTTGCTTTTTACTCTCTCTCTCTCTCTCTCTCTCTCTCTCTCTCCTCTTACTCTTCTTCATCTTTCTCTCACTTAGTTTATGTCTATTTCTTAAAATTGTTTTCTTGTTTTGTTATTGTTTTGTCCTGTGGATTGCATTTCTTTCTTTAAATTGTGTATTTCTGCATTCGATAAATAATCAGTTTTTTAAATTCTGATTTAATTTATTTCTATTTCTTTAATTTTTCTTCTGCCACTCTCTCTCTCATTTTGTTTCACACTTCTTTTACTTCTCCAACAATTTATACACATATATCATTTTGTTAGAATACCAACTAAAATAAAAAGTATTCAAAAATTTTATTGATCTCTAATCCTAGGATCTTTACTTAGCACTTGAAGACAACCATAGGAAACATTTCAGTTTTACATTCAGCAGTAAAACAACATAATCAAGTACAAAGGTTTTTCAGTTACTTAATCTAAGTGTCTGAAATGTGGTGATTATAGTTGGAAATCAGCAATTCAAGCTTACATAAAATCTCATGGGTTTGGTATAATTTACACAGTTTATTAATTTAAAGTTATCTGTGTATTAAATTTTTACACCTAAATATACAAAGTCATGTTGATTGAAATCCATAACTTCTACATTGTGCTCCAGTTAAGATGCCAATGCTGTGCGATTCAAATCTAGCCCAAATCCGTAGATACCTCTGATAATGAACTTAATGATTACTTCAGGTTGTTTGAACAGAACTAATAAGACAACTCAAAAGTAACAAATTATGTATTGATTCAATATTGTGCCTAAATAAAACACATCATTAAGCAACACAGACATATTTGCTACATCATTAAAACACCATTCATTTCAAATCTTTAATCGCATTCTCACAAATAAACCGTTTAAAACTCTTCAATACTTAGTTGTGCAATTCTTTGTGAGGGTTTGTTTCAGTTAGTCCATCTGATGCCACTGCATGTTCAGTCACTAAGCCTATATATATATATATATATATATATATATATATATATATATATATATATATATATAAATTAGAAGGTTTGCAGATGATGTACAGATATTATATATTAGAAGAAATAAGGTACTCACAGATCTGGATGGTTTTATATTTACAGATATTTATTAATATGCCACATGTTTTTATAAATCATATATTAGCACTTGCATCCACTCTAGTGGAGTCTTCAGATTGAATTTTTCAGGAGATTTGTCTCTTTTTATAGTATTATTGAGTGTGTAGGGATGGAGAGAGATATAAGATAGTAAAAGAGGGTGAGGAATGGGGAGGAAGTGAGAGAAAGAGAGAGAGAGAGAGTGTGTGTGTGTGTGTGCCTTTGTATCTGAAAGGAGTGTCAATGGAAAAGAGAAGGAAAGGAAGAAGAAAAAATGTGTTTACTTTTATACAGCTGGTCAGTTCTTTCAATAGAAAGTGATTCTTGGCTTTTAGAAATGGCAAAACCAGGTGGCTACTTCAAGGTGGGTAAATGTTATTTTTCAAAAAATTGTCTGGATTTCTTTTTATCATTGTCTTGTGAGAGAGAGTGAGTGTGTGTGTGTCTGTGTATCTGAAAGGAGTGTCAATGGAAAAGAGAAGGAAAGAAAGAAGGAAGAAGAAAAAATTGTGTTGACATCTATACCACTGTTCAGTTCTTTCAATCCAATGTTTGATTCCCATGCTGGTATGGGTTGGAGAATCTGAATGTAAGAATGTTTCTATTTATGTATATGTACATATGTATAGTACTCTGTGTGTGTGTGTTTAATACAATTTACTTTACAAAAATTTACTTCATCTAGTACAAATCATTACAGAAATATTTTCAGCCATTCAGTTTGGGTGAGTACTTTGTTATGAAGTATTTTTCTTGAAGAAGGTGTCATTCCTTAGGCATTTATAGAACGTAAAGATCTTAAATTTTCCTTCTCCACATGTATCTAAATGTTTACTCAGTGGAATCTTTTGCAGTTCCTCCTGTTGGACATGTTGTCGGTGAATTCTGGCTTGTTGGCATAAAGAATTTCCAGTTTCGCCTATATAATTCTCCTTGCATGTGGGGCAGGTTATGTAGTATATTATGTTCTGCATCTTGCAATTCATGTCTGCATTTACTTTCAATATGTGACCGCTCTTAAATTTTATTTGCTTGTTTCCCTCTATATATTTGTAGGTGGGGTTACTGCAGATCCCACATCTACCATCTCCGCACTCTTTTACAAAGAATTCGGCTTTAGTCTCTGATGAGAAGTTCACTCTTGTTAGTTGTTTCTTCAGGTTTTTTATGCGATATTTGTTTAATATGTTTCTCATTTTGGGACTTTGTAGGACTATTTGTAAGTTTGAACGTATGATTTGAAACATGTTGGTAACTCCAGGGTTGTGTGTGTTTATGAAGGGGATGATGTTTTTCTTTGTTTTTCGTTTTTGGAGATTCCGTTTTTTATTAATTTGAGTGGGTATTTTTGTTCTAGTAGGAAGTTTTTAAGTTTATTTAGTCTTATTTGGTGTGTTTGTGAGTTGGTTACTATGCTGCATATGCGTCTCGCCATACTATATGGAATATTTCTTTTTATGTGGGAGGGGTAGCAGGAGTAGAAATTTAAATATTGGTGTGTGTCTGTTTTTTTGTAGTGGATATCTGGTTGTGACGATGGAGTTGTGTATCTTGATGTTGATGTCTAGGAATAAAAGTTCATTGTGGCTGGTATCTATCGTGAAGTTGATAGATGGGTGCAGTGTGTTGAGGATGTTGTGGAATGTTCATAGATCTTCTGATCTTTCCAAAAGATGAAACAGTCATCGAGGTAGCGTTTCCACTTTTTCTTGATGTCTTCTCTGAATTCATGCTCGAAGACTTTCCTTATTTCATCGTATATTTTGTTCTCAAGGAAACCCATCACCAGGTTGGCATATGAAGGTGCGAATTTCGTACATATAGCCATACTCTTTATCTGTCAGTATGTTTTGTTGTTAAATGAGAATGTGTTTTCTTCAAGTATTAATTGGGTGGCTTTGGTGATAAAGTCTGTTTTGAAACGTTTATCTATGAGTTCCCTGTTCTAAAAGTTCTAAAAGCCAAGAATGACTTTCTGTTGAAAGAACTGACCAGCTGTATAAAAGTAAACACATTTTTTTCTTCTTTCTCTCTTCCTTCTTCCTTTCTTTCTCTTTTCCATTGACACTTCTTTCAGATAAAAAGGCACACACACGCACACTCTCTCTCTCACTTTCTCCCCATTCCTCACCCTCTTTTACTATCTTATGTCTTTCCACCCCTACACACTCAATAATACTATAAAAAGAGACAGATCTGAAAAAATTCAATCTGAAGACTCCACTTGAGTGGATGCAAGTGCTAATATATGATTTATAAAAACATGTGACGTATTAATAAATATCTGTAAATATAAAACCATCCAGATTTCTGAGTACTTTATTTCTCCTTATATATGTATATATGAAAAGGGTATAGATAATTTTGCTTGTTTTCATTTTATGTATTTTTTGTCTTGATTCTGTTATGCCCCTCTCAATAGTAAAGAAACATTGCAATAGCAGTGACCTAAAAATGTATATCATAATTGAAGAAAATTTAATAATTCACATATTTTGATTTTTTTCCCTTTCCAAAATTTTAATATCATTAAATTATACAGAAGGAAGATTCTGTAATCTCTCACACAATATAACAAGTATGATATTTACATTTAAAAAATTAATGTTTTTTGAAGAGAGCATCCAGCTAGTCAAAATTTAGCGTATTTCAGGCTAAGTAAATATTCATGTATCTGTGTGTAAGGAAGAAAATGTAGGATCTGTCAGGCTTAGTGAACTCAATACACACTGGAACAAAGAGAATAGAAAGATTACTTTGGATGCAATGTTCAGCAGGTGATTTATTCATACTTAAAGAATTTAACAATTTTGGAAATTGATTGAATCAATTTTGATCCTAAAATGAATTGAGTTTGCAATTTGATTTCTAAATATAGTTATTTTATTTCATGTAAATTATTAATGCCTACATTATAGCAACCATTTATCTCTTCCATCATAAAAAATATATATTCTGACTGAAAAAGGCAATAAGAAAAAAAATCATTTGACTTTCTATGACCAATTTGTCAAATTCTAATATGGTTGTATTTGCCTATGATAATATAATATATATTTTATAAATTAAATTCAACCTCAGTTGAAACTCTTAGAAGTAAGGTTTCAACCCTTTCTAAAATATGGATATGTTTCCTGAAGTACAGGCTTGCAAGTCCCTAATTGTTATTTTATATTATCTTCAATATTCTAAATTATAATTTGGTGAGCATTTCCTTTCTTTCTTTCATTTTTTTTTTTTGCCTAATTTCATTACAGTCTCTCACTAACAATAAATGTTCATATTTGGGGGATTTATTTCATATAATTTTGAATCAATTAGTTCACTCACCAACAAATTCTTCAACTAACTTGAGTATATCATGAACAAACAAAATATTTCTCTTTAAAATTCTGTTCATGCTTTCTTTTTCTGTTTTCCTTTCACTTCTCTTCTTTCAGTTATCGTCACTATTAATATTGAAGTCATTTAAGTTAATGATATCTAATTCTCAACAGTAGGTCCTACTACAGCTGTTAAACCACATTATCAATATGAGGCACATCAGAATCAGCATTCCTTGATACACACACACACACATATATATATATATATATATATATATATATATACATACATACATACATACATACATACATACATACACACACACACACACACACACACACACACACACACACACACACACACACTATTTTATGGTCAGCCTGAATACATATCAGTACTTAAGGTTTCATGTTGACTTGAAATCATGTTGCTATCTTCAGTTTGAAAATTATGATTGAAGCTAAGATGGTAGACAAGTTCATATTTTGATCTGAGGAGCATAAGTCCAACATAGAGAAAATACATATGAATTTTTGCCTCAGTATGCTAAAATGTGGTAATTCTCAAGACAGCAGGTACTAATCTACAAGAGTTAGGGAAGTGATTCTCCTTTCTGGGTAAATAATCATATGTATATGAATATGCCTATTGCATACATGATATATGCTTACCCTTAGTTTTATATGTATTTTTCCTATATTCTCCTAAGTATTTTTGTGTGTATCAAAGCATATGTTCATTAACTCAGAAAGGAGAATCACCCCTCTTGTCATAGTAGATTTACATTTGTTGCTATTTGTTGCTTTGAGAATTATTTTCCTGTCAACAATATTAAAACCTGCTGAGACACGCTTCATGTATCTCATCTATGTCATATTTATACTTTATATCATTACGCCATCTTTAGCCAGAATTCATAATCCAAAACTTGTGACATCCTTTCATTCTAGTATGAAGCCTTGGATAGAGATACAAATTCTTGCTGGCCATAAATAAATATTGTACTCTGGGGTTGTGTACTCTTTCTTCTGTTTGTTAATACTAATGTGTGTGTGTGTGCATACACACACAAACATATACACACATAATGCACATATCTGTTAAAGTGTGTAGAGTTGATTATAATTATGCATTGATAAACCAGATTATTTTCTCATATCTAACTTTTTTGTGTAGTTGATGGTCATATTCATCAGTGTCTGAAATAATATTTCAGGCGCACCAATTATTGCAGTCAACTGCCAAATATCTTATAGATAGAGGAAAATAATCCAGTTTACCATTACCTTATTGAGTGTGTATATCTATACACACACATCCATATGTATTTGTGTGTGTATGTGCATATATATATATATATATATATATATATATATATATATATACAAGGCTTTATTTATGTGTATGTGTGTAGACTTACATATATGTACATGAATTTTTTAAAGCATTAGCACAAACATGAGAGATCAATATATGCTTATGATTGAAATATGCAGTCTGGAATTGTATCTTTGTGTAGTACTAGAATTTTTCACTTAAATTTGGATTTCAAATATTCACCTTGCTCAGAAATAAGCCTTAGTTATCAATAGCATGCACACACACACACACACACACACACACACATGCACACACACACACATGTATACATACACATATATGTTAACTGTTAACATTAGAAAAAAATGTTTATTACTGAAGAAATATTGAATCAGTTGGTAATTCTGGTAAAATGATTTACAATTTTTATTTTCATTTTGTTTTTTTTATTTTTCTTTCTGTATTTAGTTACAACTTCTTATTGTTTGGTGTCCTTGTATCTCTTTGTTAAAGAAAATATTTGTTTTTTGTTTAGTCTTCAAAAGAAAATAAGGAATTGTCAAGTTGTGTTTTCTTTGTGATTTGCATGGAATTATATATAAAACTTATCCTTTGCACATGTGAACTATTTCCAGTTATTTCATTCAGCTGCCTAGTTTAACAATCATATTTGCTTACAATTTACATGTTTTTAGGTACTTTATCTTAGATTACAAATTTATAAGGAAGATATTTACCAGAAGTATTATAAATATAGTCCTGCAATGTTTCTTACATCATGAATCACAGTAATAATTACCTCCGCATGCTATAGTTAACTCTTTAAACGTTTTGGATACAAATATGAGGATACAAATATAATGAAAATGTACAATAAGAATGATTAGGTGACAAGAAAGATAATGTAAAGCTATTTAAGTGTTTGCTATTCTAGTAGCATTTCCATTCAAACAGTTTCCAGTTAATTCAATAACTTTAAGTAGTAAAATTGCTGATATAGGCAGTGAATTGGCAAAGCTATTCAGATAAAATACCTTGCGGTGTATATTCAAGCTTTATGTGCTCAAAGTTCAAATCCTGCTATTGTCATATCTTTCATCCTTTTGGAATCAGTAAATAAAGTACCATTCCAAGACAGTGGATTGGTGAAATTGTTAGAATGTTTGATGATTTACTTTACAGTGCTTGTTCTGGCTTTGTGCCATGTGAGTCCAAATCTCACCACCACTGAAAGAAAAGAAAAAACAACAGGTCTTTCAGTTCTAACAGGCGACAGTAATAGACTGAAGAGGTCTTTAAGCAAGTGCTCAAGTATTTCAGTTTATTGCCTTCATTGGCAAAATACATTTACTTGGAAGAGGGAATGCAAGTGAACTTTCAAATTCTGTGTATTCTCTACCCCCAGCTCTCTCTTTAGAATTTAGATCTATATTATTATGTTGTATAAGTTTATAATTCATACTAGTTTCCTGCAATTCTTTTAATGAAGGAAGTCTTGTACATGTAATCAGATTCGGTATTGTATAAGGAAATAGAGCAGTGAAGCACCTTGTAGTGGTCTTAAGCTATAATACTTTACCTGTTGCATTCAAATCATATCAGACTCAACTTTACTTTTCATCTCTTCAAAGTCAATAAAACAAGTACCCATAATACACTGAAATCAACTGATCCTCCTCCTCTCCTCTAGAAATATGTGATCTTGAGTCTAAGTTAGATATTTTTAAAGGAGAAAACAATCTAATTTTAAATAATATAAAATGAAAATTTGCTGTATTAAACAACATGTTATAGAATCAATGAATTGGGCCTTCTTTATAGATTGTTTTCTTCACTTTACTAGTGAATAGAAAAACAATGATTTTTATAGGAAGTTTACTGTAAGTTAGTTGTTAAGTCATAATGATTCCAGTAATTCTATTTTAAATGACAGCAAATGTACACAGATCTTATTATTTTCTTTTGACTATAATTCTTTATATATCGAATCCAATGTCATAGCCAAAAGGTAACATTGCTAGTATTCCTGATTTTTTAGTTGTTTATTTTAGAAGCATAGTTATTAGGACAATTTTTTTATAGATCTAAATTATAGAGTTGCCTTACTACTGCACAAAATATCAGTTAAATAGGTGTTATTTATGATATTGCTTACATTTATTAATCTAGATATCATTTTCTAAATCAATAGTATATATCACTTTTAAAGAACACCTCTACTTGAAGATTATCTATCTCCTATGAAGAGCATTGTCAATTTTCAGTTGTATGCATTGCTGGAGTATGTAAGAAAGGAAATAAATTAAATGCAGCTGAAATATTTCAGAATAGTAAATGTATCTTAAATCATATAATATATTCACTTCTTTGGAATCAGATTTGAAAAATTACTGTAAATATTCACAGATGTGATAGTCTGGAATATAGAATCATTTGCAGAGGGTAGTTGTAGAACATGTAATTATGTTTCAGTGACTATATTCGTCTTTCTTGCCATACAAAGATATGTGTAAATGAAGGATGAACCAGTTACCAGGTTTGTGTGTGTATGTGTAATATATGTAAATAGATATATTTGGAAAATATATATATTTATTATTAATGTGTTTATTTGTTTTAATTCTGTTATATTTTGTATTTTTTGTCTTCGTTTATAATTTCAATCTTGTTTCATGTTCATGTTATCTCAGTACCAAATGTAGTTGGGTCTGTTGCTGTTATTGTTGTCATTGATGTTGCTGTTGTTGTCATTGGTCATTTATGTTGTCTGATTATTTCTGCTAGTTTGGCAGATTGATCTGTTCGTAACAGATTTACATAATTGCTCTATCATTATTCTTTAATGTAGACCTATGTCTGATATTCACTAGTCTTCTATTCTGTTACTTCATTCTCTTGTTTTTAATATTGCTTGATGATTTAGAAACAACTTGTTAATATGTTATCAATTGAATAAAACATAGTTATGGATTTACAAAAGACAATTTTCGCAATCTTAGAATCAAGATAAATTCAACCTTTTTAGTTTATTTAATGTAGTTAATAACTGTAATATTTAGGAAAAAACTATGACATTTATACATATATAATTTTTTTGTACCACATTATTATTATTATTATTTTTATTATCATCATTATTATTATTATTATTATTATTATTATTATTATTATCATCATCATCATCAATAGATACAAAATAAACTTTCTTTTGATTTTAACTTATTTTCATGTTAGTGAATAATAAGACTGGAAAGAATGGAAAGAATTCTTGTCCAAAATGTGGAACTATCACCCAAAATCACTAATTCCTTTAGCTATATGGCTGACAAAACACTTTGTTATTTCTTCTTTAAGCTGTACTTTGTATGCAAACCTGTTCTGTGTTTCACTATTTATGTTACTCAAGTATGATATATGTCTATTTCTGTCCTATTGAAATCTGTCATATATGAAGATAGTTTGTTTATTGTATTAGTGCAAAAACATAAAAGTAAACTATGTAGCAAAAGTGTGTGGAGTGTGAAAACAATTTTATGTGTAATGCTGGAGATTTTAATCCTTTCCTGAGTTTCACACAGCTAGTCTTTCATGGGAAGTAACTGTGATTATGTGTAGAAAATTAGAAAAAGAAGGCAGCTGCATCTATGGCACTGTTTAATGTGGTGTTATGTTGACAGTTGAATTGTGTTCAGACTTGTGATATATCCCTGAAATTGAGTTGATCAAGTTAAAGAATTGTTTTTTCTTACATAACTTTCTTTGTTCTATTTGTATAGACGAGTGCAGTCTAATGTTGATCATTTTATGTTTCCTACCGGCAAAAATGTAGGAAACCATTATCATTATTAGAAAGTTCTGAGGATGATTATAATATTGGCTTCTAACAGTAGGACAAAACCACACATTGCTGAGGAAGAGTTAAGGTGATTAAATTGACCCCCTTTACTGATATTTTATCAATCCAGAAGGATGAAAAATAAAGTTGATATTGGCAAAATTTGAACCTAAAGCATAAAAGTGTTCTGACAAATTTGACAATTCACTGCCAATTTTTACTGACTAATATTAATTAGTTAAAGAGTACTTTAATATGTGGTAAAAGAAAAATATTGATAGATAACTTATTTGTAAGTACAATCAACAATTCCATATCACTTCACTTTCTTAAGTTGTCCAAATCCCTAAATACATTTGTTGGTTTACTTCATCCTGTATCTTCCGAGCATATTTTATAAGCAAGCACAGTTTGTATATCATGGAATGGTTGAAACAACACCAGCTGTCTTCCTTTCTTAACTTCTATTGATTATCAGAGCTTGTGTCCGTGCAAGGTGTGTTGTGTGAAACCTGCACATGGATTAAAATCTCCATTACATTACATGAGTGCACTCAGATATACACGCTCATATATATTTATAGAAAGCAGCAAATTACATTTTCCTCCTATTCTTTATTTAACATTATATCTTAAACTAGTTTCTCTTAAATTTACATTGACTTACTTATTTGGGTCAAATTATTAATAAAAGAAATTATTATTGTTATTATTAGTTGTATGTAGGATACAATTTGCTGCTGCTGCTAGTTTCCTGATGCTTAAAGGTATAGATTCCATTATATGTATACTATAAGTACATGCACACATTACAGATACACACACACATATGTATATGTGTGTGTGTGTATACATATATATGTATATAATGTATGTTTATGAGCATGCATACATATATGTATTGTGTAATGTATTTTCTGATATTTCAATACAAACTGCTTAACTAAGAGTAGAATTATCCCTTGATATTATTCTCAAAATAAGTTTCTCAACTAAAATATCCTGTGACTTTGGGTTATGTCTTCATTGGGATCATTTAGTACCTGATATTTAGTTATCTGTTTACACTTAGTGCTTTTATTCTCACTTCAATTTTATAAGGGGACCTAAACACTTGTATCCACACATAAACACCTATATACACATGAAGTTATGGTAACAGTATCATATCCATTACTGCATGTATATGATTATACTTGCAAATATATTAATAACTAAATTAAACTGATACATACAATACAGCTTTTGGCAAATTTCTATTTTTAATATTTTTACATTTCTAAACTTCATGTAGTATGACTTCATATAAATAAGAAATATGACAACTAAATGTGAACAGTTGTCACAAAATGAATGTGTCAATGAGTGAATGAGTTTTAATATCTAAGAACCATTTCAACTAATTTCAATGTTTTATATATAATTCTATTTAAAACTACTATTTTCCAGTAGTTGTAGACTGGAGAACATTTCTCAGCATCACTGGCATATTTTTTGTCTACAATGGACTTTTGTTTTCATCTAATATTGATATAATTTTGTTGACCTTTTAGACGTACATTCACAGATCTGACAAGATATTTCAAAATATGGTCTAAAGTGTAGAATATCTGTTGTTCATGCTAATTCTAGAACAATTTGGCTTTTATGAAACAGTTCCCTTAAAAATATGAAGGAAAACAAAAAAGTATATTTCATCTAGATAATTCTTGTGTTCTCCCTCTAATACATACACTAATGTACACTCTTTCATGCACACATGCACACACATCCTGATTGAAAATCAAATGATTATCAGCTCTATTCATTTTTCCTAGCTTGCAGAATTAGTTTCCATTAATTTTAGTATTCCTCTCTGACAGTTGGAAAATTTTTTATTGTCCATATTGTAGTTTGAATGATAAAATGGAATATTTTCCAGTAAAATGTGCATTAAAGAACATCACCAAGAAATTTTTTCCTTACTTCCAATTAATATATTTCACTCTTTTCCAATGGATAGATATGAGTGACGACTGAGGGAAATTTAGAAAGATTTTGTTGCTTGGAATCCAACAATTTTTTTCTTTCTCAGTAATAGAAAATTGCATATATGAGTGAAGATAGAAGAAATTACATTGACCTTGAAAAGCTTGCTCTAATACATTAAAGTGTTCAGAAATTTGGTTGAAGTATAATATCTACTTTAAGAATTTCTAGCACACAATTCACATAAAAGTTAAGCTTAATCAAGATATAATTCTCATATTAACTGCATTACATTATCATTATAGAACTTAGAAAATTGAAAAATAATAATTTCCTTAGTCATCAGAAATTTTATAAAAGAAAAATTAGTAGCTCAGTGGCATTAATCTTGTTATCTTACAGTGAATTATAATATTAGCTCACATGGCATACAAGACTTATGCTTTCTCTAGTGACATTTGGAGTCAAGACTAAGAGATATCATAGAAAATAGCATTAATGATGCAGTTGGGATATCTGACAGCTGTCCTATTTTCATCTGTCTAAACACGCAATAGTTATTTTAACCCTTTAGTGTTCACATTATTCTGCCAAAATTAATGCTTCTTCATCTACATTGTTTTGAATTAATCATTCATTAATCTTGTAGCTATGAGATTTTGATGAGGTAGCTGTTAATTTTTAAAACAATATTGTAGGGTTTGTCTGAGAGACCAGATCTGGCCAGTTTGAACATAAATCAGGCAGAATACTTTTGGCCGGATATGGCCGGTTTAAATGCTAAAGGGTTAATAAAAGTGTAAATACTGAGGATCATAATGGAGAAAAAAAGAAGCTGTGTAATATTTGTTATTCCTTTCTCAAGTGCATTAATATTATAATGGAAATGAAATACCTGTTTCGCTTGGAGTTTAACTGGAATCTCTATTACTCAAAACAAGCGATGTCACTTTTTCCTTCTTCCTAAACTTAGAATTATGTTAACTCACAGTAAGTTTATAAAAGTATTATCACATTTTTGAAAATGAAGAGACTCAATTATAGCTACCTTTATAATCACTCTAATGATTCTGGTATAAATTTCAAGTAAAACTTCAGTGTCTAATTTATGTGTATTAGAGTTACCTTCCATAAACCATGTTGGCATAGCTACATAACACACATCACAGATAAATGCACAAAAGAAAGGAACTATTTTACAGGCACAAAATAGTTCTATATGACTGTTTTGCATGTAAGTAACAATGACTATATCATTTTTTTATAATAGTTACTTCCCCGTTCCTCTCAAAAGATTACTTAACACTAAATTCATAAGTTAGTTAATTTAAAATGTAAAAATAAATTGGTGCTGAAGGAATATTCGGTTACAGGAAAAAAGTGTTGGATGTTCAATCATATCAAAAACAGTTTAGTTTCAAAAGCCTTTATTCAGTCAGAGCTTCCATGCAACATGCTGTAAACTATTTCAGTATATTACATAAGATTTCTAATAGCACAATAGTTATATCTTGCTTGTCTTTCTGAGCGAGCACATGTATGTGTTTGACATATATATATATATATATATATGTGTGTATGTCTATATATATATATATATATATATATATATATATATAGAGAGAGAGAGAGAGAGAGAGAGAGAGAGATAGATAGATCGGTAGATTATGATTTTCCAATTATCTAATCACTGAAACAACATATTACAACCTATTTATTGAGTTAGTATGAAAGTGGTTGAGTTTTCTGCTGTCATGTATAACCTTAATGTGATTCTGAGATAATCGATGTAACAGTATATGACAAAGTTTCACCTTGTGATATATAGATGCAGTACATCTGAGAGGCTTCCACGTGTGTGCATGTGTATTCATATATAGCTTGTGCATACACATGCAAACGCACACATATTTACACACACATATATATATATGTATATATATATGTGCATGGCGCTGTGAATTGTAAATAGAGTAAAAATGTGTTGAGTCTGACTCATATTCTGTCACTGCCATTGCAGTGCCTGCAGTGAACAATACCAATGGTTAATACTGTGAAATCTCAAATGTTTCAGTTAATCTGTCCCAGAAGCAGTATTATGTATTTCAGATATAATAAATGGTAGCACCTTTTAAATTAACAACAGCTTTTATTAATCTGCAGTGTTGTATTTTACTCTCAGCATAGGCCTAGATAAGCCAAAGAACAGCATTTGCACTCAGAATGTGTTTGGTAATTGATGTGAAAATTATTATTATTTTAAAAACATGATGTACAGGTTAAAATAAACTTCTATGTAATTATATATATTATACATACATGTATGTATGTATAATACTTATATATGTGTGTGTGTGTGTATGTATGATATTTATTTGTATGTATGATATAATAAAGTTTTTCTATTGTGATAACATAATAAATACTTACCAAGCTACCAAATTTTTTCTATAATTTGTAACATGAAAGGAAATTGCAAGCTAGGAGAGAAGAGAATTAGAGTTATTAATACACCTTCAAATGATTGAGTGAAATTTCTTTCTTTTTTTCTCTCTTTTTTTTTCCAAATAAAATGGGAAGAACATCTCCACATATAACTTGTAAGAGTTCTCCACTTACTTTACCATTCCACCACCATCACTGTAAATAAGTAATTAAAATGTTCCCTAGAAACATTAGTGATAAGCTGAGCTTCCATTTGGTTGCTCTTTTCACATGATTTGTGTTTGGTGGTTGTTTTATGAAATGATCTTCTCTTTCTTTGGTTTACAAAAGAAAATAGTTCCATTACTCACTTCTAGCTCCATGTTAATCTCTAACCAAGTGTTTTACAGCTATATTGTTTTAGAATGACATTACAACGGTGATTATTCTGCTTTTTGGACCATTTCCCTGCAGCAAAGCTCTGCAGTGTGCTGTTGCTATTTCACATCAAATAAATCTTTTTCAGGTTTAAAATTATTACAAAAGAGCTGAATAAGCAAATATATTCTAATTCCGAATGTAAGCTTGTCGATGTTTATTTTGTTTATAATAAACTTAGTTCCTCAAGTAAAGATTTTTTTTCCCTCTTGCAGTCTTAGTTATAAACCAATTATTGTATTTCTTCTTAAATTTAAAATTGTATCTTAGATTAAAGATATTTTCGTAATGTATAATTGTATGTTCTTCAATAATAGCAAAGAACATTTACACTCATGGGCTTATAGACTCACCATGTCATGAATTTTGATATAATTTTTCTCATACAAAGTTGAAGTCCAGCTTATGCTGTACTGTTTAGACTCAAATTCTGATTAAGGAAGGAACTACCGTTGAGGTTTCTCAGCTTTTTTGGTGTCAATATTTTAACCAGCTCACAGAACCTGTTTTATCTAATTGGATTTATAAAAATACATAGAATTAGAGCATTGTACGTATATGACTACAAATATCAAAAACTATACTTTAGATATTAGTGATTAAAAATAAAATATATTCAAATTTCAAGAAGAAAATTTTGCAAATAAATTTTTATATAATTTTTTAACATCGCAAGTCTTACATCGGATTGAAATAAAAAGAAATTTCACTTTCACTGAAATTGGTTTATTTGGCCAGTACACAACGGAGAGCAGTTTGGTCAGTTCAACTATACTCATGGAAACAGTTTTATCTTTTAATTTTTATTTAATATTTCTGTTTTAATATTTTACTACATAGTAATTTGTTTTATTCTTTTGTTACATTGTTCTAAATGTACAACCTAATTCAGAAGGAAAAAGAACCATTTATCCCTATCCCCCCACCTCTCTCTCTTCTATGTCACTCTTTTGTCTCTTACTTTCCAAATTAATATGTTTATATTTATATTTAACAATATTGTTTAAGTGTATTTTAGATATTTCACTCAAAATTTCAAATACACTATTTTACATATCAACTCATTCAACTGATGGAAATAAGCTATTTTTATAGCAACTATAAGTTAAAGTATCCTTTCTTATTGATTGTACAGATCTTTGTATGCATAATATGCCTCCAAAAGGTAGTCAAAAGGTAATTGACAAAATTGAATGCAATTTATTCCAGTTAAGTTGTTTAACACTTACAAGTGATAAGGTAACTATCTCTTGTATATTTTCCCATCAAAACATTTGAACTCACCAATACATGTTCAGATAATTATTACTTATATAGTGAGTCCATTGCCTGATAGATTATACGTTAAATGTCTTTACCAATTGATATTCCATAGCTTCAGTAACAATTTAGAAACTAAATTCATTGGCTAATAAACCGTATTGCTGTAGACATATTTTAAGAAACCAAGGAAAAAAATTAGAATATGTAAATTGGAATGTTCAATTTTCATTTTTGACAGTTTTCTTCAAAATGTAATAGATTCACTTCGGCATTGAATCATATGTTTTACACCTATTTAAGTTAGTCACATATCTTGGGTTTAACCTTTATGATGAATCATAATAGGTATATTCACTCTTGAACAAGACTCTTTATTCTACATTATGTCTGGCTTATAAATTAAGTACCAGTGTCAAATTACAAGTTTGTCATTCTATAAAATAGTTTTATCTATTAAAAACATTTCAAACAATTGAAATTTTCTCAACCTGTGCTGTATGCATTTATAAATATAAAATTGCAGGATGATGAAAAAAAATGGTAAAAGATAAACCATTAATTGCAGAGGATATTTTTGCATAAGTTTCGTCATTACTAAAAGATAATAATTTTAAAAGTTCTAAGTTACTTTGAGCATTCATATATGTTCAATGCACTAATTTCTCAGCTATAAGCTTTTAAATCAGCTTAGATTTAAAATGAGTATAATTGACAAGTTCTCAAATCCTTCATATAATTTTGGTTGCAATTGATGTTCAGTATATTT
Organism: Octopus sinensis; assembly: GCF_006345805.1. Lineage (NCBI taxonomy): Eukaryota > Metazoa > Mollusca > Cephalopoda > Octopoda > Octopodidae > Octopus > Octopus sinensis. The sequence continues at coordinate 92,575,089 of NC_043001.1, read as the reverse complement.
AGACACTAAAATCGTCTTCATATCCAATGTGCACACTAGCCAATAAAAAGGTGATTTGGAATCAAATCAACAAGCAAAAATTAATTAATGTAGGGGAAGTTGTATTTTAAAGTATTCAAGAGGGCCTTAAATGCAAATAATTTTTAAATCTAACTCAACTAAGCAACACATTTTTTTATTCTTTCAAAATCTGTTTCTGTACAACACTTAATTGTAAAATCTGTCCGAATAATGAAACTTAACGCAAAGTACACTTAGATAAACAGTTTCTAATACTGTATATGATGTAGCATTTTGGTTTGATAGCATACAAATGATATATTTTTTATTCCCACTTGTTAGGTTTATAGTCTTCCCTTATTTATCTGAAGTATTATGTCACTGTAAGAAATCCTTTGTGCATAAAATCAAGAAAGTCAGCATATTAAAAAAACAGTGCATTCTTTCTTGTTCTTTTTTCCTTCTGAGTTTGGTTTTATTTTAATTAATAACTAAGTACTTGTTAGTCTGAGTTGTACTAATAATTTTTATTAAGTTTATAAGTTTCTTGTGCAAAAAATACATGTTAGTTCCTTATGCTAACAACTAAGTCATTGTAAAATAACTGTGTCTGTTAGTCAAATGTACACTGGTGACTGCTATCATTTTCAGGCCCTGATAATGACAATGATGGTACCGATGATTCTGATAATAGCCGTAAGCTGACTTCTTAAATAATTTTGTTATCATTTAAGTTTTCTTTTTCTTTCAAATATGTCCTTTTGTATTTGTGTTTATTAATTGTTAAGTATTTCATAATTTGCTTGGCAATTCATTCTCCTTTTTTCCTCCCTCATTTATTTATTTTATAAACCTTAAGCTCTCAATGCATAAATGGCTGGACCTTACTGTTTGGCTAAAACTGTTAGATATGTTGCTTAATTAATTTCAAAATAAATACTCTTTGTAACCAATCTTCTTGAATTCAATTTTAATTTTGTTATACATTTAAGAAATGAAGGATCCTGAAGCATCTATGCTTATTTTTATTTAGTTATTTTTTAAATTTCGTTAAATTATCTTAGAAATATTATATTCATTTAAACCAATATAGTTGCTAGTAGTATGTATTTGTAACTTCAATCCTGGCTTACAAAAATGTCTTGTAAGTAAAAGCCAGGTACTTAAAAATAATTAGAGAATGGAGCAATTAAATAAAGTGGAAATGAAAACAAAAACTATTAATTCTTTCCATGCTGCTGCTATCTCTTCTTAGGGCCAAAGAATTATTGTAAAATTGCCAGAATAGATACTTTTCAATATCAGGTTTAGTATCTCATTTGATGAGATTTCTTTTTTTATATAACCATATATATATGTGTGTGTGTGTGTGGCAAGAAGCTCACTTCCCAACCTCATCATTCCTGGTTGAGTCCCACTATGTGGCACCTTGGGCAAGTGTCTTCTACTATAGCCTCAAGCCAACCAATGCCTTGTGAGTGGATTTGGTTGACAGAGACTGAAAGAAGCCCATCATATATATATGTATATATTTATGTGTGTCTGCATTTGTCCCTCCACTATCACTTGACAACCGATGCTGGTGTGTTTATGTCCCTGTAACTTAGCAGTTCAGCAAAAAGGGATTGATAGGAATAAGTCCTGGGGAGGATTTCTTAGACTAAAACCCTTTAAGGAATTGCTCAGGCATGGCCGCAGTCAAATGACTGAAACAAGTAAAAGAACATATGTGTATATAAACATACATACATACATACATATATTTATGCGTGTGTGTGTGTATGTATATACGTATATGTGCATGTGTGTGTGTGTGTATATATATATATATATATGCACACACACATATACACACATTCACCCAAACACTTGCACACACACGCACATTATTTATTTCATCTTTTTTCAGAACTGATAATTAATAATTGAAAATTGTTTGCTGTATACTGAAACCAATAGAAGGATATTGTTTTGGAGATCTTTATCATCATGACTTTATGATCAATTTATAAGAATTTGTTGTAGTTCAATTGCAGTAGTGATAGCAGTACTAAATAATTGTTTTTATATAGAGCTTGTAAATATATTTTACTATTTACTTTTCTTAAATTTGGGTAGTTACTCAAGTAGAAAGTTTTGGACTTGAATTTAAAGCTTTAGTTTAAATAGAGATTTTTTACTAACTTTTGTTAGGGATTTCTTACTAACTTTAGAAGAATCCTAAAGGCAGTTCTTATTCAATCAAAAACCACACAAGACTTTTAAAAAGTTGCATTCAAACTACCTTGCATTAATGTAATACTTTTAAAAGCTAGACCCATTTGTTCTATAAGCTATCAACTCTGTTTTGTTACCCATTTAGTTTAGTTTATGCTGCCACAGTTTTTCGTTGATATTATCATTCAATACACATATATGTGCATACAGATGCATATACTTCCATACGAAGTATCATAATACAGTTTTCAGTTATACTAACTAAAAAATTACATATTCTGCAAGAACTTCATTTCGAAGAGTGTTACAAATATTTATCAGCTTTTCAAAAGATGTTTTTTTTAGAGAAGAATGCAGAAGTTAGGATTTCTTCACTTCTGCTGTAAGTTTACTTTGCTCAACATGTATAATAATATTAATTGTTTATGAAATGTTTGGATGTAATAAGTCAACTTAAATAACACTAGCAGTTGGCTGATACTTTTCTAATATTCTAACAACTTGCTGCTTTGCATCATAATAATCTTTATCAACCCAAAATTACCACTTATATGTATCTACCTACAATTACCAGGTGGAACAGACTCAAAGTGTAGGTTATGTGATACCCAGATAGAAACAATCAACCATGTTGTCTTTGGGTGTTCTTTAATGGCTGCTGATGAACAGATAAACATACACAATCAAAAAGAGCAAAATAACCATTAGAAAATCTGCAAGCACAATAGGAGAGAAATGTCTAACTACTGGTGTGAATGTCCTCCCCAACCAGTTACTGAAATTGGTCGTATCATTTTTCTCTGGGATTTTACAGTTCAAAGCTATAGAGTGATCAAAGCAAATCATCAATGGAAAAAAAACTATAGATAAAGCTTGCCACCTAAATGATATAGCTGTCCCCCTGGACAACAATGTTACAGTCAAAGAACTTAACATACAGAATTACAAAGATATAGGTAAGAAGATTATCAAAATGTGGACAATGAAAAGTACTACAATACCTTTTATACTCAACAGTAATAAAGAAAGGAACAGAGAAATTCTTAGACATGATACCATGCTTAAAAGAAATTAGAAAAAAAAAATAACCTCAATGGGCACTGTGCACATTTTACAAAGAGCTTCTTAAATTTCATACTTCTTTAGAATTTTTATTGTGCACTCATGTGTACACTTTTTTTTTTAGTTTATTCAATCCTAACACTTCTCAATGTCATATAATCATCAAATGTATTAAGAACATCATATCTGCAATCTACCTCAGGTGACTGAGTGATGCCCAGTGGATAATGTTTAAATACAGCAAAGATCAAGGAAATTTTTTTTTCATTATAATAAGTGGCCCAAAAGGAAACTATTAAGAAGGAGATAAGGAATTTATACAGATATGTCTTTTATTTAATGGAATAGGAAAAGGTTTCACAAGAAGAAAATTAAGCTTAACATGAAAGTATAATGTTTTGGTCAAATCTAGTACTAACTACAATGCAATGTACAGATACTTTTAGAAACAAACAATCCAAGTCAACTTCTTTAAGTTTAACAAAATGCTAAGATGATGTTTAACCTAAGGTCAATTGAACAGATATTCCAACCATGACCATCCTTTTTAGGAGTGTGTAGGACTACATCATCACATGCTTTTTTCCTTATTTGGGTAAGTAGTGTGAAATATGTGGGAGATTTAACTGTTAATTCTAGCAGTTCAAGCAGCCATGTAGTGGTTCCTTTGGGGACTTAAAATGCATGGTCAAGTAAAAAAATAGATATCTTGCAACTTTTAGCCATCAGTAATACAGTTGGTCTGGACAGGGTGATGTGGAAGAACAACAATGTCAATATGAAGAATTTACATGAGTTTAACAAGAAATAGATTAATACATGTGCTTAACTATCCAAAATGGAGTGACACTATGAAATTGCCACTACAATAATTGAAGAACAGAAATATTAGATTGAATTATTGATGTTGAAATTCAAAAAATTGCTCAGTTTGTAGTAAAATTGAAAGACATATCTAATACCAAAACATATTAAAGAATGTAGAAACTTTTCTGATTTAGTAATGTCATTGATGCACTCAAATATAAGAAGCTCTTGACTGATCAGCTGCTTAACATCAATATGCAAGAATGCCACCTTCACTACTGAAAGATGCACAATTTCTGGAGCAGAAGTAAAAAGATTCTGAAGTGAAAGACACAGATGTAAAGATCATTTACAAATCAGAGAAGTCTTAATGGGAGATGCAAACTTATTTACTTGGATAATACAGATGCTATTTATCAATAAAGAAATCATCAAACACTAAAAGTCTATCTCAGTGTCCTCTTTCAGTGCTGTTTAACTATAGATCAAAGTCTAAGAACTCACTTTTGAATGTGTCCTCTCCCCCTCCCACTATTTTGTTAAGAGAGTGAAGTGTGATTCTAGGTCAGTGTGACCACTATTTCTGGCAGGTCAGGAAACAATGTATTTGCTTACTAGTGCTGTAATGAAATTAGTTTACTTTCTTACCCACTATGCTCTTAATTTCATTATTGAATTTTCTAGCAGTTAGGGTACAGTATGGTATACCCTTATAAACCCCATGAAATACTTTCAACTATATATTAGGTCATTTTTTGATGAATGTTCAAATTTAATCAAGTAGAATTTTTAATGCAAGACAATGAAATCATAAAAATAGATAAAGCAAGGTATCTAATCTGGCACTCTATTTGCAATACATACATCACATTTTATTTACTCTAAACTACACAGAAGGTTTGAAACCTACATAACAGTCATATGACTATTATTAAGAAAACAAGAGTTCCTACCATTTGTGCAAACATTCCTTTGTGCTTGTTGACTGTGCAGAAATTGTAATTACAGTTTTGCCTTCTCATATTTTTGAATGTTTGATTATGCAGTGTTTTGCAGGAGTCTCCCTCTTCCTTTGATGTTTTTTTTCCTTTGCAGATAATTGATTTGGCTTCTGATGTTAACACATCTTTTCTTTGCCCAAGTTCCGCTTATTCTATTTTAAATTCAGCTTATCTTTTAATGTAATGTTTTGTTTCAGTTTTCATAATTATCATTATTATTGTTGTTGTTGTTGTTGCTGTTATTCATTTAAGCTGGTGATTTTCAATTTTGTGTTAAATTTTCATTATATTCTGTTCTAACTGTTGTACTTGTTATTTGTGTTGTTATTGTTGTGGTGTTTACTGTAATTCTGTGACACTTTCATCATTCAATTGAAAATATAACTTGCCCCTTTTGGGGACTGTTTCACCTACACTATTAATGGCCACAGAAAAGGCATGAATGTCCCACCATCTCTTTACTCCTACATAAGAAATCATTGCTGTACCTGTCAATGTTTTTGTTGGTGTTTTAAGTGTCAGATGTTCCTCTGATTATAATTATAATTAGTATCGTCGTTATTGTTGTTTTGATGTTATTTCCATTTTTATTATTTAAAAAATCATTACTAGTATTAGAAAGAAATCACCTACCATACTTGTATTAATGTATTTCATCCTTGTATTGTTCTCAACATCTTGGTCTCTTATGACCATTAAAAGAAACTATTATTATCATCATTATTTTGTCATTCCAAAGCTATTACATGCTAATTTAATTAGAATTTGGATGTTATCTTGAGGTTTAATGACAAATCCCAGATTTCAAGGATCTTTCTTAGGATTTTTGCAGAGAACAGGATTGCACTTTTTCTCCTTTCCTTTATTATTATTATTATTATTATTATTATTATTATTATTATTATTATTATTATTATTCAGCTTGATTCAGGTTTGTTCTTATTCCTGGTAGAATTTATATAGGTACCTTTAATCTTAGATATTCACAAGCTTTCTATAATTTTTCAAGTGCTTATAACCCTTCAGACAATCTTCCTGTCCCTTTGAGGCAAACTTTCTGTAGAAGCTCTACAAAACATTCTATACCAATCTCCTTCAACCATTTGTCTATATCATTACTCACAGTTCCTAATGTACCCATTATTACAAGCACAACCTTTACAGTTTTCATTCTCCAAATTCTCTCAATTTCAAATGTTAAGGAATTGTATTTAAAAAATTGTTCTCCTTCCTTTGCAATTCTGGAATCAAATGGACACGACAAGTCAATTAGTAAGCAACTGATCCATCATGTCTGTTTAATTATCATCATCATCACATCATCATAATCATCATTTTTGCTTACCTATGTCTATCTTTATTAGTAATATGTTAATATTTCTTCAGTTACAAATTTGATAATGGATGTATTTCATAATTAGCATAATGTTGTTTTTTTTAATTTAAAAGCTACTTCAGTGTATTTTCTTAGCTTTTCAGCTTGTCTCTACATATTACAGTTATTTGTATTGCTATGTTGATAATTAGTATACTATCATCAATTTTGTCAGCTAAAGCTTATCATCATTGTTATTATTAAGACAGTAGATTGGCAGTATTTCTTCCAATTCTATACATTCAAATCTTTCAGAGGAAAACTCTGCCTTTCATCCTTTTGAGGTTGATTAAGTAAAATACTGGTCAAGTACTGAGGTTGATATAGTCAACTAAACCCCATTCCTCAAAATTACTAGACTTACATAACTTTATGTAAAAGAAAAAACAATTTCAGACATGTTTATTGAGGCTGTATTGCAGTAATACACAGTGGTATTTTCTCGGTGCTCAAAGTGAACAGCCACTGCTCAGAATCATTTTATATCACACGCTCTGAACATGAGAGTTGTTTTCTCTCGTTTCATATACATTCTGGTTCTCAAACCATTACTGCAGAAGCTAATACTCCTGTGGGGCATCAATTTCAAGTTGAGATGCAGGAGAGCTGGGTCAACATATAATCTGATATCACTGTAATGTCAGACATCACAGACATTGAAATAACATCTTTCTAAAGAATACTCCATGATAGCAGGAACAAAAATTGAATCCAGATAAGTTGATGGATTTGCAGCATTGTATTTGAAGGGGTATGTCTATGCCATCTGTGTTGTAGATCACTGGACAGATAATCTGGTTAAACTGCTCGAGGTTTAGTTCAGTCTGGACCTACAGGTGAACAGGAACTGGGATGAGGTTATGAGCAGGATGGTTAGCCTCATTCAGAAATGGACTGAGAGAAGTTATCCCTGAAAGGTTGAGCTGAGGTGGTGAATGCCTGAATTTGCCTAATTTCTGTGTTTGACCGCATTAGATCATCTCTTCCACTTCTTGTGAAAGGGTCACCATTTTCACTGTTACCAGCCTCCTCTGGAAGGTGGGCTTAGCTGATGCACAGATACACATAGTGGTTGAACCACCTGCAGAATTTCCTAGACAGGGAGCAGGTGTTGTCCCCATTATAAGGCATGCTTTTCCACCACTCATCACTTTGACAGAGCTGCAGTCCTGGATCAAGAAGAGGCCAAGACTGAGTATCTGACAATGCAGTCAGTAGAAATTCTACTTTAGCAATATTTAAAGAATTAATAGTGGGTAAGAGCAATGAAATTCATGAGGAAACTGTAGGTGTTAACAAGGGCAAACTGATTGCTCTGTTCTGGAGAATTGTGGATAGCTTACAGAAATCCTTGGCCTTACAATGCTATTGAGAAGCACTACTATTCCAAGATAACCTTTACAGGCATAGATGTACCATCAGGCAAGATCGGCTGAAATGAAAATATACTGCAAGCACTCGTGCAGTGTCTGAACATTATTGGCTTGTGGAGTTATGTTGAACATCTATTGTCATGTGTAGGACAGATCCAGCTATCAGCTGAGTCCATCATGAAGATTGCCTACCACCCTCATTCAACAAAGCAGGGTGCCTCTGTCTGGTGGTTTTGGCAAAAGAGACTGATGGATGAGGCTGAAAGGATTTGAGTGCAGACACCTCTCTCTTTAGAAGGACTGCATTGTTCATGTTTTCACATAGTTTGTATGCTATGTAAATATTTTATCTAATTTCTCTTCCTTCCCTTCCTTTTTCATCTTTCCTATTATGTAAATCCCCACATAAATTGTAACTTGTCCTTCTGTTGTCACTCTCATCAGGTGCCTCTGTGGAAAGTATATGAAGTCATCATCCTCACCATCATTATTGTTATTATTAGGGTTGTAAACTGGCAGAATTGTTAGCAATCCAAGTGAGATGCTTAGCTCCATTTCTTATGTTCTGAGTTCAAATTCCGCCGAGGTCAACTTTGTCTTCCACCCTTTTGGGGTCATTGAAATAAGTTACACTCTGGGGTTGATGTACTTGACTTATCCCCTCCCCCAAAATTTCAGGCCTTGTGCCTATAGTAGAAAGAATTATTATTATTGTCATTGTCATTATTATTATTATTATTATTATTATTATTATTATTATTATTATTATTGTTATTATTATTATTATTATTATGCTATTTTTTGTGTTCTTGAAAATCAGTGAATTTTCTGCTGGTGACTTTGTAACTATTTCTAATTAGAACTGTTATTGTCATAATTGTTTTATGCTTCCCAATATTGTTTCATTTCTTAAATCCTGATTGCAAATGACAGCTGGACATTTGTTAATTAATAACTTTTTACTATTATTTCCTTTTGTGTATTTGTCTGAGTGTGATTATGATGGGTTATTTGATTTATCATATGTTAGTATTTATAAGTAACTATCAAAATTTTCTTTGTTCCAGCACACTAGAGAAGGTTGTCTTTATCACACAAAATAGTAGAGTCTGTTTATCTGTATTTATGTGTGTGTGTGTGTGTGTGCATGCATGCATGCCAGAGAAGAGACTGGAAATATAGTCAAAGCTATTTATTTCTAGTTCATGATTATGTTACTATGAATAGAGTAATTTGCATATAACTTTGTGTTTTAATGTTTTTATCTGCACTAGATAGTTTAGATAGAAAATTGAAATATGTGTCTCTTCTTGTTGAATGTGTTCAGTTATTAATTTCAAGAGAGAAGGTAGTGTACAGAAGAGGTGAATTTGTGCAGGAAGCCATCACCCTTTTCTCTATCCAAGAGTTTTTAACCCAATATATTACATGCTATTATCTATAGTTGTATCCACTCGAAGACTCACACTTAAAATGATTTAGTATTCATATTCTTTGTTTATATCCTTCTAAACTCACTGAGACTGGTTTAAAGTTGTTTAAAGTTTAGTTCGAATAGGTTTTAAAATTTTATAGATTAGTCAAAGGCTTGTAATTACAAAATTCTCATTTTGGATAAAAGAAATAAAGCCAGAAAGTAAAGAAAGTTATTATTTCTTTTAACAAAATAATTCATTTTCTGTCTTCCATATATTTTTATTTTTATTCTAGTTTCAGCATTACCAGTGCCAGCCATTGGTGGCATTGTTGGTGGCTTGGCTTTCCTACTTATTGCTGTCATTCTCGCCATTATAGCTGTCATCATAAGCAAGAGAAAACAGAAAAAGAAAGCCAAAAAATATGGTAAGATATTTGCACAGTATTGTGTGCTGCAAGAAATCTTACAAGTTTAAAATAAATATTGAGAACTATTTGTAAGAACAAAACAATTTAAAATTCAAGTTTTCTTACACACTCAGCATTATATGTAAATATATGAGCACATGAGGTCTGTCTGTGTGTGTGAGTTCATTCATAGATTTGCTCAAACATTGATATTTCATTTTCTGATTATGATAATCCATTACAAATTGTGTTTACAAATAACTACATGTGCACACAATAAATACTCTTAGGATTTAAATTTATACCTGTGATACAGGTATAAATAATAGTTTGTACACTTATTTACATCAGATTCTACATATTTTCATTACAAAAATAGCAATTAAACTTACAAACAAGCATACTATACACTCCTGCAAAGATATATATATATATATATATATATATATATGATGGAAATTTACAGAAAAACAAAAGACAAAGACATGTGTATAAACTACAAGCAGATGTATTAGTTTGACACTCAGGAAGATGAGAAAGACTTCTACGTTTCGAGCCTACGGTCTTCAAGAGAAAGGAACGCAAGGAAATATACAGAGAGAGAATTAAAAAGAACTTGTGGATTTAGCAGTCAATCATGGCGACTAGTTGGAAAATGGTAGTTGAACGGGAGAGCTAGGAAGAAGGCGAGATAATAAAGTACTGATGATCACAAAATGAAGATGCAGGTGTGTGTGTATGGATAGGGACTTGTGATTTTTACATGTGGATGTGTGGGTGTGCAGATGATGGTGTGATGTGGGTGCTGGGAAGTGGTCAGTGCTAGTGTGTGTGGGGTGGGGTGGATGGAGGGGGTAGGAGTGAAGAGAGCAAGTAGATATCAGAGCAAGAGAGGAGAGGAGGGAAGTTGAGCCCATGTGGCACGAAGAGAGAAGATTAATTCATGTTCACGGCAAAGGTGGGAGTCCAGATGGCTCCTGTATAAAGGTAATCCGAACACAGACAGGTGTTGTAATGAATGACTGGTAGAGTGGAAATGGCATGAAACCAGGGTGTCATTGCCAAGTCTAATGTCTCAGAGGTGCTCCGTGAACCAGTCAACCAAGCGGCGTCCCATTTGATTGATGTACAGAGAAGGGCAAGAAAGAGCAGGAGATGCAGTAAATGACATTGCTAGAAGTGCAGGTAAAGGAGTCAGTGATATGATAGGGATGATGATGGGTGCCTGTTCAGATGGTGGTGTTGGAGGGGTAGGGGCAAGTGCATCAGCATGGGCAGGAGCAGGGGAACAAGCTAGGTTGGTAGGTGGGGTTAAGGAAGAAACTGTGGACCAGTTGAGAAGGGAAATAGGAAATCAGTTTAGTAACTTAAATCAAACTTCACTGTTATTATTTTCAAAATAATTTAAGGTAGCAAGCTGGCAGAACCATTAGCATGCCAGACAAAACATTTAATGGCATTTCAGCCTTCCTTATGCTCTAAGTTCAAATTCTGCCAAGGTCAGCTTTGCCTTTCATCCTTACCTGGTTGATAAAATAAGTACCAGTCAAGTACTGGGATTGATGTAATTGATGTAAAACTCCTGGCCTTGTGCCAACATTTTCTAAGGAGTTTGAAACAGTTACTGCTTGTTTGATTGCTACTTTGTTTTTGTAATCAGATACCTCAATCAATGGGGAATTCAGTCTGTTAATTGGGAGAGATTCTATAAGATTCACTTCTATCATTAAACAGCAATGAAACACATTTAATTTTTCTGGTGGTACTGTAACAGTTCTATTTTCAGCAAAGTTGACTGGTCTTGTGATGGTGAAATGTTATGCTATGGCACATTACTATTAAATTATGAATACAAACATATACTTGCATGCAACCAGGTCCACTGGTTTTTACACATGTTCATCTAACATCTCCACTTATATACACCTACCCAAGTTTAGTTTTGTGGGTTCAATATTTGAAATATATCACAGGTAGTATTTTATGATTATTTTATCTCTAACTATTTCAATCAAATTATTTTGTAAAATATTCCTGTAAATATGTATCCTTTCAGCCAAATTCATGTTATCCTTTACTAATTTTGGTGCTTTACTGTCTTCCTCTTTCAAACTGTAAGATGTGTTATTTAACCAGTAATTTCAGTATAACTTTCACTTGAATTCTGACATTTTATATTATGTATTTTTACTATGTGTATATTTCTCTTTCTCCACTTCATGTAAGACAATATTCAGGTACAAATATTTTTCTTACACATTTTATCTTTTCTTCATTTTTCTCGTACACATATATTCAAAAGCTTCTTTCATAACATATGACATGACACTTAGTAACCTACTCATCCTGAAACGTTTTTTTGTTGTTGTTGTTGTTGTTGGAAATAAAATGTAAATTTGTCAAAAGCCCTATAAGAATCACAAGCACTTGAACCTTGCTCTGATTTCAGGACTTTAAGCCAATAAACAATAATTATTGCAAGTCCCTGTTCATAAAACCAAGGTGAATTGATGCAGGCAGGCAGAATTAAATATTCTGTTCAAAGGCATAATAAAATGCCTGCAGCAGATTTGAACATATCAGACACATTCTGGTAGACATACTTAACCTTAGACAGCATCCTACACATCTTAAAATCTGAGACATACTTAAATTAACTCAACCATAACAGTAACATGCATTTATTCTAATCCCTTTAAAACTATTATGGTCCAAAATGCATACACATTGTCCTTCTTCCTTTGGATTACAAAATATCAGCACTCTCCTTCTTTCTTAGATAACCAAATAAAATTTTAAATAATTCTTAACCCACTATCTCTGATTTACTCGATGATATGCTCACTCACAGCTCTCATTTTGTATTGCAGGAAATGTGAAATACTTTGAGCCGGACCAAGTAGACTCTTCTAGGAAGTAAGTATTTTATATTTTTTAATTGTTAGCATTGATGACATATTTTTCTACTTCATTTCAAATTGTTGGTTTTTATATTTTGTGAGAATAATTAGTTTTTATGCTTAGACTAGTAGTCAACCATAAAACTCAAGTGAAAAGATTGTTAATATCTCTGAAAATATTTTATCTAGTAAAAACTGAATTTAAAAGACTAGGTATCCTACACTTTAAATTTATGGTTCTTGTGCCACATATTTAATTTAGATATTTATTTGAACTATTTTTCTCTTCATATTGCTTGTCATTATTAATAATTAGGATTATAGTGTATACTCTGTATATCCTCATTCACTTGAAATTACATTAATCTAGTAACTTAGATCATTTTTAAAAGTTTAGAATTAAATCCTCATAATAAAATAGATGCTTGAGTTTCACTGGTATTAATGTTCATTTTATTATTATTTTAATTTTTAATATGATTTATAACACCAGTGATATTATATTGATAACAAGCCAGATTTTAAAAGTGATATAATAATGAAATAAAAGCCATTTTATTTCATTTTGTGCTGAAATGAAGTAGAATTTTGCATCTTTTGGTATGGGTTTATCAAAACCTTTTGGCTGACTTTTTTGTGGTATTTATATTCCATCTTCTGTACAGCTGAATTGTTAAAGTATATGCACACACACATTAATTAAAATCATCATTGGATTTATATATTATTTTTGTAGAAAACTGTTTAGGAAATTGATATTGTTGCTCAGCTCCAGGACTGTACTGATTAGGCTAATCTAAACTCAAAGCATGCGAACCATGAACACACTTCTTATTTTCAGACTATGTATCTATAAGTACATTATACAATAATTTTTTTTATCTTGAAGATGCTAGGTAGGAGAATGTTGGTGACAAGAAATGAAAATATGTGTATGATGTAGGTTAGGAGGAAGTTTTTAATAATAATAATAATAATAATAATAATAATAATAACAATAATAATAATAATAACAATAAAGATCTGGAAAATGAAATAACTAGTATGATGACAGAAAGCAGAAATAAATTCTATAATAATGGGTACAGTGAGAAAGATAAAAAAGAAAGTAAGCTAACACATACCTAAACAAATATACAAAGCAATCAAAACATCTCACTACTAGTTACTGCACAATTTTATATAGAGTACTTCAATTCAATCAGAAACACCATCCAAAACAAAACACTTCACTTATCCAAAGTAAATAGAGCTGCACTTGATAATAAATGACCACCAAAACAAAAGGAAAAACATAAGACTAGTGAAAACTATTAATAATATTTACGGTGATATATCAAATGTTTTCTTTTAAAATTTAATTTTCACTTTTATTTTCAATGCTTTCCAGGAAAAATAGAAAAGGTGATTTTTTTTTCTTATCTGCCATTGTTGTTTATATTGTTATGGCTGTTGTTGTTCACAGTGTTTTCTCCACTCATATTCACTGAAATACTTTCATATATTAACTGTTGCTATTATGGATGGATTGAACACAATTTATGTTTGTGGTTTATTGTTTTCTTGGTGTATGTGGTGTTGTTGGTAATGAAATTGTTATATGTCCTTTTGTTGGTTTTAATGGGAAGTTTAACAAGTTACAATTAAAACTGTTTCTAAGGTAACAGGATAGTTGGTGTTATTGGAAATGTCGCATTGCAGAATAGATCTTTGTATTACCTTCTCTTGACAAGTATGTAGATTACCATTTAACCACCATAGATTATAATAAGTATAGATTACTGCAGGTGTTGACTACTATACCACAGATCTCAGACAAATCTAATGGTCAATTATTGTGATAAAGAATATTACTGAAGTGGTAGTATTATATATAGTGAGATGCATTTGAGGTATGCTAAAGCTAGTAGGAAACCATTATTGATATGAAGGAGACTGATTATGATCTGAAGAGATAGAGCTATCAGCTATTATCCATACTAGAAACGTTTTCAACATCTGTTGCCACTTTAGCAGTTAGAAGGAAGATGAAGTGAGATATTTACTGACAGTTCTGTATCATTTTGCATCCTATCTGTGAACATTCTACTTGTGACCATCCAATTATTTCAGACATAGTTTATCTCAGACTTCATTATCCAATACATAGTTTTTTTTCTCTTTGAAGATTGGATGTTTTTAGTAGATTGTGCTACTGCATGGTGGCTCTCACATTGGTTTGTAATAATTTGTCAATGCATTATATTAAAACAACTGATTTTTAAACGAAGATAAAATTCTGCACTAGTTTCTCACACATACTCCTAATGAATGTATGATAATCATTGCTTTGATTATTATACAAACCATTTATTAACTTAATTGTAAGGTTTTTATATGTGTAAGAACTAATTTCTGAACATTATTCAATAGGAATCAAGTTCCTGATTAGTCATTGCTCCAACTCTCTTTCAATTCCCTGTTCACTTCATTTAAGCCATGAAGATCCTTGAGCAAACAGTGACTTTTATGATTCCTATTTCAATCTTTCCTTCAAAGTCAATACATTTGATCATTCATTGACGGAGTCCTTTTGTCATAAAAGAACAAGTAATTGACTTTATTATACAGTATGAGGCATAAATAAATATTTATCCTTTGTAATATCTTTATAATAAATATCTATCCTTTGTGAGAACTGATTGCATTTAATCCATGAATATTCAGTTGAGGAATACATACACACACATACTCTTCTGAAATCATCTTTTCTTCTTTTTATCATTGCACATTTAAGATATCTAGTGAATGAGCTTTTTTGTTGTATATTAGCAGTTTTTGTGTTATATGTTATTTATTTTTGCAACTCATTTGCTTTCAATACTGGACTTAAAACAGTCATCCCATCATTTAGTATCATCTTCAGTATAATTGCTATTTCTTTTCTAATATCATTTCAGTAGCAATATATTATCAAGTTCAAATTTCACCAAGGTTGACTTTGCCTTTCAACCTTTTGGGGGTCAATAAATTAAGTACCAGTTGCATACTGGGGTCGATCTAATCGACTGGACCCACTCCCAAAATTTCAGGCCTTATACCTAGAGTAGAAAAAATATGTTATTATTACTACCACCATCATTAACATTATTTTCGTACTTACTAGCATCATGGATGTCATTAACATTTTTGCCATCATCATCCATGTACCACTCTTCACTATTATCATTATAACTTCATTTTATGTTTATCATATACAGCAGCACTAAACACTAAAAATTCTTATTGTATATGTTCTCCATACAGAAATATGTCATTTCATCTTTCTTTCATCATCTTCGTTTATTTTGAAACGAAGTTCTAAAATATTTATTGTATATTCACCATAGAAAATCTTGTCATCTTCATTATCATTATACCATCCCTAACATTAATGTGAAAACAATAGTTTTGGTAGATATGTCTGGGTATAAATATTTTAATACCTCTTACATTACTCTTGAAAATTGGGTCGTGTAAATTGTAGCAAGAAATCAACTTCATCTTTCTTTTTCACCTCTTTCATCATCATCATCATTATTAGCAGTTGTATTAAATGCATGGTATTGACAAATTCGGGATAAATGTTATTTGTGGTATAATTTGATTTCCAATTCCAGTTTTGTTTTACTTGCATTGAGAAAGACATTAACCACACACTCATTTTCTCTTTTCACACACCCTGCTATTACTCAAAATACCTTCAGCATGTTGTTGCTATTTGTCATGGTGTGATTATGCAGTAATGTTTTACGCATGTAATTTGCATGCAAATATTAATTTATGCATTAAAATATAAATATATATTTGGAAACGTTTTTACATGAAAAGCAAAGATTGTTTAGTTGTTTACACATGTATTTATTTTGCTGTGTCAGTGTATTAGGTAGTCATGTTGATGATTATGTTGGTTAAAAATTTTAGTGTATAATCATTAAAATATTAGTGAAAATTACCAAGGCTGTGAAACTTCAATAAACATTGTTAGTATGGTGACAGTATATCTCATAATCTATTAGTTCATTGGAATTAACCAAAGGATTATGAATAGTTTGCTTTCATGTGGTGCTATTAAAAAAATTCTACCTGGTAAAACTTATTATCAATGTACATTAGATAATTTAAGCTTTGACTTAGAAATTATTGAAATACTCGTCCTCCCTACAGTGCACATGTTATTTACCATTGTAATGGTTGACCTTTACCTTGAGTGCAATAATCTATTAAAAGTTGTACAGCTTTTCTAAATATGCAGTATACAGCTCCATGTAAGATTTTTAATGCTGACACTATTTGGATTGTAGTAAAATAACATATATGTCAGTCTGCTGCAGGTCTCATTACTGATTTACTGAAGTAAACTTAATAGGCTATATATTTCTTATAATAAAAGTTGATCTTTATGCCTAACTTTGCATCTGTGAAAGTTACTTCAAGAAAATCTTTAATGTTTGTCCTCATTATTTCCACTCTATTAATCCTAAATGTTATGTCTCAAACTTTCTCAACTACTACATTTAATAGAATGTAAAACCTACAACTATTGTCTGGGGGTTCTTTTAGCAGTGATCATTCTATTGCAAGCATTTGGACCAGGTGTTTATTATGAAAATGATCCATCAGTTATTCCTACCCTCCTCTTATCAGTCTGTGACATGAAGCAATAAGGTCATGAATGCTTTTCTTTTTCTTCCATTGCTGATAATTGATTAAAAAACTATTCCTTAATGCCAAGAAGAATTGGACTGCTCTCCAGTAGCTCATGGAAATATGTGACCCAAGTACTACAAATCATTTAGGAATTATGTTTCTCTTGAGTTTTGCAGCAAAAGCAATGTTTCTCCACTACCCATCTGAAAGTAGATGACTTGAGCCATTTGTAGTTAAGTGAAAATTAGCAATGATTACAGAATTTAATAACTGTTGACACTATATCATCTCACCCAAAGTCATCAAAAGCTTTTGTATTTCTCATCTTCAGTTCATACTATATACATCCAGTATGTGACATTGAATAATGCAATTGTCATTGTTATTTCCCATGTTTGTTCATAATTCTTTAACAAACAGCATTTGTTACTTTGATTAAGCTCCTTTATCCCCATTACATATTTAAAAATTAGATTATTCTTCTAGTTGGTTAAAGATTACAAATTTGGTTTCATTTGACATTTCTTTTTGTGTTTTAGCATATGTTTAAAGCAATCATTAAAAGTTAGGGAATACACTGAAGCAAATATAATTTTTTTTTTCATATAAGTAATATTGTTCTTGTATTCATTTACAGTGAAACTTCGTCAGAATGGAATTATGGGGACCAAGATGGAAGAAGAAACATTGTGAAAGCTGTCAACCCTATGGGTATGCTAAACCAAACTTTTGTGATGTCCTGCCACTCCCCTTCGGACATATTAAAATGCAATCCCGTTGCCCAACCACTGCCTTCCAAACGACATTTGCCACCATCATCATTGCGACCTTATATTTTTCAGGACCAACAGAAGTCTGTTCAGCGCAGTGCCCTTCCAAAAAGTACATCCCTCAACAATGGGGCCAAAACCCAACAACAGGACACAAAACTTGCTAATGTAAGACCTCCCAACAAACTGGTTCAGCAATGTCCAGACACAGACATTGTAACATCACTAAGACAACAACAGTTATCCTCTCCTGGTCCTATGTCCCCCATTGGGCACGGGATTGCCTGTACAAGTGTTCACCGCAGTAATGTTTATAACCCTGTTTCACCCTGTTTGCTACAGTCGCACTCCCCTGTTAATTTGCATATTACAAGAGCACAAATTCATAGGCCAAATGGTGTCAGTGTTCCAGACAATACACAGAAGTATAAACATGCTTCTAGCATAGTTGTTTCTACTACTACTCTCACTCTGGACTCTGGACATTCTCCTGGCACTAATACTCTTAGAAATCATATGACGTCACCAGTTTGGACTAGAACTTCACCTGGTATGTCTGCTGCCCCTGCTGCTGCTGCTGCTATTTACCATCATGCTCAACATCTCAAGTCATCTTCATCTATAGCATCTCTTAAGTCATGTTATGCTCATAGCTCTATATTCTCACCTAACTCACAACATCACTCTATGAACAAAACCTACTTGACAAGTAGCCCTGATGATGCTAACAGTCTTCGCCCATTCCAGATAAGCGATATCAGTTCTGTACAGCCTTCATCATTTTCAGAGCGGTCACGTGACCAAGATCTGCCACAGTCACTATTCAGTAGCCCTCAAGGAAGCTTTCTTCCTTCCAGCCTTTCTGAAAATGAGCCAGTCTATTTGAAAAGACATTTGAAAGAAAACCAACAGCTCACTTATTCTGGTACAGTGCCATTTAAAACTCGAAGCATTCACCCCCAGCAACGAAATTCTTCAGCTTATTTTCATACTGGCCAAGGGCCTAATTACTACCAGCCTCAACCTCAGCCTCAGTTTCACCTTGATAATGTAAGAAAAAATTTTTCTAACCCTCACCAACTCCAGACGCAAGCAGCAGCTGTTGCAACACACAACCACAATTTCGTGCCCCATGTAAGCTATACACATTCACACTCACTTTACAACAATTCAGAAGGTGGAGAGTGCAAGGACAACAACAACCAGTTATTTGGATATTCAAATAATTGTCAAGAGATGGTTAAATGTGGTCAACTGGCCCCTAAACATCAGCTGAACTCCAACTGTACTCTTGCTGTCAACCAACCTCATCAGATGTCACCAATACCATCACAGACTAACTCTACTTTTAGACAAAAAGAATTTGACCCCTATAACTGCATTGAAAACATACCCCACACAAATAGCACATACCCTGCTAAGGATCAGCCAAGTGACTATTCTACGACCATGCCATGCTATAGGAATAAAACTCCAAACATCGACACTGTACTTAGTCATCATTTTGATGGTGGAGTCCCAGAAGAGATTCGAACTAGTATGAGTAGCTCAGGTCGGGGAAGTATATTTGGCAGGGTTAACTACCCCGATGGCATCAGCCGTACTAGTAGTAAAATGGATACATTTCCAGACTCCTATAGCAGTGGACTTGGTAGTCACCACAGTGGTCCATCGTCTTCGTTTTACACTCACACGAGGGCTGCAGCACCCATGGACAGTACTTCAGCGAGTTCTCTTACTTCCCCTCAAGACTATGATGTCAGTTTGGACTCTTCCCTGATTATAGATGCTTCTAATTCCAACCGACGGGACTTCTCAGGAGATGAACACTACGATTTTGACTCAACATTAATATCTCACAATGCTCCAGGTATTGTTGAGTGTAAACTGGATGAAAGACACTCAACACGCCGAGAGCCTTCCACCCGGAGCACAGCTTCACCACCAGAAATTTTGTTAAATGCTAATGATTTGTATAAAAGTCTCTACCCAAAGCCACGTAAGCCGAGTCGCTATAGCAACTCTGAAAAACGTTTTGAACGGCTGCGCGAAGAATACTATGAATATCGACGCAAGCAACTTACTCATTTGCAGCAGCAATATTTTAAATCAATGGACAGTGAAATGTTGTAATAATAATAACAGCAATTATTGAAAAGAAAAAAGAAAAAAACAGAACCTAAACTAAAGAATAAGCATTTTGAAAGTAAATGCATAATTTTGGGTGAATTGAAAGTGAATTGGAAAATATGAAGATTTTTGAAATTTTTTTTTCTTTGTGTGTGTGAAGGAAAGAAAGTATTTAGAATTCAAGAATGAAACAATAAAAGAAGGAAGCAAAACAACGTAAAGTTTTCATATATAATTTTGCAGGTGCTGTCATGAGTTTCAGTATCTTAGGAGTAAATTTACCTGGCACCTATTCTGTGATGGTCAGGTTGTAAATCTTTAAAGAAGGTAACTTAAGTTTTTTTTTTTTTTAGATATTCGCACAGGGAACATAAAGCAAATAGGTAACTAAATTTCAGTGTCACTTTTTGTTATGTATGTTTTCTAAATTTGCCGTCATGTGTAAGGAAGATTTTTAAAAGTCATAATTTTCTTTTCTTTTGTAAATTTAATCCCATCCAATCTTGACTCATTCTTTTCATCTTCATGAAAATATTTGAGTGTGTGCTTGTCTTTGTGTTTTTATGTCACACACAAACATATATAGTTTTGTGTGAACTCATGCCTCTAACTAAATGTGTGTCCAACTATACGTAAAAGTACAGCTATACTGTGCATATTGGATCATTTTTTTCAAACACATGCATATATATCTGTACAAAAATAATCTTTGATGAGGAGGAGAGAGAATATTATTTCTACGTTTAATTTTTATTTAAATTTTTTTAAATATATAAAACTAAGAAGGAAAAGATTATAGAAAATACAAAAGAGAATATATCAAACCACTTTTTATATAGTTTATATAATTTTGTGCATAATAATATTGTATAATCTTAAGGCTAATCAATTGTGATAATAATTAACAATGATAGTAATATTTGTTATTTGTTATTACCTTGGTTATCACGTGTATCATTCTGTTGATTGTTATTATAAAGTGCTGTGGAATGGTAGAATCATTTGAGTATAGTGCAAAATACATTATGGTATTTGTTCTGTCTCTTTACTTGATGTTCAAATCTCACCATGGTCAACTTTACCTTTCTTCCTTTCAGGGTTGATAAAATAAAGTATCAGTCAATTACTGGGAACAATGGCATTGTCTGACTCCTCCCCTTAAAATTGCTGGCCTTGTGCCTGAATCCATTTGGCGGTTGATAAAATAAAGAACCAGTCAAGTATTTTGGGTCAGTGGTATCAGCTAATTCCCTCCCCTAAAAAATAATAATAATAATAGTTGAGTACAAAACTAAATGCCTCACAGTATTTCATATTGCTTTCCCCACTCTGGAATAAATAAAATAAGTACCTGAATCATACTAGAATCAATACAATTAAGTATGCCTCTTATTTAAAAGTCTCTGAACTTATGGCAATGTGAGACATCACGGCAGAAATGATAGTGCCATTAACTAAATATCTTGAAGCATTTAGTTAGTTCCTTTACATTTTAATATGAAAGTTAATCATGCCTTTCATCTCTCTGGGATCATTGAAGAAAATTATATACTCTAAAATTTGTAGCCAAAGTTAGAAACTAAAGTGGTCAGCAGAAATATCAATGTGTCAGGTCAATTCCTTGTGGTCTATAATTATGTCTTTTTTGTCCTGATTCAAATCCCACCAGCGTTGATGAAATAAGTCTTAGTCATATACAGAGATAAACTCAGTTGGATACCTTCCCCTGCAGATTTGTAGTCTTGTGCCAATGTAGAAAATCAATATCATCATCATCTGTATCATCTTCATCATCATCATCATCATCTTTATCATCTTCATCATAGGGTTGTAGCAGGGTGTTGGATGGCAGAATTGCTAGAATGGTGGACAAAATATTCTTCAGTCAAGTCGTGTTATGGTTGACTTAACCTTTCATCATTCTGGTGGTTTATAAAATAAGTATAAATTAAGTAAAACTGTAGTTTTGTACTTATGTTGGAAATCATTATTATTATGCTGTGAATTGGCTGAAACAGTAGTAATTCAGATTTATATGTTTTACTTATTTACAATTTTATTTTAATTTTGATTTCCATTTTTCCTCATTTGATAAAATATTTACTGGATTTGGGAAACTAAATGAAATATATAAAAATTAAAATATATACCAGGCATATACTATTTAATTTGATATGTCCCTCACCTAAAAGTCTGTGACCTTGTTCCAAAATCAGAAATTATTACTGTGTGTGTGTGTTAGGGCAGTGAGTCAGAAGAATCTTTAGAATGCCAGTCAGAAAAATGCTTTGTGGTATTTGCTCTGGTTATTTATATTCTGAGTTGAAATTCCACTGAGATTAACTTTGCCTTTTATTCCCCCTGAGAATGATGACATAATGTAGCTGTCAAGCACTGAGGTTGATGTAATCAGCTAGCCATTCCCTCAAAATTACTGGTATTTACCTAAATTAAAATAGTTATTGTCATTGTATGTGTGTGTGTGTGTGTGTGTTAGGACAGTGGATTAACAGAATTGTTAGAATATTAAAAAAATGCCTTGCCATATTTTTTCCAGCTCTTTACATTTTGAGTTCAAATTCCACTGAGGTCAACTTTGTCTTTCACCCTTTCAGGACCAATATAATTAAGTACTGAATCACTGATATTGACCAAGCACTCCCACCCACACATACACATGCACACATACAAATTTCATTCCTAATGCCTCTGCTAGAAGCCGTCATTATTGTCATTGTGGTGGGTAGTAACGTCTTAATCAATCAAAATTATAATTCTGGTTTGATTTCCAGTTGAAACATTTTCACTTTATATAGGGGTCTATTTTCCTTTATTTGACTGTTCATCCTCATAAATACTTCACAATATTTCACTCATTATTCTTAGCAATTAAATTTAGGTGATATTTCTGTGTTAGGCCAAGCATTGAACCAATAACTACTATTATTTGAATACTGTGTCTGCTTTTCTGATCAGATACTGAGAAGCAATTACGTTATTTTAACCTTTCAGCATTGAAATTACTCTGTCAAATGTAATGCTTATTTATTCATATTGTTTTGAATTAATCATGCATTACCTTGTAGCTTCAAGATTTCAAGGATGTGACTGCATATTTTTAGACTGATATTGTAGTGTAGGTGAGAGGCTGTATCTGGCCATTTTGAACATAAAACAGGTAAAATATTTTGGGCCTGTTATGGCATAGGTTTACTTTGATTGCATAGACTAGTGATCCAAAGCATTCCAACCACAATCATTCCATGTTTTTGCTGAAACAGTAGGATATATTCAGAGGAATTTTGCTGCTATTTTCAGCAGGTTCAATGGCTCTCTTGTTGGTTCTCACATTTTTGATGAGTTGTTTATATTAAAGTTTGTTTTTGGACCATTCCTCTCTTTTTGGATGTTTAGCACCATAGATTGAGGACGTTTTTCATTCCAATCATTCATCCCTTTGAAGGGATGTTTCTGAGCTAAGCTTAGTTATTGAACCTAATTTAGGAATATTCCTTGAATGGCCATTCAAGATGTGGAAAATAGTCTGAAAACAAACATCAGTATAGCAACTTATTCAAAAAGAAATTACTAATACAGACATCTTCATTTAAGTCAATAATGTCCTTGTGAAAATCAGACATTTTTTTCATCTCCATTTACTAAAATTTAGGGCTGATACTTTTAAGCAAAAATTACACTATCATTATGAATTTGTTTGAAAATCTAATACAGCTTTCAGTTTAGAAAAATACTAGAGTCAGTTAAATCTATTGAACCCAATCGCTTTCAAAACCTGTTCTTTTGTACAATATTAAAAGTCTTTAGGGTAGTGAAGTTGAAATACTTATGTGTCATATGTGTGATGTTTTATAGTTAAGTAAGCTTGGTGTTTTACCATCAATTCCCATTCAGATACACTTTGTCTTTCATGTCTTCAGGAGCCTTGATAAAAGTATTAGTTATAAACTGAAACTGATTCCGCTGTTAACATCTTTCTTTCTATAATTAAACAATGATGTCTTTGTAGTCAGAAGAAATCATCAACATCATCAGCGCCATTATCATTGTCATCCATATCATCCTTATCATCATCACTGCTGTCAATACACACAATTATTCCATATGAAATGTTCACTGATAAAGTAATCACTGGAGGTGCTAGATTTTAGTCCTGTCGGGTTGTGAGTGTGTATTGTATCACAAGTTACATGTATGTATACATACATGTGTGTGTGTGTTTATATATATGGTCACATGCATGCTGTTTTCTTTTACAACACAGTTTACTTGACTTGATTCAGCCAACTTATGCTGATTGATTAAACAAGAAATCATTTATCTTATGAAAGTTAACTTGTGATAGACTGTCATACTATCAGGGAGGTAAGATTTAATCTTTCTCCCACTTTACTCTTTTAAATCTGCAGATAACAGTGAAGCTTTATGAAAAAAAAAATCAAATTTCTATAATTTTCAATTAAAAAAAATAAATGACTTTCTTATGAATGTTTTCTATTAGTTCAGTACATTATAATTGCCAGAACAATGTTTTGGTGATTTAGTGTTACAGCAATTAAAGAAACAACTTTAGGTCATTGATGCATTCATTGCAATGACTAGAGAAAAGTATTGTACAAGTAAATATCCACATTCAGTATGTGTGTGCATACTTAAAAGTAACAGTACAGAGCGATGACAATTAAAAAGAACTTATAGATCATTTTTATTTACACATTATATTATTTGCTCAGGTAGTATTTATGCTGCTTGTACTACCTGTATATGTGGTTACAGGTAGATACTGTTAATATTTGCATACTCTAGTACTGATCCAAGATGTATGTGCTTAAAAAATATACCTTTTGAAATTATATTGATATCCCTACATCAATCAAATTTAATAGAAGATTCATCAAAATTCCTCTATTGATAATACTTTCTCGACTACTATGAACATAAATGAAAATGTAAAAATTGTATATCAGCTTGAGCTAAAAAAACAAATGTACCCACTAGCATAACATACATATACAAAACATTTTCGGAATGCATTGATAATATTTCCAAATATTGTACATATCAGTCCATTTATTTTGTATTATGAACCATACAGTACTTTATCACTAAACATAAATACATTCAATTTACAACATTTGTGAAATATACTTACATATTCATGTTAAGACTTATCACTTTCATACCCATAGCAGTTTTGACCACACCCATAAAACCTTAATAACATTTAAATTTAAGTAAGATTATCATACTCCTTAGCAACAAAGTCCTCTCTTAGATTTCAGTATACTAGTTTATATCAGGTTAATTTTTATAGAGCTTTTATAGTCTTCATATGCCCTCTTCATCCTTCTTAACGTGTTTTCCAATCAGAGAGAGAAATGAATGAACCAAAACCTACATTAGTCTAGTTTCAGCTTTGATTCACATATAATTTTAATTATGAATATAAGCCTGATGATCAAATGATATAAATGGTTAGACTGCTGATAGCTAGGCTTACTGCTCTACTTATGTAATTCTTTATATGTATGTAAGTAACATTTCTTCAAAAGTAGATGAATATAAAGTGAAAACTTGCATGTAAGTGTTTGCTTGTAAGTTTACAACCTCCAGTGCTGTAGGTGATAGAGTAACTGAAATGGTTGAACATCAAGTAACCCTAGGTTGATTAAATAGTTATCAGTATTATAATGAGGTATTTTCTCCTGAAAATATTGATCTTCTACCTAGTTAAAAGAAATCAATATTGACTGAGGCAATTACTGCAAATGTTTACTCTTCCACTACTTTGGTTGACTGAGTCTAACTGATTATTTTAACTGCCACTCATTTGGGTTGACTTACAATGTTACTAAACCAGACATTAACATATTATTAGCCATTCCCACACTTATCCTAACTTCTAATACATTACTTGTCTTGTATTTTAACTTCTACTAATTATTCATCTCTTTTAAATCATATCTTCTAAAATGCTGTAATAATCTCTAATCTTTGTACTGAAACAACCTGACAACAGAGCTGTAATATTAACATTAGTAGCTGCAGAATAGTTACTGCAACTCTAGTAACATTAATTGCATATATAGCAAGTTGTGAGATTTTGTTGCCCAAGCCATATTAGTCTAGGAATAGGGGTGAAAAACAGTGATAAAAGTTAATATATGGCGTTTAGTTATTACTATGAAGGTTTGGTTCTACAATAGAAAGCTGTGTACATTGTATTCATTGTACTATAATCCATCTGACAGATTTTTTTTTCATAATTTACAAAACAACATATTTCTCTGATGGTTTAATCTTTTTATATTGTGACTGCATAAGCATGTATACATTTGTACATGTATGTATGAATGTATCTACCTATCTATCTAATTATCTATCTATCTATATATATATATATATATTATATATATATATATATATATATATATATATATATATGTATATATTTATATATATATCATCATCATCATCATCATCATTTAGCGTCCGCTTTCCATGCTAGCATGGGTTGGACGGTTCAACTGGGGTCTGTGAAGCCAGAAGGCTGCATCAGGACCAGTCTGATCTGGCAGTGTTTCTACGGCTGGATACCCTTCCTAACGCCAACCACTCTGTGAGTGTAGTGGGTGCTTTTTACGTGCCACCCGCACAGGTGCCAGACGGAGCTGGCAAACGGCCATGGTCGGATGGTGCTTTTTACGTGCCACCGATACACATACACACACACATATATATATATATATGCATGTTAGAAGATTTCCAGTTGTATACTGTGCCCATTTCACATATATTTATGTAAGTTTATATGTGTATGTGAAGCACAAATATGGTTGTATGGTTAAAAACTCTACTTCCCGACCACATGATGTTAGGTTCCACTTGGGTATGTGTCTTCTACTATAGCCTTAAGCTGATCAATGCCTTGTGAGCAAAATTTGGTTAACAGAAATTGTATGGAAGCCCTTCCTATATGGAGAGGGGGCGTATATGTGAGTTTGTTTCTGTGTGCCTTCATACTGACATTGCTTGAGCAACAGTGACGTTTGTTTGTCTCTCATAGACAATATTTTCAGTGGTTTGGCAGTTCTGACATGAGAAGAATAGACGAATAAAAATATTTTACTTGCAAAACAAGTGAGTGTTGGTGACAGAATGGGCATCTGACCATAGAATCTCTCAGTTAGTTTTGCTCAACTGATGCCATCATGATGCTGGATGTTAAACAAGGAGTTGATGAAGACATATAAACTTACATAGTTATATACATATCTGGTACAATACAAAGCTAGAAGCCTTCTAGCAAATTTCATCTGAATTGGGTTAGTGAGGAAACAGGGATGTATTAATGTCCAAAAGCTAAGTGTTAATGAAATATAGATTGAACAAACATCTACTGCGAGGAACCATAGACAAAATAATCTTTAAAAATCTGTTACACATATTTAGTTTAAAAAGTAATTTCATCCTTTCTTCAACATTGATTAACATGACTTAAAATTCTTTATAAAAAGTGAAAAGTTTTTCATCTCTAAAATCAGATCTTTTCTTATAGATTACTAGATCATACACCTCAGGAATCTTATTCATAACTTCCTCCCATATACCAAATATGTAAAGAACGTTGGTGTTTGCAACACCAAGACAGTTACTATATGGGCCACCAAGGAGGTTTCTTTTACCAAAAATATTGCTTTCCCCACTTACACAAAACTAGCTTGGATAACCCTTGAATCACATAACCAAAGTTATCTTCCAAAGAGTAAATTCCTCTCCTCAATAATTCTTTAGGAAATACAAGTAAATTAGTATCAAACTGGATTAAAGACTTTCCAGTTTTATACTTAAACACATATGTATATAAAGAGCTGATTCTCAAATTTACTAATATATATGTTCATATATTATCTCTTTCCTTCTCTCACTCTCTCTATATATACGTGTATGTGTATATATATATATATATATATATATATATAATTCTTCACCAAGAATCACATTGATAGTGACTTTGAAGTTTTGGCTTGCTTAGTCTTCATCAGACTGTCCAGCAGAGGCTAAGCAGGATGTATTTTTGATGGCACTGTCAACACTGTTCTTGTTGAAGTAAAGTAAATATGTACTCTATGAAAAGTACTGAATAGTATTGAATAATCATTCAGTTTAATTCAAATTTGTTTTTATTATAGCTCAAATAAAATCAGACATTAATATATATGTATATGTATGTATGTATATGTATATATGTATGTATGTGTGTGTATGTGTATATATATATATCTATATATATGTAGGTATATATATATATATATATATATATAATATATATATATATATATGTATGTATGTATATGTATATATGTATGTATGTGTGTGTATGTGTATATATATATATATATATATGTATGTATGTATATGTATATATGTATGTATGTATATGTATATATGTATGTATGTATCTATATATATGTGTGTGTGTATACATATATTACAGCCAAATGCTTTTCCTGCCATGAACCCTTACCAGTTTTTCAAATAAGGTACTAATGAAAGCTGCAGTGGCATTTGGAAATTCACAGGCCACAAAGAGTCTTTAGTTACATACCTGCATTGAAAGTCAAGAAAAAAAGAACACAACTACAACGATCTTCCATCACTGTTTTGTCCAATCAACAATTTTCTCTGTTTGTGTATATGTGTACATATATATATAATTACATATACACATACACCAGCAAATGTTAAAAGTCACTTGTGAACACACTCAAAATTTTGCTGCTCACTCACATGACTCACACCACAACATTTTTGTGCTCTCATCTAAACATCCAGTGCAAATTATTAGATCTACCATTAATCAACTAGAAACAAACAAACATACATATAGTGTAAACAGAGTTAGTGGTTATAATAACCGACTAAGGGATAAAATATCTGTTTCTACTATCAGTTATATATGACACCTCCATTACGGAAGCTCAGTCTAATGTTCATTAAATCATAGCACTCTCCACAGTGTGCAGTCACTTATAACTTTTATACAAAAGATCCCTTCTGATTTGGCTATAATTTAGGGCTCCTTGAAAGTTAGATCAAAAACATTATTTCCTTTCTCTCTTCCAGCTTAGTTGGTGATTTATTTAACCTGACCTTCATTATATACATACATGGTGGAAGTGAACTTGTGACTGAGTAAAACCACTTCCTATACCCATTTCAGTCTCAGAAACATCTAAAGTTAGATCTCCTTATTGCTGATGATATCTCATAATTCCTCTAAGGCCTGCAAGGGACTCACAACTCATTCTACACCAACCTCAAGTCGGCATCTCAGCAGCAACTTGACCATCTGGTCAAGTCCACTGTTTGACCCACACACAACAGATAAATTCATACATATATATACACACACATCCTTATACATAATTCCATGTTTATGTGCATATATTTACACACACATGTGCATATATTTACATACATACACAAACAGACATTTGCTCATTTGTTTTATGTCTGTTTTCCATGTTAGATGAATACATGCAGGTGTGGGTGTGTGTGTTTGTATATAAATGTGGGTCTCTGTTGGGTGACAGTACTTATGAGTGTATTCTGCAACTCACTCACTTCCAGTGATATTTTGGTATCCATGCTGTTTTATCTTCAGTCTTTAAAAATAAATCAGTTCTGGTTATCTTTTCATGACAACAACAACAGCAAAAAATTAAATTTTATTTAATTTTATATTGAAAGTTTCCTTCTTTACCATTTTTTGGTTTATCATCCATAATAAGTAATATTATTTATATATCCTTATGCATTTTATAATTGCAGTTCTTTGTCATTTTATTAATATTTGGCTCAATGAAGTTATTCCATAAATAAAGCTCATATTCTTTACTAGATTTTGTATTGACAAGAAATTTAAAGAAGAAACATTAGATGTACAAAAGAATATTAGTTTAGCAGGGCTGTTCCGAATGAACAGAAAAATATAATTTTATGATTAATATGTTATTGATGATGATGATGAATTAGACACAAGCCAGTAATTTTGAGGAGACTGGGTAGATTGACGCTGATGGAAACAGTCCTTGACTGGAACTTCCTTTTATCAACCCTAGAAGGCTGAAATGCAGAGTTGACCTTGGCGAGATTTGAATGCAGAATGTAAAAGTGATAATAAATATTGTGAAGCATTTTTCTACTGATCTGTTGATTCTGTGAGTCCTCCACACTTATAATAATAATTGAAGCATATCAGATTGTCTAAACAATTGTTAGATCGAGAAGCAGATTAGACAATATTTTAATTTTAGCTAATAATATTAGCTAGTAGTCACAATATGGGAATTAGGTTCTCGTCATATTGGCTCTGTTAGCTGTTTTGTTGTTTTTTTTTGTTTTTGTTTTTCTTGTTTGAAACTAATTCAAATTCTGTTGCTAATGCCATTGGAATCAACATGATCTGTCAGTTTGTGGCCTTAGTGCCAAAATCATTAATTTATTACTATTATTATAAAGTTGGCAAGCTGGCAGAATTGTTAACACAGTGGACGAAATGCTTAACTGTTTTCGCCCATTGCTACATTCTGTGTTCAAATTCCTCCAAGGTCAACTTTGCCTTTCATCCTTTCGGGGTTAATAGATTAAGTATCAGTAAAACACTAGAATCGATGTAATCAACTAGTCCCCTCCCCACAAATTTGAGGCCTTGTGCCTCCAGTAGAAAGGATTATTATTACGCCTTGAGCTAGCACAGGCAGTAGAACACTAGAAGAAAAATACCTTGCTGCATTCATCACAGTTTTTACATTTTGAGATCAAATCTCACCAAAGTAATCAACTAACTTCCTCTCCTTGAAATAGGTGGCCTTGTGCCAAAATTTAGATCAACTATTATTGTTGATTGTGGATAAGTAGAATCATTAAAGTGTTTAAGTTCAAATCCTGTCAAGGTTAACTTTGTCTTTCATCTTTCTAGGGTCAATAAAATATAATACCAATCAAATTGTGGGTTTGCTTAAGCCACCTCAAAGGTTTAGGTATAACAGAGTTAAGTTGTTTGTCCTGTGAAGAAAACAATGCCTTAAGTGTTCTTTTGTGTATTAAAATAAATATTTTATCTAATTAGAAATTATATTATGAATGATAATAATATTCATCCTCTTAGTGCATTGGATAAAATGCTTAGCAGCAATGCTCCCAGCTCAACATTTTGAGTTCAAATTCCATTGAGGTTGACTTTACTTCTCATCCTTTTGGGGTTGATAAACTATCAGTCAAGTACTAGTATCGATGTAATTTGCATCCCCTCCTCAAAATTACTGGCCTTGTGCCAAATTTAGTAAGAATTATTATCATTATGAACATGATCATACTTATCTTCAGGATACCAGTGATATAAGTTGTGTTAATTTTAGCATCATTGATGGGTGCCATGGTTTGTTAAGATTTTTACTTGACATAGATTTACAACATAGTTCACTTTGCCTAAGTTATACCTGCTTCACTTACGTTGCTAATGCCACAAAAAGAAAAGGCATGAACATCACAAATTCCAGTTGCTCCTCTGATGATTTTTGTAATTAATATTATAATTATTATTTTTCTCTTTTTTTTTTCCTATTTTCTCACCTCAGAGAATATTGAAATCTTAAACAATGGTGCTTAAGAGTTGGAAATGCACAGAAATATGCTGAATAAGAAAAAAAAAACTGCTGCAAATGGTTTTCAGATGATGCTCATTGCTTATTTGTGTAGAGGATAGACAAATAATAATCTAAAACAAAAACAAGAACATCAGTAATAATAAATAACATACTGTTATTAATTAAAAGTGACAAACGTTTTCATATGTAAACCAGTCCATCATATTTTTCTTTGTACTGGTGGGAGAAAAAGAAAAAAAGTTCTAAAAGAAAAAAAAATCAATTTCATCAATAAATTTAGACGATATGTGATCAACGAGGTTTCTATAATTGTTTACTCAAAACTGGGTAAATATTTACTACCCCTGTCCTAAAGTTTTCTTTCTCTATCCTAGTCTATCACCTTATACCCATTTTATTTATCAATTATTTTCCTTTCTCTTTCTACCATTGCTAATACCCACACCTCACCTTCCCTTAAAACTCCAACCTCTGATATACTTTGATATTTAAGTCGGTGGGAGTTGATGTTCATGCGTTATTTCTGTTAATGGTTGTCATCCTTAACTCATAATTGGGTTATCTTCCCTTAGGTAACTCCATTGAGTTACTATCCACCCCATTGTTAACTATATCAGGTTGCCTCCCTTGTTAACTTGTTTGAATAAATGAATAAAATTTAAAAAAAAAAGTTTTCAAATATGCCATGCGTTTTCTAAGTGCTACATTACAAACGTGTTTAATTTATTTATTTTTTGTTTCTGATTGATTTCACTCTCATCCGGCCTCCCCATCTCTCTTGTTTAAGAGAAGTTTTATTTCAAATCATGAACAAAACTCATTCTTATTTCCGTTTTCAAAATGCATTAAAAATCATTTTCATATACTTACTTTTATATATATATATATATATATATAAATATATATATATACATATATAAACACATATATGGCATTTTTAGTTTTGTTTTTATCGTAAATGTTTTTGTTACCTTACCACTAATACAATTTAGTAATAATGGTTATTTGTAAAATTATTTGAAAAATTACAGAAAAAAATCATAAGTAAATGCATCAAGAAAACTTCAATTAAATGAATCATGAAACATATTTAATGAAAAAAGACACAATCAACTGAAAAATAAAATAAACGAAAACAATAAAGTGATTATCATTATACATTCATCAACATGTCTTTATAGGACATTGGTTAGTGTGAACAGTGTGCTTGCTGATTTGTCTCTAATGAGAATGAAGCAACAACAAAACAACAACAGCTGGTGGTTTACTAACATCTACTCTGTTTTTGTTAAGTTGCATTGTTTGCTGTAGTGTCACCTTAGTTTGTTGCAATGTATGAAAGGAAAAAAAAAATATGAACAACATTTCAAACTCGTACAAAGTCACAAATATAAGAGCAAATGTACACACATATGTATGTGTTGTGTGTGCATATATATATATATTATATATATATATATATTATATATATATATATACACACACATACATATATATATATATATATATATATATATGTATATTTATATGCATATGTGTGTGTGTATATATATGAATGTATATATGCATATGCATTTATACACATGTATGAATATGTGCATATATATATATGTATATATTTGTGTCTATGTATATGTGTGTGTATATAGATATATATGTACTTATATATTTATATATAAGCATGAAAGATCGATGTTAAACGATGAGGATATATACTTATATATATATGTACTTATTTATATACTTATATATACACATATATATATACTTCTTGATATATATGTGTGTGTGTGTACATACATGTATATAAGTGTGTGTGTTTATATATATATACATATATACACACACACAAACACACATGCATATGTATAGTTGTTATGCACACATTTTGTATGTCTGCATATGGTTATACATAAATACAATGTTATTTGGATAAAAAAAATTTAAGTAATGGTGGGTGGAAAAATACCAAATTTTTTTTTAAACTTTTGTTGTTTTTCTGTTGTTCTCCCCTCCCGTTCCTCTGGACTCTACAAATATTGGTATTTCTTTGAAAATTTTATTCCTTGATTGTTTGGATTGAGAAAATGGCTGTGAGAGAGAAAGGCAATGAGTAAAAGAATGAGTGAAAGAGGAAAAGGAAAAAAAAAAAGAAATAACAAAAGGACAATAACAAAAAACATAAACATATTAAAAAACAACAAAAGGACATGTTTTAATGAAAGAAATAAAATTATGGAAATTTTAAAAATAAAAAAAATATCTATTAAAAATGGTAGTTTTATTGTTTTTATCTTATTTTCATTGTTTCCTTTTTTAGCAGTGAAAACTTTTGGTTCAACATCACCTGAAAATGTTGCAACATTCAGAAGAAGAGCCTTGCATCAGTTTTGCAAGCAAGCTTTGTGATTTTATGTTGGAAGCAGAAGACCAAAGTGCTTTGTTTTTATTAACTGTGAATATGTAATGATCTTTGCAAAGTAGCTACTAACAATGACGGCAGAAATATCAATCACAATTTCAACTACCATACATGGGAATATGCAGCTGCATTGACAGTTATAATAACCAATAATTTAAACAAAAATTACAGATAGTCACGTTATAAAACTAAACAGAGGCAAGTAAATGTCAAAGGTTACCTAACAATGGAAAGTGTAGATAGTATTATTTTATTCGATATTATAATTAGAGGCAGTTCCAATGTTGCCAGTCAACTTTGCCTTTCATCCTTTTGCAGTTGATAAAATAAGTATCAGTTGAACAGTGGGGTCAATGAATTGACTTATTCCCCTTCCCTGATATTGCTGGCCTTATTCCAAATTTTGAAATCACTATTATAGGTGCAGGAGTGTGGTAAGTAGCTTGCTAACCAACCACATGGTTCCGGGTTCAGTCCCACTGCGTGGCATCTTGGGCAAGTGTCTTCTGCTATAGCCCTGGGCCGACCAATGCCTTGTGAGTGGATTTGGTAGACGGAAACTGAAAGAAGCCTGTCGTATATATGTATATATATGTGTGTGTGTCTGTGTTTGTCCCCCTAGCATTGCTTGACAACTGATGCTGGTGTGTTTACGTCCCTGTCACTTAGCAGTTCGGCAAAAGAGACCGATAGAATAAGTACTGGGCTTACAAAGAATAAGTCCCGGGGTCGATTTGCTCGACTAAAAGGCGGTGCTCCAGCATGGCCGCAGTCAAATGACTGAAACAAGTAAAAGAGTAAAGAGTATTATGATGTAGAGAAAGGCAGCAAGCTAGCAGAATTATTAGCACACCAAGCAAAATGTATTGAGACATTTTGTCCATCTTTATGTTCTGAGTTCAAATGCCATCAGGGTTGACTTTACCTTTTATCCTTTCAAAATAAGTACAGTTGAGCATTGGGATCAATCTAATCAACTTAGCCCCTCCTGCAAAATTGCTGACCTTATGCCAAAATTTGAAACCAATATGATGCAGAGGACTTGATTAGGAATATAACAAGATATTGAATAAATTATTTCTGTCTACAATTCCCATTTTTTATGAATATAGCTGCAACATGCTAATTACTATGATTGTGATCTTAAAATCTACTCATGCTGCACTTCCTGTCATGGATAATTTTCTTCTACATTTGCTGTTTTGAATTTCTTCAGATCCTTTACAACAATTCTTAATTTTCAGTCAGATATTTTTCAGTGTGCTTTTAAATATTTTCTATTGTCATGGCTGGAGAAGTCTAAGGTAGTTTCTGTGCCAACCTTGAATGATCAGTTTCATTCATATATCCATACCAGTGCACTCCCTCAATTAATCCAGAAATGGTGAGTTGGCAAAAGTTTGTTCATTAAATATGATGTCTATACTGAAGGTTAATACAGGATACACCAAGGAATCAGTGAAGCTAAGTCTAAATCGCTCTGACAAAGCATTCAAAATTCAAGACGATAGACCACAGCCAATACAAATGATAAGTAAATGTGAATTTTGTTTTGAGATGTTCTGTTGTTTGCAAACACTCCAGATAAAGAGCCCTAAGCCCAATAGTGGTGCTAAGCAATTCTATTGATATCTTGTTTTATTTTACATATGATCTGATGTGTTTAAATGCAGTAATTTGTTCCAATTGCACTTTCATTTAATGTAACATTCACACAAGTACCATTCATAACAAATATTTTGGATGATGTTGAAACTTTATTATGGATATCTTGAGGACACCTCATGGCTTTGTTCCGAGACTGGAGTTATATTAATTTGAGGCAGACGATATAATCCACTCAGAATTGTACACTTTCTCCTATATCTCATCAACAGTTACATTGTTATTCACATGGACAAAAACGACAGATCATTGTCTTCAATAATAATTGAAAACCATGAAGGAATGTATAACTTCAGTATTCAATATAGGAGTTTTCATATGATTTTTAATATATATGAATTATAATCAAATGGTGCTTATGTTATGTTGGATATTTAATTCAATATGCCAAGTAACATTTCAAACATTTGTATATCAGAGGTTTGTTGATTCAGTTTATTTATTAGAAAAGGTTCAGAATGAGTCATTCATATATTCAGAAACTTATCTTCATATCATGGAATGAGAATGATATTTATATTCAATGATGGACCATTCTGCCAAAGTTAGGAATCATAAAAAAAAAAAGAATACAATATTGATTATGTTAAAAGTAATGTTTTGAGATTTCAGCAGTAAGTCTGTCTTTTAAAGATTCTGAAGTATAAAAGATGGCTGGTCTCTACGATTTCCTTTTTTTTTTTTTTTTTTTTTTAGTTTCATATTTAATATCTCTCTGTGACTTGATCATCGGTTTTATTTAGTTACTAGAACTCCTATGAGAACAGGAATAATTTCTCCTAAATGCCTCATAGTTTTGTCAGTTCTTTGGATACAACAGGTATTTATCAGTCTTTGTACATTTCCTTTGTTTTGAACATGCTATGCTATGACTGCAAAATTCATGATGCTGCAAATGTTACTTTTTTCTTTTCTTCTCTCATGGTGAAATGGCACAGAATGTTGTTATAGTTAATTTCAATACCAGCTTCTGTTTCATGTAGGTCCTATTTCTTCATAAACTTTTATCATGCTACTGCTTCTGTGTCTGCTGCTGCTAAGAAATATTAAAGTGTCTTTGTCGGGGGTGCTCATACACTACAGTTACCACTGATTTCTTGTGTTGTAGAAATATCACCACTCCAAAAGGTTCACTCCTAAGTTTCATTTTTCTGTTACACTGCTGAGGAACCCAAATTTCCAGCAGTAGTAATAGTAGTAAAACAGGAAAAGAAGTGGAAGCCAATGAATTGTAATGATCCAAATGTGCACAATGACAAATAATATTTCAAATAAGGGTTCCCTGAGTATTGCCATCATTGCTAATGCCAGTGATTACTATTCAAATGATGCTTTAGGAACAATGCTTGAGATTATAGCAATGGGTGGGAATGATAAGAAATACGACTGGAGCATATGCAATAAAAAGGGTCACAAGTAAATGTGGCTTATGTAGCAGAAGACTGAAGGTATGAAAGTAGCCACAAAAGGAACAGTTCTCACAGACCTGTATGTCTCTGACTGCAAATCCATCTGACATTAGATATCGAAACTCTGGAAATAACAATAACAGTAATATTTATCGCCTGTTAAACCAGGTGCTATTTATAAGAGAATTTTGTTTAGACCTTCAAAAATGGTGTTTTGCATTTATGTAGAGTTGATTCAAATGAATACGTAAACACCAAGAATAACAGGCAAGCTACAATGAAAGCAGCAAACACAGTTGTAAAAGTAGCTCTACTAGAAAGGCACATCAGAAGTGAATAAAGAGAAGCAGTAATACATTCATCACGACAGCAGACACTACACAAATACATTGTGTTGCTCTCTCTACGGAATTGTGGCTCAAATCACCACAAGATTTAATCAAGCAATTTGGGAATGCAACAATATATTATTTCAGTTACTGCAATGCACAATACTGGCAATTTGTGCCATACACAAAATGAGGATTTCATACAACATATATGAAATAACCGACACTATTGTTGAGGAGATGAAGAAACTGGATACAGACGATGGATATACATAAATGATATTTAAAAGAATTATGTTGCATTGATTTTCTTCGCAGTTTAATGAATATCAATTGTATTATCTCGAACAAGCAACAATACAAAGTCATATCCATTAAACATTTGAATGGCTCTCTGATCTGCCTGGCTTTTGATCTAAGCATTGATTTATTATGATAGATACAACTATATTGTATAATGGCAGTATTTCCACTGTGGCAGAATACTGATGTTATTTCACGCATATTTTCAATATCACTTTAGTATTTCGGAAGATTTTCTCTTTCACTTTGTCGATCCAATATAGGAGGTTATAAAACTCTTATGAAAATTGAAAAGATTGCTATTGCATTTTACAGCATATAAAGGAAAGAAATATAATGCTGTATGTAGATAGATAATTTTATTAATAAAATAATTTCATTAATCTGGTGAAGTTCGATAAAATTCAATAGAAACAAACACTCTGTTACATTTACCTGGACAAAACAAACACCTATTTTGTAAACATTTATGATTGTTGATGATATGTACGAGATATATATTGTAGACTTTGGCAGCCTATCATGTCTGGATCACAGCAATATTCTGTTTATGCCATGAATCACAATGCAAATATTTTTTTAAATATATGTATACAACTAAGTCTTATAGAAAAATAATATGAGTTACGATTACTTGGTTATGTTTTATGTCTGTATAATTTACATGATTTTGAATCAACTTTTAGAATTTCTCATCACTAAAATCAGTTTGTTGATGTTCGAATCTATATAATATTTCTGTGGATTACATTATTTTTACTTCAGACTACAAAGAAGAAAAATTTTGAAGTAAATGCATGCATTGCTTTTTCTTTTAATCTATTAGCTTTTGCATTCTCTAATTGAAGAAAATCGTCAGAGTTTAGACGAATTATAATTAAATATATGTAAGGCAATCTTTATGTCCAACTTAATGTGAATGTTTTATTAGATCACTGATTACTGTATTTTTCACCTTGAGAGGACCTCTCATATAGACGCATGATACACAAAAACACTCATATTTATAGCCTTGGCAGACAAGAATCGTTTGCTATAGGCACCAGATCTGCCAGATCAGGTGATTTCAACCTGCCCGAACTCAGCAGTGGCAGACGCCCAGTAGGGGTATAACAGTAGTTTCTCACTGTCAATGATATATAGAATTTCAATTTCTTTTCAGGCACTGATGTCGCAAGAGGAGACTGGGCAGGTCGAAATCACATGACCTAGCAGTTACAGCGCCCGTAGCAGATGGTTTTCATGTACCACCGATATAAATATGAATGCTATTATGCACCATGCATCCTTATGAGAGGTCCTCTCAAGATAAATAGTGCAGTATTCTGTGTTCTAACAAAACTTTGCACTTTAAGTTGGACATGAAGATTGCTCTTTAATATTAATACTACTTCTGTCACTATTAATTATATATATATATATATATATATATATATATATTATTTATTATTATTATATATAATTGAACGCCATGCATCCATTTCCAAGTAAGTATAAATATGTATGTATATATATATATATATATATATGTATATTATTATTATTATATAATTGAACGCCATGCATCCATTTCCAAGTAAGTATATATATATATATATATATATCACACACACACACACATATATATATATAAAGTAGAAAGGATGGTATAAGTGCAGTTCCTTCAGAGGTACATGTGTTTCCATAGTAACTCATTACATGTAAATGCATGCAATTACGTTATAATGTGCACCACTTTGTCAAACCCTCAAACTGCACCTGGCAGCCTATCAGTTGTGCTGATAATTTGATCCGAGACACCAGCGAAGACTCAACATTAGCAGGGGTGGAGCTTCCTTCTTGTTTCTACTAATGTATTTCTGCTGGTTTTTGGATGTGTTAGCACAATCGATATGTCGGATACAGTTCGTGAACCTGAAGAAGTGGTGCACATTATAACAAATGCAACTGCATGCATTTGCACATAGTGAATGAGTTCCTATGGAAACACATGTAGCTCGAAATGAACTATCTTTGTTCTATTCTTTTAACTTATTAAATTTATCACCCACCACGAGTAACCTATGTTATTTTGGGGATTAGAGTTGTGAACTATCTAGTTTATCTCTTAATTTGTTCCAGTTTTGTAACAGAAGCTTGAAATGTTATTAATCAGTCTATCTATTGACTGATTGGTCTAAATTGTTCCATCGGAGTGCCTTATTAGACAATCATATGCTGGAATCTACTAATCCAATAACACCACAATTTCTGTGATCTCTACCATTTAAATTTATAGATATGATGGAGTCTCCCATTGAAGATGACGTATGAGCATTCAGCTTTTGCCAAATGACCAGCACAAATGATTTGTTTATATGTACATTTGCTTACTCCCACTATCAAATTGACATTGCCTGAAGAGGCACATGGTGTGCCATGTATCAGGTGTTGAAGTGATTGCAGAGCAACATGAGATGAAGTGTTTTGCTCAAGAACACAATACACTATCTGGTCTAGGAATTGAAATCACAATCTCGCGATCATGAGAGCAACACCCTAACCGCTAGGCCATGCATACATATGTACGTACATATATATATGTATATAAATGTATATATATATATATGTTCAGCAAAATTTAGATTCAGATGAATATGGTACTTAAGTCAGAGGCACCAGAAATGGAAATAAGAATATGTATTGTCTGTTTGATGGAAGACTTCTATAAATGGCTGAAGATTGCTCAACATTTTAAAACTGATGTAATACTTACAATGTTTAATAAAATGAAGTAGCATGAAGCGATTGTACCAAATTACCCAACATATACTTGTTGCTTATTTTGATATATATATATATCTACGCACACACACAGGGTGGACTAAATGGAAATTGTTTAATATCGAGTTGGACCACCTTTGGAATCAATTAGTTTTAATGCATCAAGCAATAGACTCGTACTGGTTCTGAAAGGTGGTTAGAGCAATTTTGAGCCATTCTGTTTTAGCTCTTAGAGCAACAATAGCTAAGGGAAGTGGCTTCCCACTGGCTGCTCCAAAATGCATCATTCAATTTTATTAAGATCTGGTGATTGAGAGGGCCACTCCAAGTACTCTATATCACTTTTGTACTATTCAAGCCAATTTCGAACATTAGCTGTGTCAATGTATTTTATATTTTCAATGCAGAATTGAATAATTTTTTTTCAACAGTTCTTTACAATTCATTTTGTAATTCAGCTGGTACAGACGATAACGATGTCATCATTATCTGGTTAACAATGCACTGTTGTTCTGCAGATCTGATAATTTTCTTGCAGACTTCTGAATGAAGTTAACATTTCTGCCAAGCATAATTATTTCCGTATTCTCTATCATTTTACAAATGTCTCATGTCTTAAAACCATCCATTGTCTAGAAGTGATTCTCTGTCAGTATTTATGTTTGTGCACCATCTATTTTACACACATAAATAACCTTCTTTACCAATATCGGCAACACAGTTTTTATCATCCACAATTTTAATTTCAACATCTGGAAGTGGTTGACCAATTATTCCAGTAACATATTCTCTGAAATTGTCCTTGGAGGGTGTCTATTTTCCAAGTTTTGGCAGTTAGAAAAAAAAGTTGATTTATGATAAAAGTGTCATATATAAACCACTTTCTATGGCATCAAAGAAAGCAATACCATCTTATGTGATCCAAAACCTTTTCTTTTTCAGTAGAGAAACATAAATCCAATGGCAGAATACATGGTATATTACAACCTTCCTTTATCAGAATATCCCTTTTGAAAATCCTTTTGAGTAAACTACATATATCTGCTACAACAGAAGATTTCAACTCAGTTGCTCAGTTACAGTGCATCTGAGCACTGTATACAATAATTTCATTATTATTATTTTTTACAGATATATTCCACCAAAACAGAATAACAGCCATTGAAAAGTTTGCCCTTTGCAATTTTATTTATTTATTGAAAATAAATGTCAGCACATTTATGGCATCTAATTGCATGAGTATAATGACCAGTGGGACAGTTACATTCACAATATTTTCAGTAATTAAAGATGAATATTTAATTATTGGTTTTGATTATGAAGCATTAATAGTAAGACATAATTTCAGGGAAGTTCTACTGACTACAACACCATCTCCTAAAATATTTGCCACCTTAAACAATTTGTTGCAAACAGAGATGTCTGAGTCAAAATTTATTGCAACATAATCCTCAAGCATGGAAAAGTAATCAGCTATTCAATATCCTATAGTCATTGTGATATCGTTGTCATAATGTCATCAATTCAAGGTTCAATTAGAGATGGAAATTCGATAATCTTCCTTTGTTCTTTGCTTGACTAACACTCTTGCCAAAAAACACTGTTTATGTTTCATCATAAATTAGAAAATAATAAACACTATTAACACTGTATACAAATACAAGTGAAAATGATCTGTTTAAATATCTGTATTAAATATCTGTATATTAAATCATAACATTTAAAGTCAGAGGCAATGGCCTTGCTAAGTGTAGTGACCTGCTAATACTTCTGGCTTTTAACATGACTGCAGCCATACTGGGAGATCATCCATCAAGGATTTTAGTTGATCATATCAATACCAGTCTGGTGTTTATTTTATCTATATTTATCAAAGGGCTAATCTATGTTAAACATTGCAAATCATTTGCACACGCACACATGCGCGTGTGTAAACGCATGCATATATGTGCGTGTGTTTGTATGTATGTATGAAAAACTTAGTCCAAATCCGGAATCAGCTGGAAAAAAGTAAATAAAGACAAACACCCCTTTACGTCCATTGAGGCCCCTTAAAGTTTTTAATTATTCAAGATAATGACATGAAATTTGATATGTTACTTGATGATATTTTTTTAAAATTTAATAACAATTAATAACCATGTAGCTGTCCTATTTACAGTGGGGCACAGAATTTTTCAGGAGATTCATAAAATTTTTTAGTGGGGTTCAGATATTTTTATAAACACGAATTTCTTCAAGAGCAGAAATCCTTTTAGAAAGACCAAAAAATTTTTAAGAGGATTAGAAAAATGTTAACGGCTCTAGAATATTTTAAAATTTGTATAAAAGAAATAATACATTTATACTGATATAGTAAATAAAGTTATTGATTTGATTGAACTTTTTATGTTTTGTACTTATTTTTATATATATTTTAATGTTATATGTACTTTAATGTTATATATACTTTAATATATACTTAAAATTTTACTGTTATGGAGTTAATAGTTCAGAGTTTCGGTATGTGAGCTACTTTTGCAGTATTTTTCTAGCATAAATTTTTTTAGTTTCATTGCATGGTTTATTTAATTGCTTAGTAAATAAAATTCATTGACTTTATGTATAAGTAAATTTGGTCTGTGTAAAGACCTGTAATATAACAGGAAATCAACTATAGAACATGATGGAAAGTGTGAGGCTGTTTGATGAAGCCGACACCAGTCACCATGATTGACCGCTAACTCCTGAAGTTTTTTTATTCTCTCTCTGTTTATTTCCTCACATTCCTTTCTGTTGAAGAGCACAGGCTTGAAATGTAAAAGACTTTCTCACCTTCTCGAGCATCAAACTAATACACCTACTTGTTATTTATACACCTGTCTTCGTCTTTTGTCTTTCTGTAAATTTCAACTATATATACCATAGTCACCATTAACTATTGTCAGCTTAAGTAGGTGCAAAGGTAGTCTGATTGAGTTATATTACAACGATAATGATATTAAGGTATCCTATAAAGCATAAAGATAATTCAAGATTCTTATTACTAAAGTTTAAGGTTATAAAGCGTGGGGGCGCTGATTTAGTCACCGACAACCTGACCAAGTATCAGGTTGTACTGGATTCCATGTTACTCACAGTACCTACGTCAGACCTTATAAGTAACCTGACATTACATACACACATGGTGATCGTCACACCTATAGAGGGCCATCTCTTCAATTAGTGTGAGATGTAATATGATTAGCAAATGCGGATTCATAAAAAAAAAAAAGACTCTGGGGCAGATGCTGCACACAATTTTATGCAGAAAAGTGTTAAGAATTGAAGTTAAGTCTTGGGCTGACCAAAACCTTGTAATTGCATTAAGTATAAGAAAACTAAAAGATGCATACTACACACACATGTGTGCATGTTTACGGATACATATATGTGTAATGATAAATTTTTTATGTTGATTGTCGAGAGTCACCAATTGTAATGGGAGATATTGATTAGATATACAATATAATGATTAATTTCGGAGTCAGCAATTGTGACAATAAAAATTTGTTGTTAGGACGGCAAGTTGTAAGATGTGAAAGATGAAGAATGCATGGAGTTTTAAGAAAATATTTATTTACTATTATGTTAAAGCATGCAAAGTAAAGTTTGCGTTTGTGTCCTCTTCATTGCTTAGTAGTAAATACAGAGAGAGATAGAATGATGTTGTAAGAGAACAGAATTAGAGCTAGTGAGAGTAGTAGGGTGTTGTCTCATAGTTGCTGACAGTAAACTTCATTTCTCCCTCTGACCAAGGTTCTAGCTGGTCAGCCAGACTTCGTCGTCACTGCAGTGACTACTTGGTTGAGTCGTCACCGATTGTGAGTAACTGATTTTTGCTTGGGGTGTGCTTACTTTTATAACTATCCAGAAGGATAGATATATCATTGGGAACAATAGATTTAGTTGGTGGTCTTGTTATCTCTATTCTAGCTTTTGGTGAAGTAGGAGAGGTTAGAAAGTTTCAAGTGGTGAAGACATTATTTCAGCCTAGCTAAAGGCATCTGGAAAATGTAAAACTGTGGGAAAAATTCTGTTGCAGTGTTAATTTAAATTTGGCTGTGGTGAATCGAATCCACTTCATGCATGCAAAATCCACTACATCACTCCCCTCGC
Organism: Octopus sinensis; assembly: GCF_006345805.1. NCBI lineage: Eukaryota > Metazoa > Mollusca > Cephalopoda > Octopoda > Octopodidae > Octopus > Octopus sinensis. Next base: position 92,530,244 of record NC_043001.1, on the reverse strand, counting down.
CAGTGTGATTCCTGGAATGTAAATGAACAATCGAAGGAGACAAAGAAATGCATGGTAAATGCCTTGGAATTTTTTTCAGCAGTGAAATGCGTCTGGTGCTGTTCTCATAGTTAATTGCTGAGTTAGCAAGGGCGACAGGGTAAGCATGCTGGAGTGATACGTGAGACAGATAATTTTCTCTGTTAATTACGTGACTAAAGAGGAGTCTAACGAGGGGAAATTATGTCTAAAAAAGGGGGCGCAGAGCATGTGGTCATCCGACGTGCTTCGAGTCAGGAGAAGAATTGAGCTGATGCAGACGTGTTGCAAAATAAGGCTGTAGATGCATAATAGGGTTGTATGTGCATGTGTGCAATAGGGCTTGCAAGGGAAGGCTAGTGCATTGATTACAAATACAGTGTGCAGTATTGAATATGCCAGTGATTAATGCAGTAAGGCTGAGGCCGCCAGCCGGTGCATGAGGTATTATATGCCTCGATCGTGCAGGAGTGAAAGTGTGGCATGCTGGTGCATTGTAAGGGACAAACAACTTTCTCTATATATGCGTGACTGACCAAGGGTCTTACAGAGATGAGTTGTGTCTACAAGGGTACATTGAGTATGGAAAACAAGCGAGAAAGGCATGTGTGGTGCTTGAATGTGACAGAGATAGCATTTGTGTGTGTATAAACCATGTGTGCAGATGCATGCGCAAGGCCAGGAAGTGAGGAAAGTTGCATGCATGTGTATATGCAACAATACAAACAATTTCAAAGTGAACCAAAAAAAGTACATCCAAAATCTGAATAATAAATAAGGAACATTCAAAAAGATATGCACATGAATTTAGCTGTTTTAGTAAAACGAGTCGTCGCAGAATGTGTGCATCGCAGAATGTGTAACTTGTAAACAAATGAAAGTGCGTCAGGGAAAAACCATTGTTCCACCGTGGGAAAAGTTCTGTTGCAGTGTTAATTTAAATTTGGCTGTGGTGGATCAAATCCACTTCATTCATGCAAGATCCACTACATATGTATGTATATGCCAGTACACGTATGTGTGCAGACTTATATGTTTCGATTAGGATGTATTTGCTGTCAGCAGGTGTATGTGCATGCGTACGAGCACACGTGTATATCAGCCACATAGCCAGCCGATTGCAGCTGGGGGTGCTGAAAAGGGGTACGGACAAAAACTCCTCGAAGAATTTTTATCATCACCTCCAATATTTTTTTAATGATTTTCAACAAGCACATAGTTAAGCCTAAAAGGTCATTCTACATGCTTGAGATAGCAGCCAAATCTGTAAACATTATCTTTATATAATTTCAAATAAACATCGATCATGAGTCTGACAGTGTGTCTTCTCAACAATTCAATGATTTCGTTTTGCATTGCTGCTGAGGTGTAGGTCGCATTTTTTGGAATCGTGTTGTGACATTCTTTCTCTAATGTGTACAGGAATAATTTCATAAAAAGACCACAAGGCTGCGTATCATCTTCTGAATAAAGGCAATTCGTTTGCACAAAGAAAATGAACAATATCAACTGATATAGTAACAGTTTTTGCTCAACTGATCATTTTGCAAGATTGAAGACACGGATGTTGTTGTGGATAAATGCTGTGAGCGTTCCTTCCATGTTACCATAGCTTGGATATGGGATGCAGAGTTTGCGTGCTTATTTGAACCTTTGTTTTTCTTTTGCATGATGCCAATTAGAATATCCATTTTTGATAAAGCAAGTATCAGCTGGAGCAGAAGTATAAAAGTGCCAACAAGCAAAACAAAACAAGGCTTTCTTTGAAAGAGAATACTCTAACCATAAACGACCAGTATACCAGCTTGACGAGAAGTCACGTCTCTGATTTCCATAAATTTTTGGATCAAACTTTGCTAGAACTGGCTGCACTGGTTGGCAGTCGACCTGTCCTAGATCATCCAATGAAGGTATCAAAGACTTTGCAAGACCGCCCTTGAGCTGCGACACTTCCTTTGCAATTCTCTTCTGTTTAGCATTATTAGATGAATCAGATTGGAAATTGAGCAATGGTTGCTACAGTTTGCTTTTTCGGTATTGATTCATTATTTTTGGGCACCGATATTCGCAATAATTAATTCGTTGTTAAGAGTAACAATTTCTTAAAATTTATGTATTTTAAAATTAAACTCGAAAGAGATTTCGGTTCAAGCAATTTTTTTTCAATTTCTACCAAGTTATGCTTTTTTGGTTAAACACAAAATAATTTTAGTATAAACTTTGTTCAAAGAGTAAGAAAAATTATTCAGTGAAAGTTCTCACTTTCTGAATGTATATTTTGGAAATTTCAAAAATTTTCTTTCCTTTTTCGCAAATAATAAATCGTCTCTGACGAGTAGAAATAAAATGACTTTTTAATGTCTGTCTCTGTTCATATATATACGTGTATGGTGTTGCGTTTACTACCATAAATCTCTAACAATCCTTCACATACTTTTCAACAGCAACAAGGACAATCACCAGCACCACAACAACAACAACTGACCCAGTATCAGGCACTCCTTAATTCAACCCACAGTTGATGACCAGATGAGCAGCCAATTCTGAGACAACAATTACAGCTACAACAAACACTTTGACCAGCTCTAATTTACTCACATTTTCATATCACTAACTACTAAATCAAAAGAAATTCAATTTATTGCATGTTTAGCGACTTCAGATATTGCTTATGAGAAATGCGAGGAGTCAGTTTTATGGTCTAAGGGAAATAAATAACTCATCATGTTGTCTCAGAACTGGCTGCTCATCTGGTCATCAACTGTGGGTTGAATTAAGGAGTGCCTGATACTGGGTCAGTTGTTGTTGTTGTGGTGCTGGTGATTGTCCTTGTTGCTGTTGAAATGTATGTGAAGGATTGTTAGAGATTTATGGTAGTAAACGCATCACCACACACGTATATTTCGGGACAGTTCAATAAACAATATTTTGCTTCATTACACAAAATTTTATTGAGTCACACAGCGTTAATATGTATTTTCATTTCAGTTTGTCCAGGGTGTCCCAGAATGATTTACCTATTGATATTTTTTATTTATCCAATTGGCACACTCGTTCTTACGTAAATTATCAATCCATTGCAATAATTACATTTCAAAATGACCACCTTTCGCCTTGATCATCGCCGACAAACGAGTGGTTACTGAGATGCATGCGCGCCGTACCACCTCTTCATCCAACCTGACTCATGAAGACAGAAGCGCTTTCTTCAGATCTGACACATTTGAATAGGACTGAGCATTACTCTCTAAGATGGACCAGGTAGCAAAGTCCATGGGATTGATGTCTAGACTTGAGGGAGGTCATATCATCGTGTCCCCAAAACTGGTGAGATGCTCTTTGCACCATCTCCATATAAAATTGAATGCATGGGCCGGAGCCTCGTCTGAGTGAAGACGTAACAGTCACCAAAAATTTTTGTGACCCAGGGCAGTACTTTCTCATCCAATATTTCCACACAAACTTCACTGTTGATCTTGATACCAGCATCGATGAAGATCAAAGGAGACTTGGCCCACACCATGAGTGAAGCTGGCTTCTGATGGCGCAGATGATTCCTGCTACCTTCGGTTAGGTCACCTATATTACGTGCATAAAGCCTGTCATTCTGCCTGTTGGAAACTGCCTCCACGCTGAAGATCTTTTCATCAGACCAGACCAACACTGTGTTAGTGGCGCGCATCACCTCAGCTAACATGATTTTTACCCTTGTCGAGCCGTTCCTTCTTGGAAGCTGCTGAAATTAGCTGCCGCGTTTGTTTCTTGTATGCAGTTAACTTTAAATCCTCTTTTAAAATTCTGTGCAATGACGATTTCGAAATACCTATTTCTTTTACTACCCACAAGGGGCTAAACACAGAAGGGACAAACAAGGACAGACAGACGGATTAAGTCGATTACATCGACTCCAGTGCATAACTGGTACTTAATTTATCGACCCCGAAAGGATGAAAGGCAAAGTCGACCTCGGCGGAATTTGAACTCAGAACGAAACGGCAGACGAAATAGCCCGGCGTGCTAACGTTTCTGCCAGCCGAAATACCAAGTGCTTTTACAGGTTTTCTTGCACTCCAGCTGGGATTTCGGCTCATTCGCTCCACATCCTCAGCAGTTTGATACGAATTAGTCGTTTCCTACGAAGAATTGGCTTGCTAGAGGTAATAGTGGACTCCGTATATCGTTTCCAGTGATTGAATACTGTTTTACGGTACACATTCAACCGTTTTGTTACGTTCTTGTTACTCAATCCAGCTGTTTTCAAAGCGACAATCTGGTCGTGCTTTGCTTTGGACGCCATGTTTGTTTAGAAATCTGATATAGACGAACGAAGCAACAGACACAAGAACAAAAGACATAAGCATATCTTAATGTAAAATGTAGACGATATTGCGGCGAGCTGGCAGAAACGTTAGCACTCCGGGCGAAATGCTTAGCGATATTTCGTTGCGTTACGTTGTGAGTTCAAATTCCGCCGAGGTCGACTTTGCCTTTCATCCTTTCGGGGTCGATAAATTAAGTACCAGTTACGCACTGGGGTCG
>NC_043001.1:92490687-92520687 GCF_006345805.1 Octopus sinensis | reverse complement strand
CACTACATAATCTATATTTTATTGGTCACTATCTATCTACAAACGTGTTTGTGATGAGTTTCAACGTTAATATTTCACAGCATAAAACACAGAGACATGATATGGTTCAATAGTTTTATTAAAGAACACAAAAAGGGTATAATATAGCAGTTGTTATAAATGTGACTGATACGTGTCACGAATATGAATTCAAAATCATTAGAAAAAAATAGAATTTAAGTTACAGTATTATGTAGTAGAATAGTCATTTTATAATGCAAAAGGATTCGTATTGGTCAAATCGATACAACAATGATTTTAATGCAGTAATATAAAGAACAATTGAATATGAATCGCCTGGTATTAAGCTAACTTCTGGTTAATGGTCTCTATATTTTCAACAAAATTGCATTTTAATATTTCTAAAATAACAAAACTGGTTAACAAATTTAAAAGTGGAAGCAATCCTTATTCCCTGGATTAGATTATTTTGTTTTCGCACACAAAGAATGTGATTGAACGAGAGATTTAATTGCCATGTCCTTTATTGAGATTCTGTCAACCTTGCCATTTATCAATTTGGAAAATTTGTCGAACTGTATAATATAATCAGGGTTTGATGATATATAGTCAAAATCCTTTGGCTGAGGAAGGTTTTCCATGCAGAATTGAAGAATATTTTTCTGATCAAATTTTTTTCCAGATTTCATAATGACACAAGCACAGGCTTTTAATTGAAGATCTTCATCTGGCACAGGGACAAGAATGACGTCATCAATATCTGGGTGACGTTTCATATGCTGCTCAACAAATGTAATTCCTATTTTTCTAGTTTCTTTCTGAATGAACAGATCATCTCTGCTAACCAGAAATATTTCCTTCTTTTCATTCATTTTACATATGTCTCTTGTCTTAAACCATCCATTTTGTTGAACAGATTCTCCATTAGTAGTTACTTTTGTGCACCATTTACTTCGAACACATAAATAACCTTCTTGACCGATGTCGACAATGCAGTTTTTATCATCCACAATTTTAGCTTCAGTATTAGGAAATGGTCGACCAATTATTCCAGGAACATAATCTCCTATATTATGCTTGGTTATCGTCATTGATCCAATTAAAAGAGTCTCAGCACTTGCTAAATGGTAATCAATCGTCGATGCCCAATTTAAACCTTGTTTCACCGCGTCAAAAGAAGCTATATCACCTCCTGTCATTATGTTAGGTGCAACATTTTTTCCTTCCGTGCAGTAACGTAAATCTGACGGAAGCATATTCAACCAAGTACAGCCCTCTATTTTCGCGAGATCTCTATATTTAGAAAAATCTTTTGGGTAGTTTATGCTACGTAATTCTGCGTCGACAAATTTAGATCCATTTCCGATAAACGGGAAAGGGTACCCTCCTCCAAAGCCAAAATAACGGGATATGAAAACTGCATCGTCGCCAGTTAAATTATAAAGATCACAAAACATCTCGGAACAATTAACAATATCAAAACTACTATGAGTAACCCGCTTAGGTTTTCCTGTTGATCCAGATGTTTGTGCAATAATTGTGATATCTTCGGGGTCCACTCGAGGAAGAATTATGTTCAGATCGTTCTTTGCCGTTTCTTTCATCTCATCTAAAGATAAACCTTTAATATCTGAATTTGTGTTTGCAACAGTAATAGCAAGACGCAGTTTTGAGTACGTTTCACTGATTACAGTGCCATCTTCTAAGATATTTGCTACTTTAAGTAATTTGTTGTAAAATGTTGGCTCTGAGTCAAAAATTACTGCCACACAATCTTCTAACATGGGTAAAAAATCGGCTTGTCCAGCAAACAGCCTCACTGAACACCCTCCTGCCATCATAATGCCGCTGTCATATGCAATCCACTCCACACAGTTCGATACACAGAGGGCAATTCGATCACCTTTCTTGATTCCTTGTTTGACAAGGGCTCTAGCAACACTCTCCGTTTCATCATAGAGTTGTTTCCTTTACAAGAAAAGAAAAAAGTAATATAATATAATCCATCATGAAATTTTATGTAAATACAGTTTACAAATTCTATCAAAAATGATTTAGCTGTTAGATATCGAATGAATATTTGCGTAATAAATATTAATCGAGTGTGGAATTATTTTGATGTGATGGTTATGCCTTAAGCAAATGGAATGAAACAAATCCGAGGGGGATTGCATGCAAAAGTGATAAGTTTAGCAGGCGATTCGCAGTGGGATCTACTTTTTTATCTACAGTATTTGCTTTCTAAGAACTACTAATTTTTGGTGAAGGGTGCATTTTCTAGTAGTAAGAAATAAGCGAATCATACTTCACCCTAAAATATTATTTAAATAATTCTAAAGTAACTTGCAAATTTTGACTTATTTTAAATCATTTGGCACCAATTAATATTATCATTGTATGTAATCGATCTATATTGCAATAACATCTCACCTAAACTATTGGTTTCCATCAAGTAAAAAGCAACTTAATTCATACTATGGTAGGAGGTTTGTCCAAGGAAGGATGTAGCTGAACAGAGTGTGTTACAGGATTTTTAGCTTGGACTAACATAGAAATTGAAAACCACGATGCAGAAGACTGAGTTAGTGTTTCAATAGAATGTTTATTCTTGCAAATTGTACCGAACGCTGTTCCCGATGAAATACCGAACTCAAATTGACTAATATCTCTAAGCTTTGTTTATTCAAATTTTCCCATGGTCAAAATGAAATACAGTGACGTCTTAACTGGTAGAAATATGTCTCTAAATTATGTAACCTGTGATAGCTCCAACACACGCAAATTCTTTCCAGTCGAAAGTAGAGAAAGAAATCAGTCTTTGAAGAAAAGAATAAGAAAAAGACAGAGATTGTCGAAATCGGGAAAATGACACATACCTTGTGAAACTTGTCCTTTGGAGTTTGCTGTCATAGATAACTATTGCATCTTTTTCTGGATCTTCGATAGCAAGCTGATGTAGTTTTTCTGGAATAGTGGCAAAGTTGAGCGGGTGCCTGGAGGGTGTGTGACAGTAACTTGCCATTTCAATTAAGGTTTGAATTTTCCAAGGACAAATTTAATTTTGTATGGTAAGCTGTTGATCAGAATTAAATGACATTGATAATTAAATATTTGAACCGACCAATTCTATTTTATAAATACAATTGTTTGACAAAAAATAAAAGAAAATCTGTTATAATTGTGATAATCGTTTGAAAAAGAATCCTAAACGACTGGATAATTTACGGTAGAAAAGCCTTAAAGTGTATGCATAATGTTTCTATACATCATATACTATCTATAAATACGGATGTATGTGAAAGAAAATATTTGTATGTATTCATTATTTTAAATTTTAGTTATTTATTTGAATACATCGACCTTTCAGGCATATTGTGTTTCTGATGAATCTTATTCCGAGTGCTTGATCCTGAGCAGCAAGGATCAAGCAATCAGAAGCCAACCAAACCCTATTTAGAATGTGTGGCGAAAGTGAAGAAACGTTTGCGATGTAGTCTCTGACTGTAAATGCTTGCTCAGATAGTTTGCAAATAATTGGCACAAACTTGCTCCAATCGTATTATTCACTAATCAACATATTTGCATTTGAACAAGCAAGAAAAATGATATGACCATGAAATAGAACATGTCCTTGGAAACAATCACTTAAAGTGGCTATGAGATATGAAAATCAAACAGATAGACAAAAGTGTATTCAAAAAATTTCCTTATTTAGCAAAGTATACTTTACTTTCCTACCCGATGGCTTACAACATAAAACTAGCACTTGAATCTTATTCAATCATCTTTTTTGATAATCTTCTGAAGCTTAAAATCATCTGCAAATAGTTTTATTCTGATGAATTTTTATGTACACTAAAAAGAAGAGAGGGATCAACGAAATCCATCGGAGAACACCGCTAGTGACTATAAATCAATACGTGAATATATATATATATATATATATATATATATATATATATATATTATATATATATATATATATAATATATATATATATATATATATATATATCTTATTATTATTAATCTGCAGAAGTTACAAAAGGCCGAACGTTTCTGCGCGGATCTTCTCAAAGTTTGATAAATGACATATACGAAACCTCTCGACGCTTGAATCACTTTGTAAATTCTGCCGTTTAAAAATGATACGTATATTATGCATAAATTATATATGTAGCTTATATATATATATCATATAGCTGAAAACCCCACTAGAATGGGAGAAAGCGCTAATGATCTCAGTGATATGATATATATGTAAAAAAATGTAATATATAAATAAATATCTGTAAATATAAACCATCCGATCTTCTGATTACCTCATTTCTTCTAATATATATATATATAATATATATATATATATATATATATATCATATATATATGTATGAATGTGTACACACACATACATATATGAATGTATCTATATATACGTACTGTCTTTAATTGTATAAATATAATAACGAATTACATATATTTACATTATTCTAATACACACACACATACACACACACACACACACCACACACACACACACACATATATATATTATATATATATATAATACAATATAATTAATAAAACACAGTATAATTTAATATGTATGTATATAATTATGTTTGTGATTGCTTAATAGTGGGCGAAAGGAAGAGAGGAAAACTTGCAAAGAAGAAATGAACTGATGAATATTCAGATAAATTTTAAAGCAACTTTTAAAACAAATATAATTGGTTAGGACTTGAATGCAAACTAGGTGAGAAAAATTAAATTTAAATCAATTAAGTATGTTTTAATGCAATATTAAAAAAATCTCTAAGAGAAAATTGTCAAAAAATTTGTTGTACTCACATTTTTATCTTCGAATATTTTCTCAGGAGAGGCAGAAAGGTTATCTGAAGAAGATACTCTTGTAACTGTATCTATTCTAAGAAAAAGGTCTTATATATATATGCATATATTGACACACATGCATATGTATATATGTATGTATGTATGTATGTATGTATGTATGTATGTATGTATGTATGTATGTATGTATGTATGTGCGCGTGTGCATATGTATGTATGTATGTATGTATGTATGTATGTAAGTAGGTGGGTAGGTATGTACGTACGTATATATATATTTATAGGCATGCATTCATATGCACATACGCCTTCAGGATAATGGCACGCAATTCATTCATATATCTAGAATACTCATTATACTTTGAAGTGATTAAATAAGTATTGTTACATTTGTTGACAAAGTTCTCGGTTCATATCCAGTTATATCTAAACCTCTGTTTTGTGTCTGCTCAAAGTGCGTGACTGCCTTCGAATGAATACGCTTTTCTCTTCTTATACACTTGAAAGAGTTTGCGATTTCCTTCGTAATAATGATTTACTCGACAATAAACTATTCAGGGTAGCTGAATTATTTGGTGGTAATGATTAAGTAACAGAGTTAACTGCCTTTCAAAAACTTTTAATTCGTGTGGTACTAAAAATACCAAGAGCTAAGAAAGGGACTGTAATGTGAAGTGGTGGTGGCGATGGCGTGTATGAAGCAAGATTAAATTTGAATATACAGAGTAGTTTTTTTATTTCAGTTATGTCATCTACGGTAAGTAAAGAATTTCGACATACTCTACACGCCCTAGACAAAGAATATGATGGGAAAATCTGCTATACTTTTTGCTAATACTTAATGAGTTATGTTATTTAATATTTATTATTCTATCCAGACAACTATTTTTTTCGGCATCTAATTTTTCCGGCACCTAATTTTTCCGGCATCATTTGAGATATCTTCTGCATGTAATCTAGGTAGATAGCAAAGTACAGTCATGAATTTTACAGCTCGAGTAGACATTTCGATTAAAGAACACAACTAATCTGCTATCAATGTTTTGCTATAAAACTCAGCAGAATGGTGGCCATGATATATCTTAGCCGTCACTTCTAAGCGAATATGACCTGATAGTTTGTACCACGCTTTTGCAAGTTGTTTTAGTACTTATATAGACGTGAACAGACATAGACACACCTCTCAGTCCTCTTGTTCTTGGACCAGTGGTACATTGAGGATGTAACAACTGTTCGAAGGGAGGACTGCACCAGCAGTCATATTGATACTACTTTTCAGCTGAGTAGACTGGAGCAACGTGTTAGGATGTACTTTGCTCAATGGAACAAGGCACCACCAGTCGAAGGAATCAAACCTACGAGTATGACATATTGTCAAACTAACTGCAAGATTTAGTTACCTTCATTAGACTCTGTATTAAAATCCCATAATGTATCATGTCACCTTTATTTTCATCGTTTCATGATTATCCTCAACACATTTCTAGATCTTTGTCAATATAAGATATCAATATTTAGGATATCAATAAGATATCAATAAGATATCAATATGATATCAATAAGATATCAATAGGATATCAATATGATATCAATAAGATATCAAAAAGATATCATTAAGATATCAATATTTAAGGTATCAATAAGATATCAATATGATATTAATATGATATCAATAAGATATCAATAAGATATCAATATTTAAGGCGGCGAGTTGACAGAATCGTGGGCACCCCGGGGAAAAATGCTTATCGGCATTTCGTCCGTCATTACAGTCTGCGTAAGTTCAAATTCTGCCGAAGCCGACTTTGCCTTTCATCCTTTCAAGATCGATAAAATAAGTACCAGCTGAACTGATTTTTATCGATGTAATCCACTTACTTCATTCCCGAAATTGCTGGCTTTCTGCCACACTTTGAAATCAATATTAGATACCAATACGTAATTTGTAAATTTGCAGTTGGTTTGTAAAACGAAAAGTACCAGTCAAAATGTTGCTGACTATTATAATTAGTTGCCGAGCTCAGGCTCGGGGAATGTTGGCACCGCTTCTAATAAAAATGGCAGTAGGAAAAACATTAATAATAATATTAATATTCCTCCTATCACTACTATCTCAACCGACACTAATACTGTACGCAACAATACCATCAGTGAGCAAGGTGTGCAGGCTGCTACTTCTAGGTTAGATATCTTTGCTATCGCTATTGCAATAGTTAGTAGATATTATAATATCAGTTAGTAGATATTATAATATTGGCATCAGCCTACCACTAAAAGCGATAGCAGCAGTAACAACTCTGCAACAAGTAGCTATAGTAGCAGCATTACGGATCCCACTAAAATATATATATATATATATTTCAATTTGTAAACTCCACTAGAGTGGACGAAAGCGCTATATATTACATATGATTTATAAAAACATGTAACATACTAATAAATATCTGTAAATGTAAAACCATCCAGATTTCGGAGTACCTCATTTTTTCTAATATATATATTTATATATATATATATATATGTACACACACACATATATTTCTCTATATGATGCCTCATAGGTATAAACTGAGTCAGAGAAAAGAAATATTCACATATTTCCTTCCCCAAATTTTAGATTTTATAATATCGTTATAAGAATAAAAACATCTTGTGAGGCAAAGATTGTGATTATTTGAAGAAGTTCTATTTATATCAGTTCATGTACCTGATATGTCCAAGAATATGTTTCTCTATTTCTATTCAAGGGCTTTGTCCCACAACCCTTTCAAGATTTAGTATAACTTTTTTTATTAACTGACATTGGTCGTTCACATTACCATTGTAGGTAGGGTGTCCTTTTCTTTATACAAGGGTACAGCTTACTTTAGTTTTCATCGTAAGCGATGTATTTGCACCGACCTCGGAGCAAGGTCACGAATCTGCTTTGAAGGAATCCAGGTATGCATAGTCGTACGCTCTTCATCCACTTTGTCTGTGTCATTAAATCGTTGGATTGAAAAGGTGGAAGTTGCATGTTGCCAGAGCCAGGAGGTATGGTGCGGGGAACCCACTGACCAATTCAATTTACCGATTGTCTGATTTGGTACTAAAGGTAGGTGTTGTTATATGTTATCATGGTGAATGAGGATTGTTTTTAGATTATTATTCGTTCTCGTCCTTGTAATGGCTTTTCTAACCAAAGGGTTAGAAAAGCCAGTACAAGGACCCCTTAATGAATGTAAGGTTCGTTGGCCATAATACATCCACGTTCTAGGAAATCAAAGAGAATGACATCCTTCTGACCCCAGTCCATTGCTGATCGTTGGCTCTTAAACTTCGTATACGTTGTTGTTGTTGTTGATAGAAGTGGTTTGAAAGAATCCTTTGTTGATATATTTAATTTTGTGGATATTTTCAACACCACTGCTGTTGAAAATAGAAGTGGATCGCCATTCCATGGACTGAATCTTTGTTTCTAGCTCATACATACGCCCCTCACCACCGCAATTCATCTCCTATTGCCAAATAGGTAAAGAATGTGTCTTCATTGGCTTCAAAAGTTTTCAGAAAGAACCTTTCGTCCTTCTCTTATTCAAATCTGGTGCAAAATATATGTAACGTCTTTATCAATTAACACAAATCGTTTAAACAACACAACAATAATTTAATTCTTACTTTATACCAACTCTTCTTCTTGTTCTTCGCTGCAGGAAAATAATGGTTTCCAAGAAGAAGCAACGTGCCATCATTGAGCTTTTGGCGATGGAAGGGATGCAAGCTGTCTGACATCGGGAAAAGGATTATGTTTCTTTCAGGAGATGACACAACTGACAACAGTAATGTGCACAGTTGGATGAAGGAAATTAAAGTAAAGGAATCTGGCATTGAAGAAAAATCCATGTAACGAGAGACCATTGGTTGTAACCACTGACACGAATCTCCAGCAAGTGACGAGTTGAATCATGCGGAAAAACGAGTCACAATTCATGATCATCCAGCACGATTGAACTGTGGTGACGATGCATTATAGTGTGAGGTTGGAGGGATATGTTATCCGGCCGGATGGTGTGGTGGCTCTCAGTTATGTTGCAGGTTACGTCTAACCGCATGGATTAGTATTTAGCATATCTAACTACTTATAGCTGTTATTCACGGTGTACATTCCTCCGATGTGTAACACGAATAAAAATAAGCTGCATAAAATTATAAAATAAAAGGAAATAAAGGTTGAAGATGATCAAGTGTCCATATCTATATCGTTGTAATTATTGCTCTCTCTCTCTCTCTCTACACACACACACACATACATACGCTTGTGAGTGAAATTGGTTGATTGAAATAGTGTGTAATTTAAAAGGTCAGCTTCATTATTGTATTACTATACGTGAGATTAATTTATTAACCAATACCTAATTATAAAATGTGATCCAGCATAATGATGAAACGATAGACTAATTATTTGTTGTTGCTCATCTTCCAGCGTTGTTTATATCACTCTATGCAAGGTCTAGCTTCCTTTTATTCATGTAACTGGTGTGCTATTCTAAACGATGCTTCGTTCCGTCTGACTCCAGATGCTTTGTACTGTTATCCGAATCCTGAAAAGCCCTTTTTATCGACATTAAATGGCTGGTGATAGAAAAGCGAGCTTTCAAAATTAGAATGCAGAGACCAAAACTCGATACAACAAGGTACCTCAGCAGATATTAAAACAATTGTCTGAATTACCAATACCAACCAACTACCTTGGGTCGCTGTTTTATTAATCAAGGTCAAATTGAAGAAAGGTGACCATTGCGTGATTTGAACTCAGAAACTAGAAAACCGTAAGCAAATAATGCATTACATTCGAACAGAAACTCGAAAATCTCCGTCAAATCGGCGCCTGACTAACTTGCCTTGACTTTTTGATCGCTTTTCATGTGAAGTGGAACAGTTAAATCTCTTACACTAGTTATAGTATGATTTGTTTGGTTAATGCAGAAAATGAGTTAATGATGCAAAAATAAATTTAAGACATATTTAACTCCTATAATTGAATAGTAACGTATTAAGAAAGTAAACATGCTAATAAATTAGGGTGGCCTTTCATGACCGTGTTTTGTTCAGTCCTACTCTAACACGACGCTGTATTATCAATGATGTCAATGTCGCCAATATGACTGCTATTTGAATAGCATTTGCAAGAAAAACCTATCCTAGTGAGATATTTTCTGAAAAATATAACTACAAGCTTCTTATAAAACACCAACTACATAGTTACTTACAAACGATAAACCACTATTGTATAATATTGTTGGAAATAACATATGACTTTATCATAAAATTAATTGGGATAATTTCCAGTTTTATACAAGACAAAGTGTTTGAATATATATATGAATAGCATTTATGAGAAAAACCTATCCTAGTGAAAAAATATAACTATAAACTTCTTATATAACACCAATTACATAGTTACTTAGAAACGATAAACCACTAATGTATTATATTGTTGGAAATAACATATGACTTTATTTTAAAATTAATTGGGTAAAATAATTTCTAGTTTTACAAACAAGACAAAGTGTTTGAAAATACATGTATATATATATATATACATACATATATATATATATATATAGGCGCAGGAGTGGGTGTGTGGTAAGTAGCTTGCTTACCAACCACATGGTTCCGAGTTCAGTCCCACTGCGTGGCACCTTGGGCAAGAGTCTTCTAATATAGCCTCGAGCCGACCAAAGCCTTCTGAGTGGATTTGGTAGACGGAAACTGAAAGAAGTCCGTCGCGTATATATATAATATATATTGGCCTGCTCGCTTAGCCAGCGGGGTGGCGTCATTTGAAGGCTAAAACAATGCGAAGCGCATTGTGATCAGCGTTGTGTAGCAACATCTGATAGCCTGGTCGGTCACGTGATCACGTGATATATATATATATATATAATATATATATATATAATATATATATATATTTATATATATTTATATATATGCATGTGTGCATATGTTTGTGTGTGTGTCCCCAATATCGCTTGACAACCGATGCTAGTGTGTTTACGTCCCCGTAACTTAGCGGTTCGGCAAAAAGAGACCGATAGAATAAGTACTAGGCTTACAGAGAATAAGTCCTGGGGTCGATTTGCTCGACTAAAGTCGGTGCTCCAGAATGGCCGCAGGCAAAATGACTGAAACAAGTAAAAGAGTAAAGATATATATATATATATTTACAGGCATTAATAAAGGTTACTAAAGTGACAGAGGTTACTAATTAGTACCAGTATTGCTAAAAATAAGAGTATGTATATCTCCTTGTCCTGTCTCTCACTGTTATATATTTATTTTTCCACTGTTTATATATATATTTTTTACTGTTTATATGTTTGTACTGTCGTTACCGTCTTGCTTTTTTTTTTTTACCCCTCTGCGAAAAGATCTCAGAATTTTAATTGATTTGCTTTTCGCGGGAAGGAATTTTTCTTCGAAGTATACGTCTCGCTTTTATCCTTCGAAACGTTTAGTAGATGAAATCTTAGCGACTGAAGAAAGGGTTTTTTCGTTGTGCTTATTGTCCTGTATCTCTCTCTTTTTTTTGCTTGTCTTGTTCCTTGGTTTGTGTCTATGTGCTTCGTCTCTCTATGTGTTCGACGTCTTTTTGGTGTCCTGTACACATATATGCGTGTATATGTACATGTAGAGGTAGGTACGTACATATATGTTTATATATATGCATATGTTCTATTTTATTAACATATATATATATATATATATATATATACTAGCACTATGACCCGGCAACGCCGGGTCATAGTGCTAGTGCATGCATATACAGCTAGCTAGCATTCAATTGGCATATCAAGTTTCGGGCATTTTGATTGGGATTTGGATAGAAAATTCACAAAAAAGTCACTTCAATTGATTTTTTAATGGCTTTGCGGGGCGACTGGGGAAATGTAAAGATATGCACGACCACCCTTGGACGGGTTTGAATGACCATAGAAAGTGCGATCCCTCAATCTAAAAAATTGTGGATTTGTATAAAGGCTACACACACACAGACATTTTGCCGTTTATATATAGATATGTGTATGTTTGTATGTATGTGGAGATATATATGTATGTATATATATATAAATGGATCTGTTTTCATGTATGCACGAATTTGTGTAAATATATGTATGTGTGTACATACACACACACACACACATATATATATATACATATATACATATACACACATGGATACATGCATACCAATTACATTCTGGAAGAGCATTTTAGCCATCTAGCAATACAAGATTCTCCGCGTTACAGAAGCAACGTGTTCATTAACCCAATCTAATGTGAAATCCCGTGACGCGAAATAAATCTCCGAATGATTTTCATGTTATGTGATAAGCCGCTCAGATCGATATTTTCGAACCCCCCCCCCCCGAAAACAACGACAACAAACACACGGCACAATCAATTTAATGTATTAAAATTATTCATTAAAAAGTCGTGCAATACGATGTAGATTATACTTTGCTGAAGTATTGAAAGATTTTGGCTTTTCGAAGCGATACACGAGGGCAGGAGATCTTTAATTTCATATAACCAGCGGCATATAACCTCCCCAAAAGAGTTTCAGACGATTTTGAGGGTAAGATTGCAAATCCTCAGAGAAACATTTGGATTTTTTTTTATTGCCATCATGCTGATCGACACATTAACAAGAACCGTTCCATTTCAAGCATCACTATAAAAATAAAAATAAATGCGCCCTTTTAAAGCCTATGGCGTATGTGTTCCCCAGCTAGACGGGACGCCAGTCCCTCGCAGCGTTACTCATTTTTGCCAGCTGAGTGGACTGGAGCAACGTGAAATGAAGTGTTTTGCTCAAGAACACAACGCGTCGCCCGGTCCAGGAATCGAAACCACAATCTTACGATCATGGTGCTGACACCCTTACCACTAAGCCACGTGCCTCCACAAGAATCACTATAGATCTATGAAAATATAAGGCCCGGTTGACTTATTTTTTTCCTATTGTCACATATTATTCGTAATATAAGACGTTGTAAGCATTAATGTTTTGACAATTTGGCTGATTTTCCATTTCTCCTGCCTTTTCCCTCTCTCATCCAGTTTATGTTGCTTGCTATTTTCTGTCTACGTATGAAGCTCATGGTGTCCTGCACTGCTCATCAGTAGCAACCATTTTCTCAAATATATAGGATGTAAGACTCTTTTAGCTCACTCCTGTCTTTTTTTTTACCCTGAAGAATGTGGAGCATGTCTGAAACGTTGGTTACTGCACCACCCACGGAAATTTCACTCTACTTTGTCGGTAGAGAACCGCTGTAAGAAAAGCTTGTAGTATAGAAACATTCCCCTCGTGTCCATTTGTTCTTTAGTTTTATTTGCAAGACCCGAGAATCCTTCAAACACAGTACTGTTCATCTAATATTTGCCCACTCAAGTATCCCTTCATTCCTGCTGATCAGTGCATTAAGCTATCCGGCTATTCTTTCACGCATCTTAAAGTAGCATAAGTTGTCCACAATTTAACGTCCTCGACTGCAGAGACCACAAATTTTCATGCCGTATGCTCGACCAAGATAGAATCCATAGGCAAGGCCCCGGAAACTGGAAGCTGAATGTGCCTTTTCTGATGCGTCAAGCTTTCAGAGACCGGGTTTGCAAGTTAGTCTATCGGAAGTTGTCGGGTGCAGATTATAAGATTTTGGCCAAGCTAAGAGATTGGTACTTGTCGTTAAGCTGGTCAGTAATTTGCACATATGCGCTATTCCAAATACATATATGAACGACAACGTGCACCTCAGGCGCTGCACCATAGAGAGGTAAGGAACTTGGCATGGATGTGGACCTGATCAATTTGGACCGAAAACTTTTGATAGTGTCGACCACTTGTACTTGGAGGCTGTACTCGCGTCGGTCGATTTCGGGCTCGTTTTCAGTGGATGGATCGCTACAATATACAGGGATATCTGTTCGGTGGTTAAAGTAAATGGTCACCTATCGGAATAGTTTAGCATCGTACGTTCGGTCCGTCAAGGATACCCGTTATCACTCCTTATATACGTACTAGCTTTCGAGCCATTACTAAGGAACTGGATGTTTCAAGAGCATCCTACGTGAACTTGGATGCGGAAGGCTCGTGTCAGCTTATGTGGATGACGTCACTGTAATAGTGTCGGACCTCTCAAAAATCGAGGTGATCGGCTCTACTTTATGGTAATATGAAGCAGTGAAAGGAGCAAAGATTAACCAAGAGAAGTCGGTTGGCCTGCAGCTTGGCACTTGGCGAGGAAAGTCTATGTCATCCTACAGTGTTGCAGGGCGCTGAATGGAAGGGATGTAGGATGATCGGTGATGATCGAGGCCAGACCTCCAGGTAGACAAGAACTGGTGCGTGTCGGTGGGGGGAGTTGACCTGTAGGATTAGTCTCATTCGGAAAGCGGAAGAGTGGAAGCTGTTCCTGAAAGGTCGGTGGGAGTTGGCAAATGCATATGCTGCTTCCCTTGTCTATTACCGCCTGGCCATCGTTTCTTCTGCTTCGCGGCTGATCAAGCTGGAGCGCTTGCTCTTCCGTTTTGTGTAGAAGGGACGTGTTCTATTCGTATGACGTCAGCAGCCGCTAAATGGAGGATTGAATATGCTGTGGCTAATACGTGCAGATATGCCTGGAGGTTGTGACATCTCCAACTTTTCCAAGTGTGGTCGCCGTTTGTCAGACAGATTTTTTCGCAGCTCATTGACGGAGAAATAGTTCTTGATTGAGTACAGGTCGAGAAATGGTGCCTGGCACCTGAAGTGTCGCCAAGCGCTCACAGCCCTCTACCAGTCGAGCAATGTGGTCGGTGGATGTTCCACATTGGAGTTCTATAGGGGATTAATGGCGAGCAAGAGCGACGACGTCCTCGGGGAAATTCTGGGCGTCGAAGAGAACAATTAGCTGGTCTTTTAGAGAGCCCTTTCGGGCCGAGACCCATAGATAATTTCCAGAAATCTCTGGCATGACAGTGTTACCGGCGAGCTTTACCAGATCAACACAAGCTCTATAGGCCCGGTTGTACTGTAAGACGGACCCACAGGATGATCAAACCGTCCTGTATGCACTCATCCAGGCTCCTGACATTGCTGGCGTGGGGAGCTTTGTCGTACTGCTGTTGAGGCGTGCCGGACGGATTCGGTTATCAGCTGAGTCCATTGTGAAGATCGCCTTGTCGCCTTCTTTCGGCCGGTAAGGGAAAGCAGCTTTCCAGTTTGGTGGCTATAGCGAAAGAGGTAATGTGGAGGATGAGGTTGAAAGGAAAGCAGATTGGTGGCTGTGGTGAAACCGGTAGTAGTATGGTGGACGAGGTTGAAAGCCGGCATCGACTTTTCAAGTTCCGGTATTTTTGTTGAAAGGTGGATGAGTCTGGTGTGGATGGTATCGGTTTCTAGAGCACCTATTAGTTTTGGGAAATCCCGCCAGAGTCGCCGAATTTCCCTAACCAAATCCTGATATTTTCTTATGCACTACTTTTTCCCCTTGTCCAGAACGATGATATCTGGTCGCCTTGCATGAAGTTCGTATTCAGTCCGTATATTAAAGTACATAAGACCTTATACTTATCATTCTCAATTACACTTTCTCGTTGATGCTGGTACCATTTTCTTCCTACTTCAAAATTTTTGCCGTAGTATATTAAAGTTCATCTTCTCTCTTTGTGGTAGCCCATGTTTCACTACCAAAGAGCCATGGAAAGGTCAATGCTTGGTATCTCGTTGAGAGGGCACATCAGTAGCGAGATCATCAGAAAGAAGTCCGGCGTGAGGGATGTCATCGCAGAGTATACACGCAGCAAGTTTAGATGGGCTGGACACGTCGCCCGGCTCACCGATAATCGGTGGACCCGCGTAGCTATCGAGTGGTACCCGCGCGAGCGGAAACGACCATCCGGAAGGCCTCCACGACGGTGGAGTTACGATTTCAGGAGGACGATTGGGATCACGTGGATGAGAAAGGCGAGATCCAGAGAGGAGTGGACAGCGTGCTGTGACCAGCGGTGTCAAATGGACGCCCGACGTACTGGTCGGTCAAGGTGATCAAGGTGATATTAAAGTTCATAAGACCTTATACTTATCATTCTCAATTACACTTTTTCGTTGATGCTGGTACTATTTTCTTCCTACTTCAAAATTTTTGCCGTAATATATCTCAGTGTAGTGCCATGGCCACACTGGGGCGTCTGTGTCTAAATTCTGTGACAAAGGACAACAGGAATTTGATAAGTGCAAAACGGATTATTCTTTCTCATCACATACTCTGCATATCTGGTCGCAATGATAGGCTTTAAGCCATTGTGAATCCTTCTGTTTCTTTCTTAAATACCCTATTCTTCAGCCATAACCAAGGTCTTGCATTTGTCCGAGATACGGGCTGAGTGGTTCTTTTCCCCCAGATGTTCCTTTCACTCTCCTATTTGTTGTTGCTGTTGCTCTTTCTTCTTCTTCTTCTTCTTCTTCTTCTTCTTCTTCTTCTTCTTCTTCTTCTTCTTCTTCTTCTTCTTCTTCTTCTTCTTCTTCATTATTATTATTATTATTATTATGTAGTTTTATTTTTATAGCGTGCTTTCACTTCACTACCGAGCGCAGCTCTGTGTGCCTTGGATATGTGCTGTGATTTGTTGTGATGCTCTGATGGTTATTTTATGGAAAGTGTTCTGCGTAGGATGTGTGCAGTGCCTAGTAGTGCAATTTTCTGTATGTTATATGTGTTTGTAAGTCCTGGTGTTTTTGTTATGTATTTGTCTGAATATTTTTTATCATGCCTAATGCACCTACTATGATAGGAATTGTTTCTGTTTTCAGATTCCACATTCTAGTTATCTCTATTTCCAGGTCTTTGTATTTTGAGAGTTTCTCCATTTCTTTTAGAGACACGTTGTCATCAGCCAGTCTTGATACATCAATTAGAAAGCATTTTTTTTCTTCATGGTCTCTGACAACTATATCTGGTCTGTTGGCCTATTATTATTATTATTATTATTATTATTATTATTATTATTATTATTATTATTATTATTATTATTATTATTATTATATTCTGTTTGACTTTTGCTTTATATTTGTACAAGTTGGCTCCAAGTCTCACCCAGAGACCTCAAGAGACAACAGGGTTGGAAGTTCATGTTGTTGTTATGCCTAGTGTGCCATATATTTGGGGGGTGGGGATGTTGTACTAATGAATGTCTAAAAAAAAAAAGTTTTTTTTTTTTTTTTTTTTAAACCGAAAATTATGGTTGTTTTAAACCTTGAGGTTACATAGAGAGTATTTTGCGTAGGATATGAGCAGTTCCCATGAGCACTATCTTTTGAACTTCTGCCATTTTTGGGTTTCCTGGTATCTGAGTTAGGTAGCTATCAGCCCCTTTTGCTATCATTCCCAGGGCACCTATGACAACAGGTATTGTTTTAGTCTTCAGCTTCCACATTTTGCTGATTTCTATTTCAAGATCTTTATATTTGCTCAGTTTTTGGTAGGTCCTGACAGATACGTTTATATCGATTGGGACAGTCATATCAATGAGGAGGCATGTTCTTTGTTTGAAGTCTTTCAATATGATGTCTGGCCTATTTGCATCTATCTTCCTGTCAGTTTGAATGGTGAAGTTCCAGAGGAGTGAGATGTGGTCATTTTCAAGCACTGGGGGTTGTTTGTGTTCCCACCAGTTTTTTTCATGGGGCAAATCCAGGTTTTTACAGATTACCCAGTGAATATATTGTGCAGCTCTATCGTGCCTGTTGAGATACTCTGTAGGCGCTAGAAGACTGCACTTGGAGACCACATGGTCAATGGTTTCATTTTGTTGCTTGCATACACGACACGTTGGACTGCTTCTGATCTTTAATATGTTGGCCTGGTAGTTTCTTGTTGGTAGGCATTGATCTTGAGCTGCTATGATAAACCCCTCTGTTTCAGATTTTAAGCCAGAGGCCATTAGCCATTGATGGGTCAGGGCTTTGTCGATATCTGCATTATTCGCTCTCTTTGGGTATTTGCCGTAGAGAGGTTTTTCTTGCCATTTATTATTCAGAATATCTAAGGCCGCAGTTTTGGCACGGGTTTTCATGCGCCTAGCTTTTTCTGTGCTTGTTTCTTGTATGTCTATCTCTAATTCCGAAATTGGTTGTATTCGGAATTCACTTAGATATTCCTTTGCCTGTTTTGTGACTGAGTATGATGCTTTCTTGTTTTCATGTTTTGAGACAAGTTTTAACATCCAGTCCTCAGAGTTTTTCAGGTAGGTGTCTAGGCCAATTGTAGCAATCTTCATTGTTATTGCCAGTTGCAAAAGACCACGGCCTCCCTCTTTTCTTGGCAGATAGAGTCGTTCTGTATCTGCCTTAGGGTGGTGCATTCTATGCATTGTCAACAGTTTCCTTATTTTTCTGTCGAGCTGACATATTTCAGTAATTGACCAGTTAACAATATTGAAACTGTAAGTCACGACTGGTATAGCTAATGCATTGATTGCTTCGATCCTGTTTCTTGCATTCAGCTCTGTCTTGAGTATTGCTCTCACTCTTCGATAGCATTCTCTCCTGATCCTTTCCTTCATCTCTGAATGCCTTATTCCGTTCCCTTCAATTACCCCTAGGTACTTGTAGCTCTCCGCTGGGTCTAGTTCTTTTATGACATTCTGTTGGTCAAGGTTAACGTTAGATGTTTCTGTCATTTTCCCTTTGATAAAGGTAGCCTTTGCACATTTATCGAGGCCGAATTGCATTCTGATGTCGTCACTGAATTGTTTGACTATCGCTAGTAAGCCCTTGAGTTGTTGATCATTTTTTGCAAAAAGCTTTAAATCATCCATGTAAACGAGATGATTTATATTTTTATCAAACATTTTATACCCGTACTGCGCGTCATTGAGCAGCTTTGAGAGAGGTATTAAGGATAAACAAAAGAGGAGTGGTGACAGTGAGTCACCCTGGAAAATGCCACACGAAATTTTTACATCACCAGCATTTAGGGATTCACTGTCACTGTTCAGAGTTAGTGTGGTTCTCCATGATCTCATACTTACAGTCAAGAAGTTTCGCAGAGTTGGTGCTATCTTATACATTTCAAGGCATTTCCTAATCCAGCTATGTGGTAGGCTATCAAAAGCCTTTTTATAGTCTATCCAGGCTATTGATAAGTTTTTGTGTCGTTGTGACAATCTTCTAAGATCATCTTATTGATGAGTAGTTGGTCTTTACAGCCGTAGGATCCACGTTTACATCCTTTCTGTTCATTAGGGAATATGCTGCTGTCTGTTAAAAAACTATATAGGTATATTCCGTCAGGACAGATGTTAGAGTTTTGTACATAGTTGTTAAGCAGGTTATGGGTCTATAGTTTTTTGGTTCATTTGTTTCTTCACTTTTTGGAAGCAGGAATGTTAACCCATTAACTAGCCAAGGAGGCATCCTACTAGGGTGTTGCAGAACATCATTGTACAGTTCTGTTAGCAGTTCATGGCTCTCTGGGAAGGCATTCAGCCAGAAGTTAGGAATTTTATCCTTTCCTGGAGACTTCCATTTGCTTGACCTCCTGAGAGCAGATCTTATATCTTCTACCTTGACACCCTCCCACTTTTGCTCTTCTAAGGGGTCCAGTTCTGTAGATATTCTGTCAATCCAGGGGCCTTTTCGTTGTGTGTTTTTTCTTCTGCCCAGATTTTATTCCAAAATCTCTGCACTTCTTCTTTTGATGGTACAGACCCTGCAGTAAACGCTGTTTTTCCTATCTTCCTGTAAAAATTCTTGGTGTTATTTTTGAACATGTTGTTGTCCTTGAAAAATCTAACACGCTTTTCATACCTCGCTATGCGGTAGCTTTGGCAGATACCTTTTGTTTGATGGTTTCTATGGTAGCATCAATATCAAGTATAGTTTTCATATTGTATTTTTTCAGTAATTTTTGGGTTTTTGTAGGTTTGGTAGTCTTGTGAGCCTTAAGGTTTTTCAAATATTCAATGTCAGATCTAAATACTTTAATTTGTTGTTGCAGACGCTCTTGCCAAGAAGGCTTTTTGTGGGACTGTTGCCGTTTTCTAATCTTTACACCACATAGGATCGTTGAGATTTTCGCGGATGTATAGTATAGGTGGTTGAGGTTTGTGATATCAACATCATTAACTGAAATTATATCCTTAAGTGCAAGCCGGATTTTACCAATTATTTCATGTTTTGGTTAGAGTTGCGGATTTTAGGAAGTGTATCACGCTCATCCACCATGCTGGTTTCTTTAATTTTCAGCCATTCAATCATGATTTGATTTTTTAGCTCATGTAGTTCTGTTGGGTCAATATTTGTGTGACTTTCTTTATCTATTTGATGCTCATCTGTCTTAGTGTTTATGATTGGTTCAGGGCGTATTTCACTTTGCCTATCACTTATACTAACTCTTTCAATCCTCTCTTCGTTTTTATCCGCCCTGGGCTGGTCTATAATCATTTCCTCTGTATTATCTTCTCTAGCTGCAGCTTCGTTCATTTTATCCGATATTGCTTGTCTAACCTGATCAATCTCTACTTCAGTCAGTAATTTCTTTTTTTTTTTTTTTTTTTTTTTTATAATGTTTCTTCTAGTAATTTCTTTTTTATAATGTTTCTTCTAGTAATTTCTTTTTTATAATGTTTCTTTTAGTCTTTTCTTTGTTAATTTCTTTTTTATAATGTTTCTTCTTTATTATTATTATATTATTATTATTATTATTATATTATTATTATTATTATTATTATTATTATTATTATTATTATTATTATTGAGGGAGCGAGCAGAGCATGCCATGAAAGTGACACTGGGGTAAAATATACGAAGCCCAGTATACCATCATGACTACCCGTCTGATAAGGGTACACCAGGCACATGCATCACAACCATATGTGCGCGACATGGTGATCTCATATCAAGATAAACAGCACATGACTTTGCAGGTGGAGCCCAGTTAGAATTTTCTTCAGATCGAGTACCCCATCCCGCTCAAAAGGTACTGAATAAGGGTTGTTTAAGGACGTTGAACGAAACACCCATGTTTCCAGAGGTGAATTATTCAACCCCAAAGAATCCTTCTCAACACATGGCTATGATGCTCCCCCACTACTTCTGCTCCTGATCAGAGATGCACATATCGTCAGCCACTAAGGGACATGTATTTGGTTAAGGTCAAACAACTGACAAGCAAATCTGTGGTATTGAGCAGAATATTTGCTGTAGCCCATCTTTTATTATTATTATTATTATTATTATTATTATTATTATTATTATTATTATTATTATTATTATTATTATTATTATTATTATTATTATTATTATATTATTTATTATTATTATTATTATTATTAATTTCATCATCATCATCATCATTATTGAGTGAGTGAGTAGTGCATGCCATCAAAGTGACGCTGGGATAAACTATACGAAGCCCAGTATATCCATCATGACTACCCGTCCGATGAGGATATACCAGACACACGCATTATAACCATTTGTACGCGACATGGTGACTTTATATCAAAATAAACAGCGCATGACCTTGCAGGTGGAGATCTAGTAAGAATTTCCTTCAGGGTTACGGTAGCCCATCCCGCTCAAAAGGTTCCTGAATAAGGGTCGTTTAAGGATGTTGAATGAATCACCCATGTTTCCAGAGGTGAATTATCCAAACACCAAAGAATTCCTCTCAACATATGGCTATCCAGAGTGTCCAATGGACAAGCCTGGCTATATTGTCGTGGTGTCTCTCATATTCCTTCTGGGCTAGTGGCGTACATTGGCTGGTAATATGCCATACGGTTTCACCGTTTTGTCCACAGATTCTGCACTTATCACTTTCTGCTGTGTTGTCTATTCTGTATTTTATGTAGTTTGCTCTTAGTGCTTGCTCTTGGGCAGCACAGATTAGAGCCTTCGTTTCCAGTTTTAAATCCCTTTTAGTTATCAACAGCCATCTTTTTTCTTTGTCAGTCTTATCTTCAACATCCCTATGAAATTTCCTTACCCACCTATTTTCAGTTTCATTCGTTTTCAAAAACTTGTATAGTGCTTTATCTTTGCAACCTCTTATCCTACACATGCCTGACCTTCTTACTTCTAATAATAGCGGTTACGTGGCATTTTTTACATACCATGTTATGTTGTTTTCTTCTGTTCTGATGCTGTGTTCGCATCCAATAAGTCCTATTCCCCCTCTTTTTCTTGGTACATACAGACTGTCTGTGTCACTTTTTGGGTGGAGTAACCCATATCTAGTTAGCAACTTCCTTGTCTTTCTGTCTAAGCTGTTTAGTTCATCTACTATCCATGCGATCACCTCTGCTCCATATCTAAAGAGTGAAACCGCCCAGGTATTGATAGCTTCGATCCTATTCCGTCCATCTAATTTCAACTTAAGGATCAGTCTCAGTCTGCATAAGTACACCACCTTAAATTTTTCTGTCAATTCTTTCGCCATCAATTTATCTATTTCCAAAATCCCTAAGTATTTATAGCCCGTCTCTTCTATCTGTTTGATAACCTCTCCGACAGTATCGTTTGCCCGTGCATACATTTGATTTTGCCTCTCTTCAAGACTAACACACCACACTTTCTAAGTCCGAACTCCATTCTGATATCTGCACTGAAGACATACACAGTATCAACGAAGGAACTGATTTGGGCTTCATCTTTACCATAAAGTTTGAGGTCATCCATGAATAACAAATGATTGACTTTTTGTTGACGGCTTTTGAATACATACCAGCTTTTGCTTTCCTCAGAACCAGTGTTAGTGGTATCAAGCACAGTACAAATATCAGGGGGGGGGGGCAGGCAGTCCCATTTGAAGATGCCCCTCCTAATTTTTACTATCCCTAAACTTATTCCGTATGCTATCAGGTCCGGACTCCAATTCACCATACTTTTTCCAAGCAATCACTCAACATTCAATGCAATACCAAATAGGTTCATACACTCCATAATCCAAGAATGTGGGATCATATCGTACACCTTACGATAGTCGATCCATGACATGGATAAGTTACTTTTCCTCTTTTTGCAGTCTCTAAGTATAGTTGTGTCTATCAGGAATTGATCCTTGGTACCTCTGCATTTAGGCTTGCAACCCTTCCACATAAGTGGCAAACAGGATATTGGCCTATAATTGTCTACTGTATTACCCTTTTCGATGTTTTTCAGGCACAACACTGTCCTACCCAACGTCAACCACTCTGGTGTAACTTGGTCGGCATTTAACAAGGTGTTGCGTTGCGCAGCTATTCGTGCATGACATTCACCAAATCCTTTGATGCAGTAGCCTTGAACTCCAACTGGTCCCGGGGCCTTCCAGTTGCTCATTTCTTTGATGATTTCCTTCACTTCTCTACCTGAAATGACTAGTTCTGCCTGTTTCGGACCGACTACTGTTTGTTTCAGTTCTTGCAACCATTCAGCATCCTTCTTGTGCTCCTTGTCTTTGCTCCAGATGTCACTCCAAAACCTTTGACTTTCAATGTTATCTGATATCAACTTTTCATCTGTACACTCTCCATTTTTTTCTTTATAGAATATCTTCTGATCTACCCTGAATAGCCTATTCTGGTGGCAACCCTTCATTCTTTGGTCGTATCTTACAATCTTTGCTTTCTTTGCAACGAGGCGCTAGGGTCGATGTAATCGACTCCTCCCCACCTCTCTCCAAGGCGACGAGCTGGCAGAATCATTAGTACACCGGACAAGAGGCTTAGCGGCATTTCGTCCGTCGCTACGTTTTGCATTCAAATTCAGCCGAAGTCGACTTTGCTTTCCATCCTTCAGGGTCCATAAATTAGTTACCTACCAGTAAAACTCTGGGGTCGATGTAATCGACTTAACCACTCCCTAAAATTTCAGGCTTGTGCCTATAGTAGAAAGGAATATTATTATCATTATTATTATTACATTATATATAATATTGTATTATTCACACGCACATATATTATTTTTCATTAAAAATGTTTAGCGGGTGTGCTGGTACAAGCGTTAGCACGTCGGAAAAATGTGTTCTGATTTCAAATTCCTCCGAGGCTGCATTTTTGGAGTCGATAAAATAAGCACCATTTGAGCACTGAGATCGACATAATCGATTAATTCCCTCCCCAATACTTCAGGCATTTTGCATTTCGTTGAAAGAATTGTTATGCTTATGCGTTCGTGTTTAAGGTGGGAGCTGCTGGCAGAATCGTTAGCACATGGGGCAAAATTCTAAGCGGTATTTCGTCCGTTTTTACGTCATGATTTCAAATTCCGCCGAGGTCGACTTTGCCTTTCATCATTTCGGGAATCGATGAAATAAGTACCACTTGAGCAATAGAGTCGATATAATCGTCTCATTCCCTTCCCCAAAATTGCTACCCTTGTGGCAAACTTTGAAACCATTATTCTCTGTTGATGTGGCATGTTATTTAAAATTTCTTCTAAACTTATCATTAATTTACATATTTCAAAATCCCATTTCTTGATGTAGTTGCTCTAACGCTCTATAGGTTAAACTGTTTTATATAGCTAACATATTTGTGATGGTTTGTTCTTTTCGATTAGAAATCTTTCTCCAGGTCTTACACTATTGTTTTGTGGGGCAAGTGTGAGATAGGTGTAACAATAAAATGATTCGGAGATGTTATCTAAATTAAAACAATAGTTTACGAGGTATTAGCATATTTATTGTATACAGGAGTAAACGACTAAGCCATGTGAATAATATGCTATTTTTGTTATTTTGTTTTTGCCAGTACATTGTTTCTAGTTAAAAGATTTACTTGGTGTGGCTTTTAAAGAACTGATGCGACTAAAAATATTTCTAATTTCTATGTCAGTATATGGTCTCCAGCTCAAAGAAGGACTTGTGGCTTTTAAGGAAGAGTTGTGTTGTTATAGCAGTGTTATTAAGAAAGAAACATATCCGAAAAGCTCACTTTGAATGTTGGATGTACATATAAAATGTATTCAAAATAAATTGCATCAATTTTGGTACGTTTGCAGCTTAAAGGAAGTTTTGTGATGACCAATTAATTGTAGCATCTAAAAGATGAAACACAGCAGTTGAGATTACATCGGCTCAGAATCCTAATTTATATCTAGAAGAATTATAACTGCCTACAAAATATTTGGCAAGTTCCAGGATTTTTCAGTTGTCTGATCAATGTCTAGTTTAATCATAAGAGTTACAAATATTTATCGTGCTTATTATCATAAATTATTAATACTAGCTTAGTGTTCGGGAGATTATCTAATTAACACTGTTGCATTAACAATTCAGATGTTTTCATGCATTTCTCTAATAATGACGCTGTGCAATAATATTTAAAATAAAGATGACATTTGTATTTGTAAGATTCCAGCTGTTAAGTTGTTAGCAATATGTTTCGGTTTTATTATTTTACAATTTATAAAACGACACAATGCAATATCAGACTGAATAGTTTTATTCATAAAGGAAGAAAAAATACAATAAATCATTTACTCTGAATTTGGTTATAAATGATAACTACGATAAAGGCAAAAATTAAATTTAAGGAAAATGTGATGTAACAATTTATGAGGTAAGTTCGCTTACATTAATTAGAGTGAAACATAGTGGTGGTTTAATACGGTTGTTAGTATTTATTCTTGATTGAATGTAGATTTTATTTCCTTCGAATTCCTTTATAACCAAAATATATGAAACGAGTGAAATCGAAAACTATGCTCTTCATTTTATTGTGCATTTTTTCTTCGGCTTTCTAACAAAAATGCTTTGATTTTTTGATTAAACGTGCAATTGCCGTGGTTTTCATTAAACATCTATCAACTTTTCCATTTCCTAGTTTAGGAAATTTGTTAAACTCTAGAAAATAATCTGGAGTAGATGAAATGTTGTCAAAGTTATTTGGCTGAGGCATGTTTTCGTGGCAGAATTGAAAAATGGATTTCTCGTCAAATGTTTTCCCATTTTTCATAATGACACAAGCACAAATTTTCGATCCGTGTACTTCATCTGGAATCGGGACAACGACGACATCGTCAACATCTGGAGAACCTGATACATGTTTCTCAACAAATCTACTTGATACTCTTCTAGCTGACTTTGTAATGAAGTCAACGTCTTTGCCGTACAAAATTATTTCTTTATCCTCAGTCATTTTACAAATATCTGTTGTCTTAAACCATCCTTTGTCTAGAATTGATTCTCCGTCAGCAGTCACTTTTGAGCACCATACAGCTCGCACACATAAATAACCTTCTTCGCCGATGTCGACAATTGTGTTATTATCATCCACAAGTTTTACTTCCACATCTGGAAATGGTCGGCCAATTATTCCAGGAACATAACTATCAACGTTGTCTTTCGTGAAACTCTTATGACCAATTATTAGAGTTTCAGCGGTGGCCATAAAGTGATCGATTAATATTGAGCAAGATAAACCACGCTTTATATTATCTAAGGATGTCATGTCACCTGCTATCATAACGAAATCCATCATGTTTTCCTTTTCTGGACAGAAATGTAAATCTGATGGCATTAAAGCGATCTTTTTGCATCCTTCATTTTTCAAGATTTCATTCAGTTTAGTGAAGTCTTTTGGGGCATTTAGGCTACATATATCTGCAGAGACATATTTCAGCCCAGTTGCTATAAATGAGAGAGGGTATGACCCACCAAAACCAAAATAACGTTCATTGAAAAATCCATCATTTTCAGTTAAACCAAGTTCTTTACAATAAACTTCCGAAGCATTAATGATATCAAAGCTGCTATGAGTAACCCGCTTAGGTTTTCCTGTTGTTCCAGATGTTTGTGAAATAATTGTGATATCTTCGGCCTCCATCAAAGGAAGGGTTATACTTTTATCTTGCTTTACCTGTTCTATCATCTTTTGAAGACTTAGACCTTTAATTGGTGATTTTGTTTTTGAAACATTAATGGCCAAACGCAGTTTTGGGAAACTTCCACTAACTGCAGTACCATCTTCTGAAATCTTTGCCTCTTTCTGTAATAAATTGTAAAATGTTGGGTCTGAGTCTAAAATTACTGCCACACAATCTTCTAGCATGGGTAAGAAATCAGCTTGTCCGGCCCAGAGTCTCACCGAACACCCTCCTGCCATCATAATACCGCTGTCATATACCATCCACTCAACACAGTTCGATACACAGAGGGCAATTCGATCACCTTTCTTGATTCCTTGCTTGACAAGGGCTTTGGCAAACTGCTCTGTTCCATCATAGAGTTGTTTTCTGTAAGTGAAAATATATAGATAGTTAAATGTGTGTTTGTATGTATGTCATTGTTCAGTTTTATTTCAAGATTTCTTGCCAATAGAGAAAGATCCGGTTTCTAACCTAGAATCAAGGATCTTTCATTGGAATTTCAGCATCAGCAACAGGGTATATTTTTATGTATGTATGTATGTATGTATGTATGTATGTATGTATGTATGTATGTATGTATGTATGTATGCATGCATGTTTTGCTTTATGTTTGTATTCTCGTGCATATAGTTGCATATCTAGACATGGTATGTATGTACGTATGTATGGAGAGAGTTCCTTTTCTGAGGAACAGTTCGTTGTATTGGTGTACAGTCAACGGTGCTGGAGACAACATAGAGATTACATCTATAGTTGAGAAAAAGTTAGGTTACATAGAGCACTAGCAAGGGTCGGAATAACTGATGAAGAAATATCTCTCTCATGATGAAACACGCCGGTTATCAAAATGGCGACATCATGACTGCGGCTCAATGTTCTGTGAACAATGTAACGGCTGTAAGATGTGACATAAACGGTTGCAACGGAGATTACGAAGATATGACCAGCATGAAGGGACACAGCAGACATTCTGACTGTGTCTGCACAACGGAATTCTATTCCACATCTTTGCACAAGACTTTAGACTCTGCTCAGATGGTTCTTGGAAGCTGCCGGAGACAGTGGTCAATCTGTGGCTGGAAAAGGTTACTACTGAAAGACCTTATGCGTGGCAGCAAAATTCGGCATCTTGCATCTTGCCACATCTCCTGACTTCGCCAGCCCCAATTTCCAACATCCTAATTTCCTCCCATCGTAATTCAATGAATTACTATGTGTGGGAAGCGGTTGAGAAAGACACCAATCGCTCTAGCCACAACACTCACGTCGAGCTGCTGGCTAGCATTTTCTTTTTCTTGTATGCTAATCGTCAAATTTAGCCTGAACACTTAGCTATTCCTCCCTTTGCCACGAATGTGGCCGAATATGCTTGTCAAGCGCAGGAGTTCAAAGTCACCTAACGAGACATATAGTTGAGTCGCCAATAGATTATGATCAGTTCGTTACTGCAGACAAAGTGACCTATTGATGTATGCAGCGAAGTCTGCAAGAACCGCTGTAAACTCAAAAGAAATTTGAAAACTTATAATGATCCTCCATCTGTGATGCCTGACCATCAGATCGAAAACTCGGATTTAGTTTGCACTCTTTGCAGCAAAATCTGTAAGTTTGATGCCGCTTCATGAATCATTGTCGACCTCACGTTTGTAAGAACAGTCAGTTATAAGTCAGCCTATCTGCGATGGTTAAGCTTGTCCAACGAATAGATAGCCATCACGTATGGGATGATCCAATCAATATATATATAATATATATATATATATATATATATATATATATATAACAGAGAGAAAGAGACAGACAGACAGACAGAGAGAGCATCCTGTCGGTTGCGACGACGAGGGTCCCAGCTGATACGATCAACGGAACAGCTTGCTCGTGAAATTAACTTGCAAGTAACTGAGCAATCCACAGACACGCGTACAACTAACGTAGTTTTCAGGGAGACTCAGCGTGACACAGAGTGTGACAAGGCTGGCCCTTTGAAATACAGGTACAACTCATTTTTTGCCAGCTGAGTGGACTGGAGCAACGTGAAATAAAGTGAATATTGAACTCACGACCTTACAATCAGTAGCCGAATGCCCTAACCACTACGTTAAGCTTATATATATATATATATATATATATATATATATATATATATATATATAGTGTATGAACAAACGAAAGAAAGAGGCACTCAACACATGTATAGGAGTAACATATATTATTATAGGTTTCAGTGACGACCCTACGAAACTTTAAGCTGCGAATTGTTTTGAATAATAATGACGATGGTATAATAATAATAATAATAATATATAATAATAATAATAATAATAATAATAATAATAATAATAATAATAACAACAACAATAACAATGACAACAACAACAATAATAATAATAATAATAATAATAATAATAATAATAATAATAATAATAATAATAATAATAATAATAGTAATAATAATAATAATAATAATAATAATCTTTTCTAATATAGGCACAATGCCTGAAATTTGGGTGAGGCGATAAATCAATTACCTCGATCCCAGTACTCAACCGGTACTTATTTTTAAGGACCTAGAAAGGATGAAAGGCAAAGTCAACATCGGCGGAATTTGAACTCAGAACATAGCAACAGACAAAATACCACTAAGCATTTTGCCTGGCGTGCTAACGATTCTGCCTGCTCACCGCCTTAATAATAATAGTATTAATAATAGTAGTAGTAGTAATAATAATAATAATAATAATTAATAATAATAATAATAATAATAATAATAATAATAATTCACCTCTGGAAACATGGGTGGTTCTTTCAACATCCTTAAACAACCCTTATTCAGGGACCGTTTGAGCAGGATGGGCTACTCAACCTGAAGAAAATTCTAACTGGGCCCCACCTGCAAGGTCATGTGCTGTTGTTTATCTTGATATGAGATCACCATGTCGCGCACATATGGTTGTGATGCATGTGCCTGGTGTACCTTTATCAGACGGGTAGTCATGATGGGTATATTGGGCTTCGTATATTTTACCCCAGTGTCACTTTGATGGCATGAACTGCTCTCTCACTCAATGATAATAATAATAAAATAATATAATAATAATATAATAATATAATAATAATAATAATAATAATAATAATAATAATAAGTACTGTGCTCGATTCATTTGACTAATAACTCTCCAGACGACGCCACAGCATGGTTGCACTCGAATGATTGAATATATTAAGAGATTAAATGATTTAAAAAAATAATAGCAAAAATAGTAGCACA
>NC_043001.1:92478187-92485687 GCF_006345805.1 Octopus sinensis | reverse complement strand
ATGGGCTCGATATAATCACGCCTATAAGATACCCGAATTTGGTTAAACTGCACCGCAAAATGTGGGAGTAGTTAGGAATCTAAATCGAAGGGACAGACACTCACACAACTACAGTTTTATATATATAGATATACACATATATACATATATACATATATACGACGGGCTTCTTTCAGTTTCGGTCTACCAAATCCACTCACAAGGCTTTGGTCGGCCCGAGGCAATAGCAGAAGACACTTGCCTAACGTGCCACGCAGTGGGAATGAACCCAGAACCATGTGGTTCGTAAGCAAGCTACTTACCACACAGCCACTCCTGCGCCTATATATATATATATATATATATATATATATATATATATATATATATATATATATATATATATATATGTATGTATGTATGTATGTATGTATATATTATATATATATATATATATATATATATATATATATATATAAATACATATAGGTGTGTGTGTTTGTGTGTCTATGTTTGCCCCCTCAACATCGCTTTAATAAGTACTAGGCTTACAAAGGATAAATCATAGGGTCGATTTGCTCGAGTAAATGCGGTGCTCTAGCATGGTCACAGTCAAATGACTGAAACAAGTAAAAGAGTAAAAGAGTAATGAGTATATAGGCGCAGGAGTGGCTGTGTGGTAAGTAGCTTGCTTGCGAAACACATGGTTCCGGGTTCTGTCCCACTACATGGCACCTTGGGCAAGTGTCTTCTGCTATAGCCTCGGGTCGACCAAAGCCTTGTGAGTGGATTTGGTAAACGGAAACCGAAAGAAGCCCGTCGCGTATATGTATATATATATATGTGTGCGTGTGTATGTGAGTGTGTGTGTGTGTGTGTGTATGTGTGTGTGTGTTTGTGCGCCTGTGTTTGTCACCCCACAACGTCGCTTGATAACCGATGCTGGTGTGTTTACGTCCCCGTAACTTAGCGGTTCGGCAAAAGAGACTGATAGAATAAGTACTAGGCTTACAAAGAATAAGTCCTTGGGTCGATTTTCTCGACTAAAGGCTGTGCTCCAGTATGGCCGCCGTCGAATGACTGAAACAACTAAAAGCGTAAAAGAGTAAAAGAATATATATATATGTATATATATACAGAAATACATATACGTATTATATATATAGGCGTATGTATATGTGTGTGTACATATATATATATATGTGCACACACATATACACACGCACTCACACGCACACACACACACACGCACATACGCACACGCACGCACACACACATACACACACACACACACTGGTGATGCATGTGCATTCATGGAGAGGCGTTGCTTAGTGGTTGAGTGTTAGACTCGTGATTGTAAGATTGCGGTTTCAATTTCAGGATCGAGCTATGCGTTGTTTTCTCGAGAAAAACAACACATTTCATGTTGCTCTACCCCACTCAGTTCCTATCATCGTGTACGTTCACTCAATTACGCATATGCCTATATACAAAAACATATGCATGTACATATATATATATATATATATATATATATATATATATATATATATATATATATATATATATATGTATATACTTACATACATACATATGGTGCCCCATCATGGCCACAGCTGAAACATAACAAGAATATATATATATATATATGTTTATATACTAGCAGAGATACTCGGCATTGCCCGTGTTACATGCAATTGAAGAATTAGACTTTTCTGTTATATTTTCTGTAATGAATAGGAATACCTATGATTTGAATTTCATCAAAATTTCAGATGAGGTTCTCTCCCTCATTACACACCCTAAAAAAATTGTAATCATGACGCATGTATCCCATACTACTGGTTTTATGCGCAGATTCCAAAATTCCAGTCTTATAGAACCTCTTAGAAGGATTTTGCTCCTGAAAAATGGAGGTCATGAACCTCTAAAATGTGGGAGTTAAGGCCCCTATTGGGTGTGTGTGTCAACCAGAGAAGTTGAATTGTTGAGAATCTTTTTAACTTGGGTCGGTCTTGTTTGAATTTCTTTGAAATAGGAAATATATGTATGTTCACTGGGTTTGTGAAAGGGAGCAAAGCTACAGGAAACCAAAAGACGAATGATCACAATAAGCAGTCAGCTACCCTACCTACGGCGAGCTGGCAGAATCGTTAACACGCTAGGCGAAATTCTTTGCAGTATTTCGCCCGTCGCTACATTCTGAGTTCAAATTCCACCGAGGTCGATTTTGCCTTTCATCCTTTCGGGGTTGATGAAATAAGTACCAGTTACGCACTGGGGTCGATGAAATCGACTATCCCCCTCTACCAAATTCCAGGCCATGTTCCTATAGTAGAAAAGAAATGTAAGCGTCGAAGAAGTAAATCAAGTTTCTCTTCTCAACAGTGGGGGATGGACAAACACAACAACACACACACATAGATATATATATACAATTGGTTTGTCTCAGCTGCGATTTACCAGATCCTCTCACCAGGCTTTGGCCGGCCAGAGCTATTGTAAAAGAGACTTGACCAAGGTATCATGCTGTGGGACTGAACTCGGAACTGTACGTTAGAGAAACAAACTTTATATTACACGGCCATGTATGTGCTCTTCTATTTTCATTTGAATTCATCAGTAAAGAAGGAGCAGGTGTATAATAACGATATTTCTCTTCTCATGAACAAACCTCCCAAACTGCCAAAATCAGTCATGCGACGATGTGAAGTTTAAATATTCGGTCAATGTGTACCCGTCAAGACAAGGAGAGGGAATACAGAAAAGAAAACCCTTACTCCAGAAAAATAAGGCAACAATATCAATGAGGAGATAGAGAACCCGGAAATCTTCATCAACGACACCAAAACAGCAAAGCCTCCAACACTACCCCGCCAATAACCACAACTACGCCAACAACAGCAGGAAAATCCACAAACAAAAGCAACCAAGTATACATAAAATATACAAGGCGGCGAGCTGGCAGAAACGTTAGCACGCTGGGCGAAATGCTTAGCGGTACTTCGTCTGCCGGTACTTTCTGAGTTCAAATTTCGCCGAGGTCGACTTTGCCTTTCATCCTTTCGGGGTCGATAAATAAGTACCAGTTTCGCACTGGGGCCGATGTAATCGACTTAATCCATTTGTCTGTCCTTGTTTGTCCCCTCCGTGTTTAGTCACTTGTGGGCAGTAAAGAAATAAGTATACATAAAATCCAAGCTTTTAATTTCAGTGTTGTTAACTAAAGCAATAATGTGTTAATGGTATACACAAAATATCATTTATTCGAAAACAGACTACACAGAGAAGAGGAGGCATCAACAACTACAAAATACAAATAGCGCTAACATAAACAGTTTGATTAACGGAGAACTCTTGAAGAAGCTTAACGTTAAAATTTGCAGCTGCTGTTCAAAGCTTATGCGAGAGGTAAGAGAGTGAACTCTTAAACGTTGAGAGGTAAGAGGTTGAACTCCAAGGAACGTCATTCAATTGTCGAGAAGACCGAACTGGTTGGCCTTCCACAGAGCTAATGTGTTTAGCTACTTTAGGGTGGTAAGTCAGTTGTCTTGGATACGTACAACAGCTAAGGTAGTACTTTTAAGCTTGTGACCATCTACTAGGAAGTACTGAAAAGTTTCTGGCTTTAAGGGTATCGCGAAAGATCTGGTTGGAGGTTCAACTTTTCGAGTTCTTTTACAGAGTCGAGAAAAACTGAAGGATCGCTGAAAAGGAATTATGTTGATAAAGACCGTTTATTTTCTGCATTTTCTTTTACCCAAAGTCATTAACTTCTCATTGAATACCTTGACATCAGGGTGTATACCTTAGAACGGCCTGTGCTATAATACTATTGAGCAAATGGAATGGTATCTCAGACACTGAATGGAATTGTGTGGGGTTATTCGAAAGAAGAGTGGGGTGTAAAAGCCTCGTAATCAGCTCAGACGTTTCCGCGTGTTTGGTAGGCACCGACTGTATTTCATGAATATCCCAGTCGTAAATGTGAAGTAATCATATTGGGTCATCTAGACATCATCAAGACAGAGTATTTATTCATTCAGTAGATAAGGATAATGTAGAATGTTCACAAAT
Source organism: Octopus sinensis (assembly GCF_006345805.1). Taxonomy (NCBI): domain Eukaryota; kingdom Metazoa; phylum Mollusca; class Cephalopoda; order Octopoda; family Octopodidae; genus Octopus; species Octopus sinensis. Next base: position 92,481,631 of record NC_043001.1, on the reverse strand, counting down.
TTAATCGATCGGCTCCGCTGATTACAGTTTAGTGAACTGCATGGTCGACCTAGACAGAACTCGTGCACAGAGACCTGGCTGTTGGAATCTGAACGTGTCGTTCACGTCGTGTAAAGCCTACAGAGACAGGATTTCACTTTGTTTAAGAGGTATTTCACATTTGTCGGAGAACGCTACTAAAGTGGTTACACACATAAGTTCTGCGGAAGGCCAATCAGTTTGGTCTTCTCGACAAATAATCACTGGAGATAGCATTCCGAGGGAGGCAATTAGAGTATAATGGTTAAGTTTTGGCGAAGAAATAGCTGCGTAAAATAGATTGGAGGGGGAATTACTGAATAAATTAGAAGAGTCAATTACTAAAGGCATCGCAACCGACTAGTTGTCGGCGCGAAGGTTGCGTTGTCAGATTTAAAGTAGGTGCCCTAAGGCACAAGAAGAAAGGCCCAGATTGCAGGAGTGCAACGTGGCAACAAAACCACATTTCAGTCTTTGATAGACCTGAATAGAAGCGTGCTACACAAGTTCGAGTAGACATGTACGGTTTCCAGCGGCACTTGAGTCAACTTTTCGTGGCGAATGGTGGGACGGAGAGTGAGGTGGATTTTACTGGAAAAACACGAAAAAAACCCGAGATAGAGGATGTGATGACTAGTTATAGGAGGCGCAGATTGCCTGGTATACATGGTCTTCCCTACAGCTTTACGTAAATATTAATGATATTTTTGCTATCACGTACTTGCTTTCAGGTACTTTACTATCAGGTACTTGGACTTGGCAGCTTAGAAAGTAAATAATCTGTTACATAAGCTTGGAAACACTAAGGCTGCACAAGAATGACAAAAACCAAGGGGATACAATCTATAGTTTTCTACACAACTCCTCCAAATGCAGAATTTAAGATTTTGATTTAGGTTCTAGTGAAATTCGTGGTGGGAAAAGTACTAACGTGCGAAATCCCAGTCAAATCTATCCACCTCTTATGATAAATTATACAGAATGTCGGTGGGTCTGTGATGAACCTGGATTAATTGAAAGCTTTTGAAAGACCAGCCATCACTACTTGAAGGTTGTTCTCAAATCATCTGGTTTTGGTCCTGTCCTTAAAGGCTGGAGCGCTTCAATTTATAGCAAGGTTTGCTCATTGGTACCAACTGTCGGAGGTAGTTCAGATCTCTTATGGGTGTGTTCTTTCACCGCTTCTCTATGTAAGAATTCTTGAGTCACTAACACAGACATTAGCGTTGTTTAAGAGTCGCCCGTTTGAACTGGAATACGGAAGAGCTATGTCATCATAATAATGGTGGATACGACAGAAATCGAGTTGGTCAGCATCATTCGAAAGGAATAAGAACAAAAATCAATCAGGACAATGGGGTGGTCATGCTACTCAGCACAGGATGACGAAAGCCTATGACATCAATAAGCGTTGTGGTGCACAAGGCGTGTAATCCTGTTAAGTTTCTTGTGGTCTAGTTCGATCTCAACCACCATGTGGCTAGGAATTGGGAGGAGGTTATTAGCCGAGTGCTCAGAAATAGGCTGAAAGGAAGCTATCCTTGAAAAGTTAAACAGAGATGGTCAATGTAGACGTAACCACCGTTATATGCTGCCGTCGTACCTTGTCCTTTTTCGTCTAACCATGTTCGGGCATCTGCTTTGTAACTTATTGTGGAAGACCTGCGTTCCATTCACTAGATGGGTCATCTCCTGTCAATGTCCGGGAAGCAGAGGGCTCGGTACGCCATATAAGTTAATGCATGAACATGCGCTGAGGCTGCTGCATGTAGAAAGATTCCTATACTGAGAGTAGGCATGTTATTCTTTTGTCACTCATATTTTTGCACACAGTTTATTTCTTTGATAGAACTGCAATCCTGGGTCAAGCGAGCACCAAGAATAGGCAGCTGATATCTTAAACGTTGTCAGCCCTCTTCTTCTCAGGTAATGTTGCCAGTGAAATTTCCAGGTTGTCGTTATTTAGAAGACAAGTGTACAGAGAGCAACGACGTTCTCTGAAAAGGAAAACTCTAGGTGTCGGTAAGAATCAACTGACCTGTCTGGAGGATGTTCGGTCCAGGAACCATGGGTAACTATAGATAAATCCTAGGTCTGGTGGTGCTACCGGGGACAATAAAACGATACTGCGACATTATCTACATCACAACAATAGTTTACGTGGTGTTTTAGCATATTTTCTGCGGAGAGTATTAAACAGCTAAAGCACGAAATAATGCGGCAAGGGACAAATATTATTAGTCAATAACTAAAAGTACCTATTTCTTTCTCTGTATATAGTCCGCAGCACAAAGAAAGAATTGGTGTAATATTTTAAGTACTGATGTGACGTTAGAATAGAGTTATTATGAAGAGTATCCAAAAAACTTACTTGAAATGTTGGATGTAAATAAAAACATGTTTAAAATAAATGTTAATAATTTTCGTAGGCATGCAGCGTGATGAGTTTAGGGATAAACACGAATCGTAGAATCTCACAGATGCAATCATACATAAAATACTTATTCATATTATAACTAACCACAATTATAACTAACCACAAAAAAATTCGATAAGCTTCATGATTTGATATTAGCCAGATATGTTGCTTGTTCCTTCTCGAGCCACGCCTGGCTCATAGGGCCGGTTTCCCAGTTTCCTTGGTGTATAGGTTCCCCACCTGGACGGGATGCCGGTCCGTCGCAGGTGAGCTGCAAGATGCATGAGTGAGAGAAAGTTGTGGCGAAAGAGTCAGGAGAAGTTCGCCATTACCTTCTGCCGGAGCCGAGTGGAGCTTAGGCGTTTCACTCATAAACACACACATCGCCCGGTCTGAGATTCGAACCGGCGATCCATCGACCGCGAGTCCGTTGCTCTAACCACTAGGCCATGTGCCTCCACATTAGCCAGACTTAAAACTGACTTAATTATACCGATATTTATTTCCTTTAATGATACAGCATTTCGGCTAAGTCGGATAACAGTGTATTCTTATATATATTTAATGCTAGATTAGGGATTTGTTTCCCAATTCAGATCTTTACTCACGTTTTGTTCTGTTATTACAGGACTATGTGTAACATTTATATCTAAAAGATTCTAGCTGTTAACTTATTAGCGATAAGATTTGGTTTTATTATTTTACAAAATCTAAAAAAAACGATACAACCCAATATTACATTGAATACTTTTATTAATACAAGAAGAAACATTACAATAAATAATTTACTCTGAATCTGGTTATAAATGATAATTGCAATAAAGGTAAAACGTTATCAAAGTGATTAACAAATTTAAAGTATGATGTAACAATTATTAATCAACCAAATTTGTCCAATATAATTCAATAGTAGAAAAAAACTAGTTTAATTAATTAAAATGTATCATAGCGATAGCTTAATTCGGCTGTTAATTTTTATTCCTGATTAAATGTAGATTTTGTTTCCT
>NC_043001.1:92400687-92468187 GCF_006345805.1 Octopus sinensis | reverse complement strand
AATTGTGGGGATTAAGCCCCCATTAAGAAGTTGAAATTTTAGGAATATTACTTCATTTGTGCCTAATATCTATGGTTAAAATTTCATCAACAGTAAAAATATATGAATTTTCATGGGGGTTATGGTCTTATTTATGCCCATTCACTTTGAAACATGTACTGCATTACATCCGCCCTTATGCATAGAATATAATTACCAAATTTCATAAAGATCCATTCAGTACTTTTGACCTTGTTTTGGATCATTAAAAGGTGACTAAAATTTGGGTGTTAAGCCCCCACCCCATTAGGGAGTCTTAGAATCCTCATGAGAATACATCTTGATTTGTATCAATTACTTTTGTTGAAATTTCATCAACATCGGATATTTATGTATTTTCATGGGGGGTTCTGCCCCCTTTAAGTCCCCTCAAAATTCAAGCCAATCATACTGCACTATACCCTCTCTTATACATCAACTCTAAATTCCAAATATCATAAGAATCCATTCAGTAATTTTGGTCCATGAAAAATTACTAAAATTTGAAGGTTAAACATTCATTAGGGGGTCTTAGAATCATCCAAAGATGATATTGTCGTAAGGCAAGAAAGATATAAAGAACAATTAAACCTGTGAATGTAAAATAAGGCGGCGAGCTGGCAGAAACGTTAGCACGCCGGGCGAAATGCTTAGCAGTATTTCGTCTGTCGCTACGTTCTGAGTTAAAATTCCGCCGAGGTCGAATTTGCCTTTCATCCTTTCGGGGTCGATTAAATAAGTGCCAGTTATGCACTGGGGTCGATATAATCGACTTAATCCATTTGTCTGTCCTTGTTTGTCCCCTCTGTGTGTAGTCACTTGTGGGCAGTAAAGAAATAAGAATCATCCAAAGAAATGGAAATGTTGGGTATATTTGTTAATTTATTTCTAATACCTATGGTTCAAATTTTATCAAAATTGGATGAAACATTCGGCATTACCCTTCTCATTAGGATCGGTCCAGTAGTTTTCGAGTCTATAGGTAACAGACGAACACACGAACAAACAGACATTGACTTTTATATAATATATTTCAAAATGTAGCCACATGTGAATTGTTGGCGATTTTCTTCCTCCGTCTTCCTTTCTATTGGATTTCCTCTCTGTTTCCGAAGAAGAGCGTCTACTCGAAACGTTAAACCATCACGTTTTCCTTTCCTGAGCGTCTGGTAATACATTACACGCGCCACGTCCACGTATTGTTTTTTTTGTTTGTTCTTTTTTGGGATTTACTATATATATATATATATAATATATATATATATATATATATATAGAAATTCGGGGTGAGTACTTGATAATTATAAGCACCTGTGTATACCGTTTGGTGGTGTAGGTGGTGGAGTAAATTGATCAAAATAAAAACATGATGCCAAGGATTCAGCGGTACATATGTTTCGGGCCTTTATTAGACAGATTTATAACAATGCATAATGTATGTCTGTGGCCTTCTTCAGCCGCGCACAACAGCTTCCACAAGGACATGTGTTACATCAAAAATTCTTGGTTGGGGATGCAAATCCTCTCATTCGCGTACGACATACATTATGCATTGTTATAAATCTGTCTAATAAAGGCCCGAAACATATGTACCGCTGAATCCTTGGCATCATGTTTTTATTTTGATCAACATATATATATATATATATATATATATATATATATATATATATATATATATATACATATAGCACACTATTAATACAAGTCTGATGAAGTGTCTCTCCAATGTCTAAAACCGCAAATATTACTTGAGTTTTCATTTAGGATTTTCGCATAAACATTTCGTTGCAAATGAAGATGGTAGGGAAATATTTCTAACTTTTAATTAAAGATGTGTTAAGGAATTTTCTTTGTCTTCTTCTTTTCATTGGATTATTTACTCTTCGCTGCTCCATATTGATGTACAGGCACCATTTTTCGTCGCTAGTAACGATTCTGTAAAGAAATCGTTGCTTGTGTCCATGAGTTGAGCGGTGACGAGCAATCAAACCAGCGGAGAATGGGACTCGTTGATTTTTGTTGTTGTCACTTATAACATGCGGAACCCATGCTCCATACTTCTGAACCTTTCCTATCGAGTGAAGATGCTTTTCTATAGCAGTGTGAGAGCATTCCATTTTCTTTGCCAGTTCCCTTGTCGTTTGACGAGAATTTTCGTGCAAAAGTTGGCTTAATCGCTCTTTATCGAACTCAACTGGACGGCCAGAACAAGGTGCGTCTTAGAGGTCAAAATTTCCATTTTTGAACTTGGCATACCAATCACGAGCGGTTCTTTCAGCTATGACACCTTCTCCATACACTGCACAAATGTCGCGAGAACCTTTTGCGGCCTTAGAACATTGATTCAAAGCAAAAAGAAGGTGTCGAAAAATACTCGTTTTTAACTTGACATTCCATTTTAATAATCTGAAAATAAACAATAATTAACTAAAATTAACTAGAAAAAAAAGAGAACAAAATAGATTCCAAAATGATTCAAAAATAAAATTCTCGAAAAAATAGATTCCAAAGTTTAAAAACGCAATAAATTCAAAAATAAAAAAAAACGGCCGTAACTTAGTTGCCAACCCAATATTTAAGTGAGCTTAGCAAATGAAATGGAAACATTGGTACGTATGGGAACCTACCAGTTTATGTTTAGAATCTTTGTTAGGTAAATCTACTATGTTGTAAGACTGGACAAGAGTAGACAATAATTCTGACTAAATAAATATACGAAAGTTTAAACTTAGCTACATTTGGCCAACACCTAGCCACCCCACTAAAACATTAAAGACAAATTAATGAGTCAAGAGATTTATATCAACTTCGGATTACGTAATTAAAACCATGCAATGATATTTGTTGAAATAGAAACTTAAATATGGTTAATAATTATTTCCTGAAACTGATGCAACTCCAATAGGATTTTTTACTTGCAAAACCTAATATGCATAGAAGAGCTTGGAATATCTCAACAGATATTATTGTGAGGTAAGCAAAAGCGCGGATCATTGATGTTCCTAGGCATAGCAGGAACTGTCTAGCCCTTCTTTACCGCTTTTTATAAAAATATTTTATCATAGTGTTGTTAAATTTGTGTTTGTTCAGCATTTCGAGGAATCAGTCATGTGAGACAAAATCAAAACGCTTTTCGTTATTAATCCAAGCGTATAAGGAATATTATTTAGATACTCTAGCATCATCAAGTATCATCTTAAAAATAAGGATCTCGTTAACTGTCTCCATGGGCTTAAGCTTACTCCTCTTTGTGTTCTACAAGAATTAAAATGTTTTATTTTATAAATAACCAATCATCCTTACGAATAATAAAAACATTGTTACGCAGTACTTAGATGTGTCATATGCTGGTGTTCTCATTGGAATAATTCATTTCTATCAGTAAGAATCTATTTGCCTCTTTGGACTGGATTAAGAAAGGTTGATGTTACCTGTGAATGTATATATATATATATATATATATATATATATATATATATATATATATATATCCCTTGATAACCATCAAACATTTTGAATATTCAAGATGCCCAGACATTTCCACTTCTGAGAGCTTTTGAAAACATATCTAAAGTCATTTTACTGTAATTCTTCGTTTTTATTTCCACCCCTGCCACACAATCTTACAACCAGGTATTCCTCTATTAATATAGTTTACTACAGAGTGTATCTGTAGAATTTTAGCCAGCACAGTATTATATAGTTACATCTTTGTGAACATAAAACTTGGGATCAGTCGGACTAATTTCAACCCTGTTATGAGATTTCATCTGCAACATCGTACCCTCTTAACCGTCTGTTCACGGTATTGCTGTTAATAACTATTACTGAGAGCTTAAATAGATCTGACACATCGATTTGTATACATATTTTAGTACCAAATTCAATTAATAAATTTACTGATGTGTATATATTTTTTTGTTTCAGTATTATAATGCACCAGCGAAAATATCTACAGATTTGAAGATATTACTCTCTATATAGATAGCCCGTACGTTTATATATTGTATTTTGTGGACAACACAAGAGAGATCCTATGGACTGCTCTAAATATTGTGTTAAGATTCATAAATGGCCTAGTAACGCCTTTAAATGTCCATTAAGGAACTAGCTATAAATCCACAATTATTAAAATTATTAAAAGTTTATAAAACCATAACGTTATATGATTGCGTACATATAATCTTATGTATTCAAAATCATACGCTATAGCGATGACAAAACAAGCTTCTACATGTTCAAAACCTGAAAGATTAGCCAAGTGGTTAATCACTGGGATATGTCAGTCACGTAGATAAAATGATGATAGTTTATTGGGAGGATATTGATTAACAAGAAGTGTATTGAAAAGAAATACCTCTTAATCAACGAATTTGGTCGCAAAAGACGATAAAGTATCTCTAAAAGAAACGAAGAAGAAAGTGGAAAAGATTTGAAAATGGAAGTAACTAGTATTGCGATGGAAGAATAGAAGAACATCTTATAATAACAGATGTTTCGATAATGATAAAATTTTGTGCTTACAGATACGTAACCAAAGCTCTAAGATTTATAAAAATAGAGAAAACAGTGCCACGAGGCATAGCACATATTATGTAGTATATATCTCTCTATATAAACGGCAGTTTGTCTGTGCGTGTTTCTGTGTGTCTGTTTGCTTGTACCCTCACCATGACCACGGCTTTTAACCGATTCTGATGAAACTTGACACACACATAGCCCAATGTCATAATTCAAAACTAACGCAGCGAAAATTTTGAAAAGTTCCCCCAGTTCTGAAAAAAATCGATAAATTCGACATGGGGTCGAGAATCAGAAACACGAACCACAAACTGTCTAGGGGACGCAACTCCACCTTTTTTAAATCTCAAAAAAAAATTTACCATAATTTTTTTCCATTTTTTTGCTATTTTTTGGCTATAACTCTCTAAAAATGCTTTACAAACCTGAGCAACGCCGGGCGATACTGCTAGTTGTTATATAAAACCAAAGTAAAAACAACAGAATATATTTCTCTTATCTGAGGCCCACAGAGCTACGTTCTATAGGCTAGTAGTGGAGGCGCAATGGCCCAGTGGTTAGAGCAGCGGACTCGCGGTCATAGGATCGCGGTTTCGATTCCCAGACCGGGCGTTGTGAGTGTTTATTGAGCGAAAACACCTAAAGCTCCACGAAGCTCCGACAGGGGATGGTGGTGATCCCTGCTGTACTCTTTCACCACAACTTTCTCTCACTTTTACTTCCTATTTCTGTTGTACCTGTATTTCAAGGGGCCGGCCTTGTCACTCTCTGTGTCACGTTGAATATCCCCGAGAACTACGTTAAGGGTGCACGTGTCTGTGGAGTGCTCAGCCACTTACACGTAAATTTCACGAGCAGGCTGTTCCGTTGATTCGGATCAACCGGAACCCTCATCGTCGTAACCGACGGAGTGCTTCCAATAGGCTAGTGAAAGAACGCAATAAAAACATGACTACTGAAAATATCAATATCAAATTTTAGTATAAGGCCAGCAATTTTAGGATAGGGAGATGATCAATTACATCGACCCCAGTACTTATCTGGTATTTATTTAATCAACACCGAAATAATGAAAAGCGAAATCCACCTTGGCTGGATTTGAACTCAGAAATGCCTCTAAGATTTTCGTCCAATCTGCTAAAACTTCTGCCAGTTCGCTGCCTTAATGGTTGTAGCATTAAGGGCATCAACTTTGCAGAAATCTTGAAAGTTGAATGGGCGTTTCTTGAAGTTATGAGCATTAAAAATTCCCTTATCCCCGAAAATCTTGGCAAAAAATGGCAAATTTTGAGGGGTTTATTTGAATTATTGTTACCTGTCAAAACAGGAAAATTGAATTCAGCACGCAGTGTGCTGATAATTATGGAAAGATATATTGCCTCGCATGTTGCGGTGACACTTGTTAGTTGTGCCAATTATTTTCACAGTTCAATGGAAATACAACTTATATAATGTTTGTTAACAATACAGTTTCTTCTTGACATTGGACGTTCTTATTTTATTGCGCAATTAGCGAGTATAATATGAAACTTAATATGTCCTGATAATATACTTAACCTAGCTTTCATTAAAATAACAACTGTGTTGACAGTTCGGTAGCAATTTCCAAATATACATCATAGCATATTCGGCGCACTTGCAATTTAATTGTACAAGTTATTTTGAATTTTGGCCTGTTAGCCTCTTTTATATTACATTATTACCTTATTTACTGAACACCAATTAAATCTGAGACCTGAATATGCCCATTTTTCGTTCGATTCTTTATATTATTAATTGAATACGTTTTATATTTTAAATTATGTCAAGTTAAATGGTCCGCAGCAATGTCTTGCAGCGTTCGCTGTAGTTGTCAATGTTATAAGTTCAAATCCTACCGAGACCTTTGAACATTATGAGTCGGAAGAAAATGTCGCCATTTTGTTCGACGTGCTAGCTATTTTTCTAGTTTACTGCCTTCATTCTACACTAACAATTCAATTGAAAAAAAAACTTCACTAGATTAAAATATTGATCTGAAGGTGACAGTAACACACAACTTTTGTTCCCTCACAAAGCTAGTCTGATTTCTGGAAGAATACCTACGAGTAAATGCCTACAGTCTCTTATACATTTGTAGGGCACCGAAGTGTATATTTCTTGGGTGTAACTATGTTACCTCAGTTAATGTATTCATTTAAGTAGGAAATACATATATGTCCCATTCTAAAAGTTGAAACTTTACTCCGACAGTTTACATTCTGCGTAGTTTTAGTTCTTCAACAGATATTATCACTTGGAGTTTTCTGTACTCACGTTGTGTCTTGTTAAATGTAAATTACCTCTTTCTGTAGTTCTCACAAACTCAAAATAATTTCATCTTTTCATAATCACTGTAATCAACTAAGACTCTCCTCCTGAACTACTGGCCTTGTGTCGAAACTCGAAACCAATATTAGATATCAATATGTACGCTAAATGTCCTCAGTAACGGACAAAGGATTGTTTTGAGATATCAAACGAAAGCTTGTCAACAATAAAGGTGGCCTGATATTAATTAATGCTCCAGGAGGGGAGGTAGAACCTTCCTGCTGAACTTGTTACTGCCTTGTGCTTGGGAAAAATGGTTTGGATTGCGCTTGCTACAGCTTCATCATGCATTGCGGCTACACTACACAATCTAAGACGGTCTATCAATTCTCGCTTCAAGGATTTCATTCTGATAAAATTTGCATCAGTATGCCATATATCTCCCCATAATCTAAATGGTGACCTTCTGTATTCCGCTAAACAATTGTTATGGCACGCCACTGAGGGAAAAATTATAGTGTTCCACAGATATTTTCGCGAAGCTTGGAGCAACTTCATGTACGGAGATCCTAATTCTTCAGCAGAAATTCTTTGAAAATTCTCTCAATAGACCATAGAATCCAACGTTAATTAGTAAGACTTAGTACAATTTGCTTGTGTCGATCAGTATGAAAATGAATAATAGATGTTTTGAAGAGTTGTTCTAAGAATAAGAACGATAGGGTTCATCAACAAACCGGTGGTGAAAATTTTAAATAACTCCCTGGTAGTATGAATATACCGAATAACGTAGACTCGGTGTTAGGAGAAAACCAATTTATTCTTTGTCCCAAGAAATTTTTGACTTCATTAAATATCAATGTTATACTTCTACACAGCATCAAAATCAGAGATAGGAGCTTCTGTAATATTTCTGCGTAACTGTTTCCAGAGAAAGATCAGTATTCATATGTGTGTATTTTTATGTATAGGTATAACGTATGTATGTCATTATTCAGTTTATTTCAGGATTACTTATCAATAGAGAAAGAACCGGTTTCTAACCTAGACCCAAGGCTCCTTCATCTACCACAAACCCACAGACTCACAACAATACCTCCTCTTTAGTTCATGCCACCCAAAACACACCAAGACAAATATCCCTTTCAATTTAGCTAAAAGGGTATGCACCATTGTCTCGGATCCAAAAACACGAGAAATACGCCTTCAAGACCTCAAAAAAACACTATTACAACGTCAATATCCCTCCACCCTTATAGAGTATGGAATAAAACGCGCCAAAGAACTAGACAACACTACACTAAAAACCACCCAACCTAACACCACACACAACCTCAAAATACTTCCATACATTTCCACCCACAACCCCAAAAATATCGAAGCATACACCACAATCATACAAAACCTCAGTCTACTGTCAACAGACCAAAAATGAAAAACATTATAAATACACACAAAATCCTCAAATGCAAAAGGCAACACAAATCTTTAAAAAAACTCTTGACAAATGCCAAACTTCACACACCACATCCACCCCCAACAGTAAAAAAATGTGCAAGCTCAAACTGTGGTACCTGCCCCTTTCTACTTGAAGGCTCTGAATTTACCTTCAAACAAGGTACGAAGTTTAAAATCAAGACTAACTTCTCCTGTTCCTCCGAGAACCTTATCTACGTTCTCACATGCGCTGGTTGCCAACATAATTATGTTGGACAAACGAGTCTCCCGTTACGTAAACGAGTAACGGTGCATAAAGAACAAATAAATCTCCCGGAATACCGACAAATTCCACTGAGTGACCACTTAGACTCATGTGCTAAAGACTTAAACCCCAAATTCTATATATTCCCCTTCTACCAATGTAAAGACGGGATCACCACACAGGAGAGAATTAACAATGAGATTCTCTTTATTGAAAAATTCCAAACACAACTTAATATGCAAACTCCTCGTTGATCAAACTTCCTTTCTCTACCTCACTCTTCATGGATGGACTAACACAAATATATAAAGATACCATGCATTCATCACTTCAAGCTAAAACTTATATTCTTTAAATATCATTTTTACTATTGTTGTTATTACTATCATTTTTATTATAAATGATATGACAATTTGAAATGCAATTGTCTATGCAGATTTATATTATTAGAAAATAATATAAATAAAGTGTTAAAATCTGAAAGTTAAGTTAACAAGCAATTATATAAAAAGATAATGCAAATGAAGCTAAAATGATAGTTTTATAATTTGGGTTTTATTGAAGAACTCAAAAGAGTTGTCTCCCCTTACTCACAACACAGGAACTGAAGAACCAGGACCACAATTACTACTACTTCCTGTCCTGCAAACATGCTGAATTTAACAACACAACACATGCTCTTAATCCCTTTGGATCTTAACACCTCAAGGTAATTTTTTCGTAAACAACCATAAAACTCAAGATACACAACGAACTCACAATGTATCGGAGAACTTATTTTTTAATTTTTGTACATTTTTATCATTATTCTTTTACAAAAAACAATGCAATTTTCTTTTTTTCCCCTTTCTAATTTTAAAAAAAACTTCTTAAAACATAAATATTCTTGACAAGTCATACATTGACGAAAACCGGTTGAATAAATATATATTTATATATTTTATCAATTTCTCATTTTATTAAAATTTTCTTTCATTTGAGCATTCTGCATTTAAAAAAAAATTTTTCGTTACTTATCATTTCTCCACGTGCGGTCAACACAACCCCACCATTTATTGATCTATATGTGTATATATATATATATATACATATATATATATATATATATGTATATATATATATATATATACACGTCCCCATAACGTAGTGGTTCTGCAAAAGAGCTCATAGAATAAGTACTAAGCTTACAAAGAATAAGTCCTGGTGTCGATTCATTCGACTAAAGGCGGTGCTCCAGCATGGCCGCGCACGAATGACTGAAACCAGTAAAAGAATATACATATATAATTTACTGATTTTATTTATCAAAAATGTTTGAAGACCACTTCTACAATAAAGGAACCAGCACATAAGGTCGATCCCGGTGGTATTTGAACTCGGTACGAACACTCGGAAGAAATGCGCTAAGCATGTTTCCTGGTGCGGTAACGATTCCGCCAGCTCCTGGCCTAATTTCGGATAGATATTAGTGGTATTAGTTGAAAGCAGGTTAATATGTAATATACAGAGAGAAACAAATAGATAATCACACGCACGCGAAACAAACACATTCACACCTATATATGTATGCGTATATACACCTACCCACATATAAGCATGTATGCATGCTAACACACACAATCGATTACACACACATACACGTACATACACACGCACGCACTGTTTGTGCGTGAAAGAGAGCGAGAGAAAAAGAGAGTAAGTAAGAGAGAAAGAGAATGTGTAGTAGAGAGAGAAGGCTACGTTAAGCGTCATATTATAAATGTCTGAAATAAAGTTACTTTTTTCTTTTCAGCCGAATGTTATTTTCTATTTCACCAAAGGCTGGCGTCGTGTTGTTTATGCATCAGCAGTTTCTGTAGACGTGGGTAACAAAGAAAAAATTTCAATTTTTGTCAAATGTATAAATAACTGCGACTTAAGTTTACATTTGAAAGATAAAATGTTTTCAAATGTAATGTTACATGAAGGTTCTATTGAATATCTTCCTTCGTGCAATTAGGAGTGCATTTTTAATGATATCATTAATATGTTACCCATGGTGGAATTCAATAATGAGAAAGGGATAGAGAGGAGGAGAATAGGGAAAGAAAGAGAAGGTGTAAAAGAGAAAGAGAATAATTTGCAGTTCAAAATATTTTAAACAGTAAATGAATCTAGTTTCGACAGCCATTAAAATATTGGGTTGTCCGAAAAGTTTGTGCCGACTTTTAAAGGAAAGAAAAAGGTTAATAATTACTTGCCATTACATTTTTAATCAACCAGATATGAACCATTTTGTTGCATCTTTCCTTTAACTTGAAAATACCCTCTTCCCAGAATTGAGGTGGTTTCATGGCAAAAAATTCATCAAGGTATCTTTTTACGTCATCCAAGGAATTGAAATTTTTACCGTTAAGACTATTCTGCAGAGACCTGAATAAGTGAAAATCCAAAGAAGCAATACCTGGTGAATATGGAGGGTGGGGTAATACATCCCAGCCGAGCTGCAGCAATTTTTGTCTGGTTCCCAAAGGAACGTGCGGTCTTGCATTATCACGTTGGAAAACAACACCCTTCCTGTTGGCCAATTCTGGACGTTTCTCTTGAATTACTGCTGTTAACTCGTCCAGTTGTGTGCAGTATTTCTCATAAATAATTGTCTGGTTACTTGGGGGAAGCTCATAGTACAGAATACTTTTTTAGGGTGAAGATCCGTTTTTGGGGTGGCTAAGGGTGGCTCATATCGCTTACTCCAGGATCGCTTTCTCTGAACATTTCCGTAGATAATCCAATTTGTTTTAAAAAAGACGCGTTTTCATTCCGTTTATAAAGCGAATCACAGATGGAAATGCGATCCAAAAGGTTCTTCTCTCTCAACTCATGTGGTACCCAAACATCGTAGGGACTTGTGTACCCAAGCTTTACCAGATGCTCATGATAGGTTGAGGCTTTCTGCCAATACTCGGGTTGTGCAAAGTGGGTTATTCTCAATTAATGACTTGATTTGGTCATCATCTGTAGCAGATGGTCTACCTGATCGCTCTTTATAAATAAGGCTACAATCTCCAGCTCGGAACGTTGCGAACCACTTCCGTACAGTTCTTTCGGATTAAAAAAAATCACCGTAAACTGCGCATATTTCTTTGGTTGCTTGTGAGGCATTTTTCCCTTTACGGAAAAAGAAAAGCATCAAGTGTCGAAAATGAACATTCTTATCTTCCATTTCAAAGGGTTACAGAATTAACACAGGTTATAGGAACATAAACCTTCTTCCACGAAAAGTTAGCTTAAACTGTGCTCTAAATGGAGGTGAACTCAACCATGTTCTAAAATAAGTCGAAAGGTAAGCTACAATAAATCGGCACGAACTTTCCGGACAACCCAATAGAATTAAAGAGGATGAAATTTGTGCTTTAAAGCTCTCTAGGTATGAATAACGCAACTTTGATCGAAAGTGACCTTTTGTCATAACTATATGTATCCTGTGGTTGCCATTTGTATATTGAATGTGAAAGGCCCCTTAATTTGAAGCTGACGAGCATTTTTGGCTTTCAAACTTTTCAGTAAAATAAAGGAGATAACAAATATTGTCCTCAGAATATACTGGGAAGCAGTAAAACGGGTTATCCATTATATCGAAACGGATTATCCAATATGCGGTAAAGAAGTCAAAATAGAATTTTTATATCTTTCATTTGTTTCAGTCATTTGGCTGCGGCCATGTTGGGCCATCGCCTTGAATATTTTTTAGCCGAAAGAATCGGCCCCAGTACTTATATCTTGCAAAGCCTGGTACTTATTCTATCGGTGGTGTCTTTTTTGCCGAACCGGTAAGTTACGAAGGCGCAAGCACACCAACAGGGGTTTTTAACCGTTGGTGGGAGTCAAAGACTCTAATGCGACCCCACCTCACACACATATACACATGCACAAACACACACACACACACACAAACACATAGGATGAGTTTCTTTCAGTTTCCGTCTATCAAATCTACTTACAAGCTTTGGTCGACTCGAAGTTATAGTACAAAGCACTTTCCCAAGGTGCCACAGCGTGGGACTGAACCTGGGACCATGTGGTTAGGAAGCAAGCTTTTTACCACACAAACACACCGAGGTTAAGCTTTTTCCGTGTTCCCCCCTGATTTTCATATTCTCATACGCAAATGTTAGTGAAGATGATCAAATGCGTTACAATATTATACAGCTTATGATTTCAGTTCCCACATGGTGCGATTATTGTTTTCATTCTTTCATTTACAATCAGTATTATGTAACATATTATGTAATATCCTCAGAAACAACAGGTGGACCTACGAACTTACCGAGTGGTATCCAAAAGATCGGAAAAGGTTATTTGGACGAAGTTACCGAGTGGTATCCAACAGATCGGAAAAGGTTATTTGGACGAAGTTACCGAGTGGTATCCAACAGATCGGAAAAGGTTATTTGGAAGGCTTTCACTGTGATAGAAAGACTATTTACTTAAGCGATATGGGTGAAGATCGAAAAGAATGGCACAATCAAGAAAGAAATGGATGTGCATTATGATCAGTGGTGTACAATAGCATCTGATGGTCTGGTCGATACTGTGATTATCTAATATTATATGTAATATATATAAAACTAATATGAAAGCGGCCTAAAATGTTCAGAAGCTGACTTTGAAGGAGTAATACTAGATCTGTGAAGTCTTGTTTACATTAATTTCAACCCTTCTTCTTAATAACTGCGGTGTTCCTTTACACTTAATAAGTGCAGTGTTTCTTTATAGGCGCAGGAGTGGCTGTGTGGTAAGTTGCTTGCTTACCAACCACATGGTTCCGGGTTCAGTCCCACTGCGTGGCACCTTAGGCAAATGTCTTCTACTATAGCTTCCGGCCGGCCAAAGCCTTGTGAGTGGATTTGATAGATGGAAACTGAAAGAATCCCGTCGTATATATGTATATGTATGTGTATGTGTATGTGTGTGTGTGTTTGTGTGCCTGTGTTTGTCTCCCCAACATCGCTTGACAACTGATGCTGGAATGTTCATGTCGCCGTAACTTAACGGTTCGGCAAAATAGATCGATAGAATAAGTACTAGGCTTCCAAAGAATAAGTCCTGGGGTCGATGTGCTCGACTAAAGGCGGTGCTCCAGCATGGCCGCAGTCAAATGACTGAAACAAGTAAAAGAGTAGAAGAGATAAATGGACATCTGACTGTTCAAAGAAGATTTTAAAATTAATAATGATTAATTAATAATTTTGCATTGTGGTGTTATCAAATACCTGCAGAAAAAGGGTCTAACCCCTGAAAACATTCATTCTAACAGTGCAAAAGTGGGTAGTTGAATTTAGGAGAGGAAGGAAGAGTTTTGAAAATGACCCCAAATCTGGACATCCTGCAACTGCAGTCACTAAGGAAAACGTTGTGTTCATACCTGGTGATGGATGACAGACGAATGACTATGAATCAAATAAACAATGCTATTAGCATATCTCGTAAGAGAGTTGAGAATATTCTGCACAATGAACTTAGCATAACGAAGGTTTCTTCTGGGTGCGTGCCTGAATTTAACGTTTCTCATTGTCACTTTAATTTCGTTTGTTGTTTTAGTTCCCTTCTGCCAAATTGACCGACGTGAAGCCTACTGTATTTTATTATATATGATATATAAATAACATATATTGGTCTTCTGGGGATTAAATGTATAAATAAGCAGGTCGTTTAGGACATTTCTAAAGCAAGGGACGCATATATTGTTCAGAGTGGCTGTGTGGTAAGTAGCTTGCTTACCAACCACATGGTTTCGGGTTCAGTCCCACTGCGTGGCACCTAGGGCAAGTGTCTTCTACTTTAGCCTCGGGCCGACCAAAGCCTTGTGAGTGGATTTGGTAGACCGAAACTGAAAGAAGCCCGTCGTATATATGCATATATATATATATGTGTGTGTGTGTGTGTGTGTGTGTTTGTGTGTCTGTGTTCGTCCTCCTACATCGCTTGACAGAATATAACACGAGCGGTGCTTAATCAGTCGCCTCGTAGTCATGGTCGACCTCATGAAAAGCTTTAGATTTATCAATATTAATCAATGCCCAATTCTTTCTAAACAACGAAACAACTCCTCGGTTCCCATAACTGAATATACTTTCAAATCCGCCCCATTTGCGATATACATTTGCGAATACCATAGTGAAAGTAGCGGAACAATTACACAGTTCGTCTTATATCTCGGCTGCCATTTTAGGCTTTTCATTTCACATGAAATCTATTGAGAATCATGGTTAGACCGTCAAGGTAAGCATCGCCATACACCGTCTTACCCAGACTGTTGCAAATAGAGTTGTTAAAAGATTTTACACCGCACTGAATCGAAAAGCACATATTCGTTCTTATCCGTCAAAAACCAAAACCGTGTTTTTTATAGCAAACGGCCCATCGAATGATTTTTCGCTCAGTTGTATTTCTTGTTACAGAAATTCTCATTTTCTATGCTAACACGTCAAATATGAATTTCTTAACTCTCCTTTCTAACATTATTACTAGCTATTCTTTAGGATATTGTTTTCTATTGTGCTAGCCCTTATTAAACTTAATCAATGACTCCCTTTAAGGAAAATGTACTGCTGTTTGTTGACCACCTCATTCAACTCCCGTCCAACTCATGAATACGAGTAGTTTAATATTGCAGTGTGAGTATGAGACAATCAGCTTCTCGTAATCAAGTCTATTTCTTTGTATACTGTAGTTTACAAAATTTCAGTCAGTGTATCCTACCGTCCGATAGTATTGACAAATTATGTAGTTCGTATACTCTGACCCCGCAATATGCTTTCTTTGTAGATGCGATCTGGATGATTTGATATTTTTCTTCTTTCTTAATATTAGTATAGTCAACAAATCCAAGCGGTACTTATCAATTCGACAAATAGAAATGCCTGACAGTGTTGTCATTAATGTTGTTGTGCTTGCTGTTGCTGATATTCTCGTTTCTATAGCATTTGCAGTTGCTGTTGCTGTTGAGCGAACGGTCTTTGTCCCAGAGCTTGCAAGATGGGAGGAGTCCAGAACGTGGTCCTTTGCTATTCGTAAGACCCGCAGAAGAGAAAGCAGGTAAACCCCCGACACCGAGAGCATCGACGGATGGATGAATGCGCATCCAGGCTCAGCGGTTGCGTAGGAAAACGGGGACAAGAAACAGGAAGAAAGAGTGAGAGAAAGTTGGAGCGAAAGAGTACAACAGGGGTCGCCACCACCCCCTGCCGGAGCCTCGTGGGGCTTTAGGTGTTTTCGCTCAATAAACACACACAACGCCCGGTCTGGGAATCGAAACCGCGATCCCCCGACCGCGAGTCCGCTGTCCTAACCATTGGGCCATTGCGCCTCCTTGCAGTTGCTGTGTAATCCCAGATTGAAACATTATTACACTCAAAATATTTGAGTACTAACAATGTGAATATGCAATGAAGATATTATATGTCTCAAGAACATTATTGCTAGCCTAACTACTTTAGAAGAAAATCAGGAAGCAATAGCGGCTGTAACACTCTATTCGACTACAATAGTAGGGTAACTGATTTTCCACTATTACTGATACCTTAATAGAACAATAACTCTTGAGATACATTCATAAAATCCTAGTAGCTTTCAACAGCTAGCAACTTATATAGTAATAAATTATAGTTGCATTATTTTGCAATATAAAATAAGAGAACGCAAAAATTTTACTCATTATTTTTATTAGCAAAAGAAAAAAGAATACAATGCAAAATTTGTCATTTATCAAATAAATTTGATCAGACAGAGCAATCATTATATATATGAATGTATAATTGATAACATTTACTACTGATGAAAAATATAAATTTAAAAAACCGCCCACATATAACATTATAGAAAAAGAAAAGTAATATCGTGACTCTTTTCTTACCCAAAAACATCAAACGATAAAATGAGAATAAAAAGTCGTGAGGAAGACGTTTTAAATTCCGTAGTCAAAGTGCACTATTAGTAAATAGATAAAACAAAGGCAAGTATGTAGGAATATTGTAAAATATAGTCACAATTAAAGTCAGCTGTGCAATTATGAGTTAATTTCTGATCAGTTCTCACAATATACTTTCAAAGATAACATTTCGTTTTTAATTACCAAAGTCAAAAAGAAAAGAAATCGAAATAGTCAGTGGAGTATATTCTTACATCACCCAATTTTGTACTCTAAGTTAAACGATTAATCGCTAAATCTTTTATTGAAAGTCTGTCAACTTTTCCGTTCCCTAGTTTAGGAAACCTATCAAACTGAATAAGACAGTCAGGGGTGGATGTTACATAATCGAAGAAACTTGGTGGAGGCATATATTCATTGCAGAACTTAAGGATTGATTTCTCATCAAACCTTTTCCCAGATTTCATAATGACACAAGCACAAACTTTAAATTCATGTTCTTCATCCGGAATAGGAACAACTACAACGCCATCAATATCTGGGTGACGCTGTACATGATTCTCAACAAATTTAATTGGCACTTTTCTAGCTGACTTCAGAATGAAGTCAACGTCTCTGCCAAGCATAATTATTTCCTTATCCTCAGTCATTTTACAAATGTCTCTTGTCTTAAACCATCCATCATCTAGAACTGGTTTCCCATCAGCTGAAACTTTCGTACACCACCTACTTCGTACACATAAATAACCATCTTTTCCGATATCGACAATATTGTTATGGTCATCAACAATTTTCGCTTCCACATTAGGTAGTAGTGGACCTATCAGTCCCGGATAATATTCCCCAATATTATCCTTGCTGAATCTCCTCACTGCAATCATTAGGGTTTCGGCAGTTGTAAGAAAGTTGTCAATAGTTTTTGTCCAAAATAAACCTTGTTTCATAGCATCATACGAAGGTATATCACCAGCTAACATAACTAAATCTAAAATCGGTTTATCACCTGTACATAAACGTAAATCAGCTGGAATCATAGATGAAATATTACAGCTCTCCTTCGTTAAGAGATTCTTAAGTTTCTGGAAATCCTTTGGGCAGTTTAAGCTACACATATCTGCAGAGACATATTTACACCCAGTTGCCACAAATGAGAGAGGATATGATCCACCATAGCCAAAATAACGTTCATTAAAAACTGCATCATTCTGTGTTATACCAGCTTTCTCACAATAACACGATGCACAGTTGATGATATCAAAGCTGCTATGAGTAACCCGCTTAGGTTTCCCTGTTGACCCAGACGTTTGCACAATGATTGTGACATCTTCGGCTTCCATGTGGGGAAGGTTAATGTTTTGGCAGTTGGTTGTACGTAAAGACTTTATTTCAGAAACGTTTATAGCTAAACGCAGGTTAGGAAAAGTTTCACTGACCACTTTACCGTTTTCGGAAATATCTGCCACCTTAAGTAACTTATTGTAAAAGGTTGGATCTGAATCAAAAATTGCTGCCACACAATCTTCTAACATGGGCAAGAAATCAGCTTGTCCGGCCCAGAGTCTCACCGAACATCCTCCTGCCAACATAATACCGCTGTCATATGTCATCCACTCAACACAGTTCGATACACAGAGGGCAATTCGATCACCTTTCTTGATTCCTTTTCCCACAAGGAACTTTGCAAACGCTTCAGTACCTTCGTAGAGTTCTCTCCTTGAAAGAAAATAATAAAGGAAATGCAGATAATACGTCGGTAAGTTGAATGCATGTTACAAATATATTTAAGTGTTTGAGGATTATGCTACATATATACAATATATATATATATATATATATATATGTATGTATGTATGTATGTATGTATGTATGTATGTATGTATGTATGTATGTATGTATGTATGCATCTATATATGCCTCTGGCGAGTTAACGTGAGACTCTTTAACGACAATTTAACCTTCATACAATTAAGGCATCTTCGGCCTGACGAGTAGCTAGCGGAGTACTTCTCGGGTAATTATTATCTCTGAGGATCTGCTAGATAGGAAATTTACGTAGCCTGGATTTTACCTGCTCCACTCCCTAGGCTGGTATATATACATATATACTCTTTCGCGGTCAATCAATAAAACAAGAACTAGCTGAGCACTGCGGCCTACGTAATCGACTTTACACCCTCGCTTGAAATTGCTGGCATTGTACCAAAATTTGAAAACAATATATACTGAATTAATTTCTCATGAATGCATATTGAACCTGATGAAATAGGATGGATGGCTTTCATAAATAAAATCTATGCAACTGGTATTAGGATCTGTGTAGGGGAAATAAATGGTTGATTTTCGAAGAAGAGGTAAGTCAATTACATCGACTCCAGTACACAGCTAGTACTTGTTTTATTGACCCCAAAATGCGGAATTTGAACTCAGGATGAAAAGACGTGGTAACGACTCTGCCACCTCACTGCCTTACAATTCATGAGAAATATTGATATTTAGCTCATCTCTTTGAGTTATAAATTGTATGCATCACTATGTGACTTATATTCATATAATTTAATGGCTGTGGATAAGCTACTACAGCAGAATGGCAAACTGATTTTCAGTTTTCGCCATTAGGATTTATATTAGAAATCATCATATATCTTTCACTGGCCACAGGAATATATATTTTAATGTTGTTCTAATTGTAATTGTGTTCACATAAACTAGCAAATATAATATTGGCTTTCAGTAACTTACATGACGTCTCTGTACAAGCTATTTCTAGACCCAAATTCAAAAAGAAAGGCAAATGAATGGTCAATAGATACTCAATACTAATATGTGTACGTAATTTCATAAGTTATGACTCGTTTAACATACCCAGTGATATTGGCTACTTTCCTCTAATTTACGATAATCACTGTTCTTACCAAAACGGTCCTCATAGGATGCCAATCACAAAATCATAAGTGAAATTTAGTAACTGAACTTGTGTATACTTCTACGGGAGGATGTTTAATCAACATATAATGCCTTTTCTTTATGGGAAGTAGGAAAGAAACCTTCACAAAGAAACATTTTCAGGATATATATGTGTGTGTGTGTGTGTGTTTGTGTGAGTGTGTGTGTGTGTGTGTGTGTGTGTTTGTGCTTGTGTGTGCGTGTGTGCGCATGTATGTGTGTATGTATGTATTCTAGTCTATATATATATTCTACATACAAAATAAGAAAATGGAGGAATACACTTTAATCAATAATCAATTACCAGATAATACTATTTCAATTTGTAATTATATTCTACATATATATTTTCTATATTCTAAAGTACTAGAGCACATCAGTACTATGTTGAAGTGCTCCGGTCCTTTATATTGAGTGATGTTTGTTTTAGAAATACAGCTTAAGATCCCACGTACATATATCTGATAAACACTAAAAAAAAATTTTTGTTGGATTAAAATGTTAATAGGATAGTGTGTTATTTGTAAGAAGAAAACATGCGCCAAAGTCTAATGTAATTTCATTATATAATTTCTCTCTTTCTAGAAATAGATACATATTGGATGGGATACTATACTGAAATATGGTAAATAAATCACTTCGCTAAATAAGGTTCTTTTTGACTGAAACAATCTTCTTTTTGTTTTGCAATACATCCAAAAAGCGTGTTTAAAAGACGTTATTTTGTGAAAGGTTCTAAACCCCTGTATTTAATCTTTCCAATAAGGAAAGTGGAAATATCCCAGAGAAAATATTAAAATATGATAGTACTCACCGTGTTATCTGTGTTCGTTGAATTTTGTTGTCATAATAAACAAATGCTACCTTTTCTGGATCTTCAAGCGCATAACGAAACAATCTTTGCGGAATAGTTTCGTAGCATAGCTGACGAATACTTGATGCGTGAGAATAACTCTTCATTTTATCACTATTTTATAATCCAAAGAACAGATAATATTCTCTGAGAAGCTTTAAAAAAGAAAAAGAAAATGTCATTGATAACACTTAATAATTTGTATGGTAGACTATTATATAATACAGAGAATGGAAAACTTCGATTTAAGGACGAAATCCATTCCAGTTTCAATGTAGATTGTCAAGAAATGTCAACTGATCTCACTGATTTTATCTACTTTTTGTATTTCTAACAACAATTATGGCAGGAGTTTTTGTCCACTAACAGCTTGCAGAACCACAGATCATCGAAGTCTCTCAGTCAAAAAATCTATAATACACAGAGGAGACCCTACTATATTCCAAGAAAGCATCTCGGTGGTATTTTCCACTATCATATATATTCATGATATTCTTGCACATTGTCACAACATAAAGTATCTATCTATCTATCTATCTATCAGTTTGCGTATACATTTACACAGACATACACGCATTTACATGTAGATAAGCATACACAAATACATACACACACACGTAGACACACACACACACATATAAATGTACATAAACATACGCATATATATATATATACACAAACACACACACACGCACACACACACACACACACACCACACACACACATATAAATGTACATAAACATACGCATATATATATATATATATACACAAACACACACACACGCACACACACACACACACACACACACACACACACATATATATATATATATATATATATACATATATATACGTACATATATATCTACATAGGATCATCTATGTATACCTACTCACCCAACTTCATACATACACGCATACATACACATACACACGTAGATGCACACGCACGCGCGCTTGCAAGCACACACACACATACACACTGATAAATTTCGATCTCGTCAGTCTCTGTCTACTCTGAGTTTCACCTACGGCTGCACAGAATCTCGAGGAAGTAAGTTGTGACTGAAAATTAATAGACTTTGAACATTTATGTTTAATTCTTATGAGATAGGGTGTGGGATGGAAAGAATGCAGAGGAAAGAAGAAAAAAAGAAGGAACAAAAAGAAGGAAGCAAACACAATACGTAGCGAAAGTAATAGACAGAAAACGAAAACAAGGGGAAATAGTGAATAGCTGAACTATCAACGATTCCTCCAAAACAGTACAGCCTTCCCGATAATGTCGTTTTCTTTCATTTTAATTATCGTGCTTTTCATTTACAATTCTCTGAATCTTCATTTATTTCTTAAATATTTCCTGTGTTACTCTATAATTTTTATTACGACGTTGGTATCTACTAATATCTTGTATATCACCCAATCAGTAACGCTACGGCTATCCCTTTTAACAATACATATATATATATATATATGCGTGCGTGTGTGTCTATGTGAGTGTGTGTGTGTGTGTGTGGGTATGTGTGTATATATATATGTAGGAGTGGCTGTGTGGTAAGTAGCTTGTTTACCAACCACATGGTTCCGGGTTCAGTCCCACTGCGTGGCACCTTGGGCTGATAGCCTCGGGCCGACCAAAGCCTTGTGAGTGGATTTGGTAAACGGAAACTGAAAGAAGCCCCTCGTATATATGTATATATATACATATGTGTGTGTGTGTGTGTATATGTTTGTGTGTCTGTGTTTGTACCCCCCCACCAACATCGCTTGACAACTGATGCTGGTGTGTTTACGTCGCCGTAACTTAGCGGTTCGGCAAAAGAGACCGATAGAATAAGTATTAGGCTTACAAAGAATAAATCCTGGGGTCGATTTGCTCGACTAAAGGTGGTGCTCCAGCGTGGGCACAGTCAACTGACTGAAACAAGTAAAAGAGTAAAAGAGTAAAGTATATATATATATATATATATATATATATATATATATATATATATATATATATATATATATGGAAGGTTGATAAGGAACATACGAGTTGATATATATGGAAAAAAACTCAAAATAGAAAATGCTAAAACAATTTTATAAAATATATTTCAGTGCCGATTTCAGTCATTGAGACTTTTTCAACTGTAAGTATGGAAAACAATTAAATTGTGGAAAAATTGAAAGAAAAGTTTTTTAAAAGAATATTTGCATAGTGTTCAAATACAAGTGTTTTCCTTGTTTCTGCATGCCTCTGTCTCTCTTGTTTGTATATATATATATATGTAGTTTGTCTAGTACTCTGTTTTTTCTTTGTAAAAAAAAAGGTTCGTTCCATGCTTGATTTTACGTTTTCGTTCTCGTTGAGTTCTGCGTCTATTTGTGGTGTCCTGCACTCACGTATATATATTTATATGTGCATGTATATATACATGTAGATGTAGGTACGTACATATATGTATGTATGCATATATTTTATTTATTACACTATTGTATGACTGAGCGCCTTCGCGTCGATTCGATTCGTTCCGTTTCGTTTCGTTTCTTCTTCTCCCAGTACAAACTATAGCAGCGTGGAACGTGTTTATAAGCCACTTAAAAACACACAAAAACCGTTAAATTTACTTCAACATTTAAATTTATTTTGACCTATTCACTGACAAAATTCCGTGCTGCACAGAATTTGTCTGGGAATAATTAAACAAGAGAGAGAGAGAGAGAGAGAGAGAGAGAGAGAGAGAGAGAGAGGAGAGAGAGAGAGAGAGAGAGAGAGAGAGAGAGGGGGAGAATAGAGAATGAAAGAAAGTTAGAGAAAGAGAGAGAGATAGGAAGAGAGAAAGAAAAAGAGTGAGAGAGAGAGAGAGTTAGATGGAAAAGTGAACATGCCGGTGTGTGTTCAGTATAAAATTGAACTATTATGAAAATGTAATGTCTGCTACGTCCGCTTATAATATTTGCAGAAAATTCAAACAAATGTGCAAGATTTCAAGGGAGTGTGTATATTAAATAAATGAAGAAAAGACAAATCATATTTTCACAAAATTCTAAGACGCTGCCTACGTATTATACTCGGAAATATATTAAAAAGCTCTCATTCTTTTTTCAGGAGTGGCTGAAATTCTATGAAAGCTCTGCACTAAATAATCGAAAAAGTACATAATACATTGTGTATTTCAAATGTTTAAAATATCCAATAAAATTCATGAATATTTTGCAAGCTTTTTATATCATAATCAAATTTACCGTTCCATTCCACGCCTTTCCTTTCACAATAAACATATGATAACTTAATTGACTGTCTTCTTTTGTCAGAGGGATTATTTGCTTCGTTCCATCTCATCACCTCATTGTAGTTAGCTTTAAGTAAGAAGTTTACATTTGTAAGAAGTAGTAGCAGTCAAAATAGGATGAGACTCAACAGTCCACTCTCTATGGATTCTATAAGTTTAACACCATATACAGTAGTATCTTCTGTAGTGACAAAGTCATGTACGACAGAGTTTACAAAAAACACATAAGATTAGAATCTAGAAAACTACCACATCGATTTGTATATATGATAATACTCCACAGGCTATCATATTCATTTTTTGCTAATAATTCCTCTTAAACTATTATTCAAGTTTTGTATTTTCAACGGCAGAAAAATGAATTCTTTTTTAATTTACTTAACAGTTTAAAATCTAATTAAAATACAAACAAAAAGGAATTATATATATATATATATATATTATATATATATATATATATATATACATATATAAGAGGGATGACCTGTAAGTGGACATCCATTATGCTAGAAGAAGATTCGCTATGGTCTTACCACTAGGAAAGGAATGTTCTCAAAAAAAATTTAGCAAACGCCAGAACGTAAGCGAGCAAGACAAATGAAAAGATACAAAATATAGATTAATCACAAACCCGGTTTCGTTGTTATCGCTTACGTAATTGTCTGCAACTCATCAGTGTGATCATCTTTGCAAATACAATAATTATTATTTTAAATATATATATATATATATATATATATATATATATTATATATATATATATATATATATATATATATATATATATATATACATACACAAAAGTAGTACAAGCAGTCAAGGAACCTTCTGATGCTAATCTTCTGCAGAAAGACTCAGATACCATATGTAAATGGACTGAAGAGTACAACATAAATTTAATGCAGGAAAATTCCAAGCCCTCCGCTACCAGCTAATTGGTGCTCAGAAGTCACAAAAACGATATCCGGTTCGTCCAAAAGGTGCGGCAATCCTAGAATCACATATCGTGTGTGATCTGTGGATTGATATAAGCAACGATGCCTTGTTTCACATGCATATCACCAATATTGTGGCAGTGTGCAGGCAAATGGCTGGATGGATTTTGAGAACCTTCAGAACAAGGGACCAAGAAACTATGTTGGTCCAATGGAGCACATTTATCCTCAGACGTCTGGACTACTTCTTTGAACTGCGGCCACCTTACATGTATGTATGCATGTATGCATGTATGCATGTATATATGTGTGTATTATGTATACACACACATACACATATATTACATGGATAATGAATACGAGTATCTTGTAACAGCCGCAAAATTGTAATAAGCTTCTAAATAAGAAAAGTAATGTGTAATCAATTATTAATACTGTATTTTCTAAATATCTAGAATAACGCTTCAATATATTAAATGTAGAAATGTAATTAAAGTACAAATAAATTCTAATTTTTCGCTTCAAAATCAAACGAAATATTTACAAAATGCTGGGTTTAAATTTTAAAATGGCAAACATATTTGAATGTGGGGTTAGTTATTTAGTTATTGAATCTATGTGATTCAAATAATAACCACATTAACACCGATTTTTCTTGAAAATTGTAAAAAAGTAATTTTTAAAATTAGCTTTGGACATCTGTTATCTAATATCTTTAAGACTATCTCATATCTAATAATTCAGAATTGCTGAGATCTATAGTTCTGAATACGAAAGACAAAATGAAATGTTGAGTAAATACGATTCGATGCAGACGGTACGCTGCAACTAGCTGACCAGTTAAATGAGGGAGGAGGGAAGGCTGTAATATCTCAGACATTAGGAGAAAGAGAAGAGCATATTTGAATAATTAATATCAACGTGTCTTTAACCGAAAATTTTCGGAAGTCACTAGATTTTTTTTACCTATTCGTTTGCTAATTATCTGGAACGATCTATTTAACAGCTATTACAAGCTATTTAACAGGGCTGAGCATCAAACTGCCTCTCGTCTTCCCTACAGACCAGCAGACCTTTCTCCTTGGGACTTTTGGTTGTTCCGTAAACTGAAGGGGAAACTCCGTAGCAGTCTTTTTGAGGACGAAGGAGGCTGTGATAAGGGTCCTGCACACCTCCACTTTGGAGGACTTCCTTGGGGAACTTCATTAAGTGAATGCGAATTGCGGTCAGAGAATCCTGCTTTGATGAAGGCTAGAGTTTTGTACTTCTTTGAAAATTATTAAAATTGTTCCTAAGAAAGTCTAAAAACGTTTTGCTTGGACCTTATATATATATATATATATATATATATCAGGAGAATTCACAAAAAAAACAAAAGACGAAGAGAGGTGGTGTAGACAACAAACAAATGTATTAGTCTAGCGCTTGGGAAGAGAAAAAGTCTTTAACGTTTCGGGCCTACGCTCTTCCACGGAAAGGAACACAAAAAGAAACAAGGAGACAACATAGAGAAGATAATATATATATATATATAATATATATATATATATATATATATATATATATATATATATATATAAACATATATATATATATATATACATATATATATAAATGTATATATATATATATATATATATAAACATATATATATATACATATATATATATATATATATATATATATATATATATATATATATATATATATATATATATATATATATATACACACGTAAGTATATGTATGTATAAAAGATAGATAGATAAATATACATTTTTATATACGTACAAATATGTACGTGTGTAAGAGGATTGAAGATTAATATGTGTTTGAAAGAGAAAGACAAAGTGTATGGACAAATATGCATTTAAATAAAGAAGTTGAAAAATGGAGTTAGTATTGCGAAATATATTCGTATCAACATTAAGACAAGTTATTTAATAATTTAGATAATGTTAGAATAAAATTAATTTACAATATATCAGTACTGAATGGGAAGAATTTAAAATGGTTAAAATCATACTTCAAAAACTATATATAAAGAAATCATGTGTTAGCTTCCAAATTTGGCAAAGAATTTAAGAACAGCATCAGAAAAACGGAAAAGTTACCTGAAGACGCTCTGGTTAAGCTGTGTTTGTTCTAATGATAACTGTCTTCTATTTATATCATTGAGCCTACATATGACATCCGAATTAAAGTTTTGTGTCTCTATGGCACTAATTGGGATTACTAAAATAAACTATAAACTATACAAAAGAATATGGGTGTATTAATCTAATATTAACACTAACCATTAATTTATCAGTCTATTCAGATATTCATCTATTGAAGTGTCAAACTCTGTACACAATATAATTTTAGTAATTGACACTTTAACCTATTCATTCCTATATAAAAATGTAAATATGCATTCAGTTGTGTCTAGATTTGTGCATGTATGTGCAATTGAGTGCGTGCATATAGAATATATATATATATTAGTGCATATAGAATATGTATGCATATTAGTGTGTATATATATATATATATCTGTCTATTTGTCTTTTGTCTATCTAAGGTGTGGTTCTAACTTAATATGTATCAATCTCTTAAAAATAATTATATGCAACAGTTCTTTACAGAACGTAATTATGCATAATATACTTCTAAATGTTGCTAGGGTCTGTTTGCCTTGACCTCAATTAGATGCTGACATGTCAGTGATTACAACGTCATTCGTATGTCCTTGATAACTATTACTATTTCATACAGAGTATCGAATATTACTATTTCATACAGGGTTTCGAAGATGGTCAAAGAAAATTTTTAAACAGTATATATATAGTTGTTTGTTTGATTAAAACCGGATTTAACGTTTGAACATTTTCGTAATTAATCTGATATTTAATTACATAACCTATCTTTAAATAATATATCACAATACACTAAATACTATAAATGCATCAAAAGATAAACATAAAATAGGGATTCTCTGATTGATACATTGGCAAGTTGTTTGAGGTGAATGCTTTGCTGAAGACATTTAAATAAAAATGAAATATGCACAGAATTAAGTTTTGCATTTGTCTAAAGGAATAAAATGATATTATTCAAGGTATTAATGATTATTTTTGTTCAACACAGTTTTTTATAAACGATCATTTTATGCTCACAATACTGAGAATATTAGAACTAAGCTATTGTCTTTCGTGCGGATGGCATCTCCTAACCTAGATGTCTCCAAAGTGTCTCCAAGGGGTCAATAAATGCACATCTACTTTATCATTATTATTTATTTTCTTGGACATAGGTAAATAAATTAATTTATTTTCTTGGACATGCCTGGCGGGGTCGATGAGGGGTGAATGATTCCATGTAGGGGTCGATGATCTAAAAATTTGGGGGACCCTGTCCTAACCGGAGTATTTTATATTTATGAAATGTTGGGAATCGAACATAGCCGAATCAGTTGCTGTTACTCCCTTCTCGTGTATCACATTTCATATCGAGAAGGTATTTAGTGAAAATTACCTCTAGTAAATAGAACTATTCAACGTAAATTTATCAGGAATTTAAATGAGTCAATGACAAAGTGCGGCCCGTTAGCAGTATTTCGTCTGCCGCTACGTTCTGAGTTCAAATTCCGCCGAGGTCAACTTTGCCTTTCATCCTTTCGGGGTCGATAAATTAAGTACCAGTTACGCACTGGGGTCGAATAAATCGACTTAATCCGTTTGTCTGTCCTTGTTTGTCTTCTCTGTGTTTAGCCCCTTGTGGGTAGTGAAGAAATAGGTATTTCGTCTGCCGCTACATTCTGAGTTCAAATTCCACCGAGGTCGACTTTGCCTTTCATCCTTTAGGGGTCGATAAATTAAGTACCAGTTACGTACTGTTGTCGATCTAATTGACTGGCCCCCTCCCCTAAAATTTCGAGCCTTGTGCCTTGAGTAGAAAATAATTAAATTTGTTGTAATACAAAATTATTATTTTAGCTCTCCTTTCTCTACGTGACGTACACTCATTTCCTCTTTCTGTATCTCACTTTCTCTGTCTTTTTATGCATCTCTCTCAGCTTTGCTTTCGTTTTCTATCAGTTCAATCATTCGAGAAATTAGCTTTATTTAGTTACCAGTGATGTTATACTTATACTAATAAGAATTATGACTAGTAAATGACCTATTGTTTGGAAATGAAAAAGTATTGGACATTTGAGAAAAACAGAGTTAAATAATTTTCTTGGGTAGGAAACGTCCAATAAAAAAAAATAATCTAATATATCAAAAGTGTTTACCTTGTAGAATTAATGAGCTAGCTAAATGTATAAGGTATCAGCCCATATTAGTTTTCTCCCAGAATACTAAAAGTATCATAATGACAGTTAGTACAATATAATTCAAATTACATTGTAGTATAATTTAAATTATATTGTACTGCTCAATTCCATTTAGAACTGAAACGATATATTCAAGTTGTGAAGTCTTGTAAGGATACCTGTAAGGATAGAACTAAATACGTTATGACAATAACAATATTGGGAGTCCGTAAGGATTGCTGGTGTATTTTCATTCAGTACTTGTGAACCACAGGAATTTTTTTTAAATTTCATTTGATAACCATATATTGTTAAAAAACAAACTTCAATTCACGTTTTCCCTCATTTTTCCTAACCTCTTGTTAACCATTGACACGTTATTTAACTATTAACTTCGAGTACTGTTGTTCGAGATCTATGTATTCTTACTTCAAGAAAAGTATATTCGATGTACTTCTGAAAACATAATAGCTAAATGTTTTAATAAAGATAACGAAAAGTCAAAGATAACTATTTTGACATCTTTATTGTCTACATGGGTATAATCATACGATATACAAACGTTTGCTCGCCTTATATATATATATATATATATGGAGGCGCAATGGCCCAGTGGTTAGGGCAGCGGACTCGCGGTCGGAGGATCGCGGTTTCGATTCCCAGACCGGGTGTTGTGTGTGTTTATTGAGCGAAAACACCTTAAGCTCCACGAGGCTCCGGCAGGGGTGGTGGCGAACCCTGCTGTACTCTTTCGCCGCAAATTTCTCTCACTCTTTCTTCTGTTGGCCTGTTCGCTTAGCCAGCGGGATGGCGTCATTTGAAGGTTAAAACAATGCGAAGCGCATTGTGACCAGCGATATGTAGCAACATCTGATAGCCTGATCGGTCACGTGATCACGTGATATATATATATATATAAATAGAGCACCATCCGAGCGTGATCGTTGCCTGAGCAGCCAACTGGCTTTCGTGCCGGTGGCATGTAAAAGAGCACCATTCGAGCGTGATCGTTACTAACGTCGCCTTACTGGCACCTGTGCTGGTGGAATGAGTAAAAAGATTCGAGCGAGGTCGTTGCTAGTACCGCCTGTCTGGCACCCGTGCCGCTGGCACGTAAAATGCACCCACTACACTCTCGGAGTGGTTGGCGTTAGGAAGGGCATCCAGCTGTAGAAACTCTGCCAAATCAAGTTTGGCGCCTGGTGCAGCCATCTGGTTCGCCAGCCCTCAGTCAAAATCGTCCAACCCATGCTAGCATGGAAAGTGGATGTTAAACGATGATGATGATGATATATATATACATATACATTCAAGGAAAAGAAAATTAATTGGAATTGCAAAAATGTAAAGCAGAATTGACATGTTATGAATTTCATAAACAATAGAAGCAATACAAGAAAGAGCGAGAACTTGCCATCAATGAATGATTGGAGCACAGTACGATTCAGATCACATCTTATCGGAGCACCCATTACATTTGCGCAACTAAACCTACCTCTTCCAGATTCAGAGTTTATTAGCATATTCGATATTGGCCAAACCTTTACCACCGAAATATTCTGTGAAGAGTGTGTGATTAAACCAATTATCATTTCGTAGCTTGAAGCGTTCGTCTCCTATCAACTTTGAATCGAGCACAGTAATTATCCACCTTCAGCTTTTCCAGCAAATTCTACTAGAAATTATGTTTCCTTCGAGGAACTATGGACTTCAACCAGGGTAAGAAGACAGGTACATTTCTGTAAATCCCGTTTGTGTTATTAGCATTCATTTCTTTAGTCTGTGTTCCTTTTTTTTTATACAGCTGTTCTTATTGTTTCTGTTTTCGGCAGATTTCCCCACTATCGCAAAGCGATCAATTGAAGCTACTGCTGCTAGAAACCCTCAGCCTATTCATTCTTGGTGGGGTAGATTTTCCTTCGATTTCTCACACTACTACTACTACTACTACTACTACTACTACACTACTACTACTACTACTACTACTACTACTACTACTATTACTACTACTACTACTAGACGGGTAGTCATGATAGGTATACTGGGCTTCGTATATTTTACCCCAGTGTCACTTTGAGGGTATGTACAGCGAGCTGGTTAGGGCGGCGAACTGGTTAGGACGGCGAGCTGGCAAAATCGTTAGCACGCCGGGCGAAATGCTTAGTAATATTTCGTCTGCCGCTACTACGTTCGGAGTTCAAATTTCGCCGAGGTCGACTTTGCCTTTCGTCCTTTCGGGGTCGATTAAAGAAGTACCAGTCACGCACTGGGGTCGATATAATCGACTTAATCCGTTTGTCTGTCCTTGTTTGTCCCCTCTGTGTTTAGCCCCTTGTGGGTAGTAAAGAAATAGGTATGTACTGTTCTCTCATTCAAGAATAATAATAATTATTCTTTCTACTATAGGTACTAGGCATGAAATTTGGGGAAAGGGGACAGTCGATTACATCGACCACAGTATCTCACTGGTACTTAATTCATCGACCCGAAAGGATGAAAGGCAAAGTCAACATCGCCGGAATTTGAACTCAGAATGTAGTGACGGGCGAAATACCGTTAAGCATTTTTCCAAAAATGGGTCCTTGGTAACAGAATTAGTATTCACCAAGAAGAGGAATATAAAAGAAATCAGAAAATTGTGCCCAGTAGAAATGTTTCAAAATGTTTGCCTCCTTGGTACGACTGAAAGATAAAGTCGACCCCCGCGGAATTTGAACTCAAAATGCAATGACGGATGAAATACGGCGAAACAATTTTCTCCGCGCTAACGATTGTGCCAGTTTTCTGCCTAATAATAATAATAATAATAATAATAATAATAATAATAATAATAATAATAATAATAATAATAATAATAATAATAATAATCCCTTCTATTAAAGGCACAAGGCCCTAGATTTCGGGCGGAGGGTAAGTCTATTACACCAATCCCAGGGTCTCACTGGTTCTTAGTTCATCGACCTCTAAAAGATGATATAGCAGAATTTGAACTCAGAATGTGCAGACAGACGAAATGCCACTAAGCATTTTTCCCGGCGTGCGAACGATTCTGCCAGCTCGTCAAACAACAACAACAACTACAATAATAATAACAATGATAATAATAATGGAAAATTAACGTAAGGCGTACGATATATATGAACCCACATTCTTGGATTATGGAACGTATGAACCTATTTAGCGTTACCTTGAATGTTGAGCGATTGCTTGGAAATAGTATGGCCAAGTATAGGCTGGAACTGACAGCATATGGAAGAAGTTTAGGGACAATAGAAATCTGGAGAGGCAGCTTCCAAGGGGACTACCGGTTTCCACTGATCTTTGTAATGTGTTTGATATCACTAACACTGATTTTGAGGAAAGCAAAGGCTGGGTATGTATTCAAGAGCCGCCAACAAAAATTTGAACTTCCACCAACCGCATTGTCCGACTGACAGAAGGTTATAAGCACCTGACGACACTGTAAATGCCAGGTACCCTGTCACGGTCTACGCTTGGCCAAGTACTGTAGCTCAGTCAAAGAGACCATTTTGTGTGTAATGGAGAGAACAAAGTTGGGGAATGAATTATTCAAAGCATTATGTTTACAAAATTGAATTTAAATTTATTTCATAATTCATATTTCA
This sequence comes from Octopus sinensis, assembly GCF_006345805.1. Lineage (NCBI taxonomy): Eukaryota > Metazoa > Mollusca > Cephalopoda > Octopoda > Octopodidae > Octopus > Octopus sinensis. The sequence continues at coordinate 92,435,815 of NC_043001.1, read as the reverse complement.
TTGCATACATCATATATAATATATATATATATATATATAATATATATATATATATATATATATATATACGTATGTATGTACGTATGTATGTATGTATGTATGTATGAATGTATGTGTGATTCTTCGTGGTTGTGCTTCATCGGTATGGAGTGACAGATAGACAATTCTGGTTATAGTCTTCATTCTAAATTAAGTAAAAAAAAAGAGAGAAAGTGAAACTAAAATGGTAAGAGAGAGAAATATACCTTAATATATATTTCTTTATTGCCCACATGGGGCTAAACATATAGGGGACAAACAAGGACAGACAAAGCGATTGAGTCGATTAAATCGACCCCAGTGCATAACTGGTACTTTCTTTATCGACCCCGGAAGGATGAAAGGCAAAGTCGACCTCTGCGGAATTTGAACTCAGAACGTAGCGACAGACGAAATACTGCTGAGCATTTCGCCCGGCGTGCTAACGATTCTGCCAGCTCGCCGCCCAGAGAAATGTACCTTAATACACTAAAGCAATTATTCAGAGATAAAATGCAACTTGGATAAGAAATATTTTGTTTTGTACTTCTTTTCTGTTTTATTTTTATATTTTCTGTTTTCATGTATTTTCTAATTTTTTTATATGTATGAGTCATATTTGCGAGTTGTTTTGCATGGGTGTGAGTGAGTGCGCTCTGCTTATTGCATTAACATTTTTGCTTTAATTTATTGTACTCATAAACATACTCTAATGTATACACTCATGCATATGTGTATATATATATATATATATATGTATCTGTATATGTATGTGTGTATGTATGTATGTATGTATGTATGTATATATATAAATATATTTATAACTATGACATCCAAAAGCAAATGTGGATCATCTTTACCTTTCCAGAGCTCAGGAAGTTCGAGGCTTGATCCAGCTTGAACTTACGTACAAAACCACCACAATCGAACTGGCCGAATACATTGAAACAACCAACGATTTGATGCTAAAACTTTTTGAAAAACGTAAAAAACCGAGAAAACTTCACTCTATTCTAAAAGAGAACAAAATATTCGCTACTGATCTCTCAGATACCTACCAGATTGATCAGGTTGAACGAGCTGTGCTAGCTGCTGCTGCTGCAAAGAAAATAAAATTAATTGAAAAAACAAAGTCACATGAAAAATTAGCTAGCAGATGGGAACAGAAACCTCTGCATGGTAAGTATGTGGCCGTAGCAAACAAGCTGATGTGGACATCAATGGTTACGAAGCTCAGGGCCAAAATCAGAGAGTGAAGGTTTCATATTAGCTGCTCAAGACCAAAGCTTATTAACCCGGAACTACCAAGCTAATGTGATAAAAAATGGAGCTGACCCTAAATGCCGATTCTGTAATGATGAGATCGAAACTATAGACCACCTAATCTCAGGGTTTAGAGTCTTAGCACCTGTAGAATATAAAGCAAGACATGACAGAGTCGGCCAGTATTTACACTGGACAACATGTCGGCATTATAAAATCAAAACTGCTGATAAATGGTATAAACACCATCCTGAAGTTGTAATTGAGGGAGAAAATGTGTCGATTCTTTGGGACTTCCCCGTACATACTAATTAAACTATAAAAGCTAATAAACCGGATGTTACTATAAAAGATCAGACAAAAAAGGTGTGTTTATCAATTGACATGAGTATTCCTTGCGATCACAATATTGCGACGAAAGAATTTGACGAGATCAGTAAATATAAAGACTTGCTAATAGAAATTGAAAAAATGTGGCATCGCAAGGCGATTACAGTAGCAATGATTGTAGGGTCTCTAGGAATGATAAAAAAAAAGGTACTGAAACCTATTTCAAAATGGTACCAGGCTTACCATCCCTACAGGAAGTGCAAAAAATCGTGTTAACTGGAACGACTCATGTACCGAGAAGAGCATTATCGCTGTGAAAACAACATCCATTCATGAATTTATTTATTTATTAATTTCTTAAATACATATTTTACTTGTGAATTTGCGTGTGTAATCTGGGAATGCATACAATGAGCTTCTTTGTCCTAGGTGTACGGAAAACACTCGGCGAGAAACGGAAGAAAATTTGAAGAAAGAAGGAAAAATAATAATAATAATAATAATAATAATAATGATAATAATAATAATAATAATAATAATGATAATAATAATAATAATAATAATAATAATAATAATAATAATAATGATAATAATAAAGAATATTATAGACGAGTTAGATCAATACTAAAAACAGAGCTCAATGCTAAAAACAAGATAATAGGTATCAACACTTTAGCTGTCCCAGTTATAAGTTACAGCTACAATATCCTTAACTGGACACTAAATGAACTGACCAAAATAGATAGGAAAACAAGAAAAATACTGACAGGATCTAGGATGCATCACCCAAAATCTGACATAGAAAGACTATATATATACAACGTATAGAAGGTGGTAGAGGCCTTATACAGCTAGAAAACTACTATAAAATAACCACCATAGGACTGCAAAAATATCTACTTCACAAGGAAGGAAAATTGATCCAAATAGCGGCAAAACACGAGCAAAACAAAAAAACTGTTCCCAGTATTTAAAGAAGCTGACAAATACAAAGAAGAAATCATACCACCTAATAAATATGAAGAAGAAGAAGAAGATGAAGAAACAACAAAAGCTATAATACAAATGAAATCCAAACTAAAAATAGAACAGCAACGGACCATGATAAAACGATGGCAAGAAAAGCACCTTCATGGCAAATACTGGACTAAACTAAATGCAAAAGAAATACACAAAGAAAAATCCCAGCAATGGTTGAGAAGCTCAGGACTCAAAGCAGAGACAGAGGGATTTTTAATTGCAGCACAAGACCAAAGCCTCCCCACCAGAAATTACCAAAAACATGTAATGAAAAGAAAAATAACAAGTAACTGCAGAATATGTGGAGATGGGCAAGAAACAATAAATCATATTATCTCTGGCTGCCCAGTCCTGGTTAAGAAGGAATATATTCACAGACACGACAGAGGTGGGACCTACATACACTGGAAGCGATGCCAATATTATGGAATAACAACAGAAAAAAAGATGGTATAGGTACACACCAGAAAAGGTCACAGAAAACGAGAAAGCAACCATACTCTGGGATATGCCGATACACACAGATAGAGAAATTAAGGCCAACAGACCAGATATAGTTGTCAGAGATGATGAAGAAAAAAATGCTTTCTAATTGATGTATCAATACCGGCAGATGACAACGTGTCTCTAAAAGAAAAGGAGAAACTTTCAAAATACAAAGACCTGGAAATAGAGGTAACCAGAATGAGGAATCTAAAAACAGAAACAATTCCTATCATAGTAGGTGCATAAGGCATGATAAGAAAATACTCAGACAAATACATAACAAAAACACCAGGACTTACAAACACGTATAACATACAGAAAATTGCACTTCTAGGCACTGCACACATCCTACGCAGAACACTTTCCATACAATAACCATCAGAGCATCACAACAAATCACAGCACATACCCAAGGCACACAGAGCTGCGCTCGGCAGTGAAGTGAAAGCACGCTATAAAATAAAACTACTGAACAATAATAATAATAATAATAATAATAATGATAATATAATAATAATAATAATAATAATAATAATAATAATAATAATAATAATAATAATAATAACCATGAAAAGAGGAAAACTAGTTAAGAGTAACAACATCACACTAGATAAAACCAATGAAATAAAAGAATTAGACCAAAGCCAAACTTACAAATACTTAGGAATCCATGAACTAGATAAGACACAATACACACAAATGAAAGAGAAAATAAAAAAAGAATATTATAGACGAGTTAGATCAATACTAAAAACAGAGCTCAATGCTAAAAACAAGATAATAGGTATCAACACTTTAGCTGTCCCAGTTATAAGTTACAGCTACAATATCCTTAACTGGACACGAAATGAACTGTCCAAAATAGATAGGAAAACAAGAAAAATACTGACAGGATCTAGGATGCATCACCCAAAATCTGACATAGAAAGACTATATATACAACGTATAGAAGGTGGTAGAGGCCTTATACAGCTGGAAAACTACTATAAAATAACCACCATAGGACTGCAAAAATACCTACTTCAGAAGGAAGGAAAACTGATCCAGATAGCAGCAAAACACGAGCAAAACAAAAAACTGTTCTCAGTATTAAGGAAGCTGACAAATACAAACAAGAAATCATACCACCTAATAAACACAAAGAAGAAGAAGAAGATGATGAAGAAACAACAAAAGCTATAAAACAAATGAAATCCAAACTAAAAATAGAACAGCAACGAGCCATGATAAAACGATGGCAAGAAAAGCCCCTTCATGGTCAATACTGCACTAAACTAAACGCAAAAGAAATAGACAAAGAAAAATCCCAGCAATGGTTGAGAAGCTCAGGACTCAAAGCAGAGACAGAGGGATTTTTAATTGCAGCACAAGACCAAAGCCTCCCCACCAGAAATTACCAAAAACATGTAATGAAACGAAATATTACAAGTAACTGCAGAATATGTGGAGATGGACAAGAAACAATAAATCATATTATCTCTAGCTGCCCAGTCCTGGTTAAGAAGGAATATATTCACAGACATGACAGAGTTGGAACCTACATACATTGGAAGCTATGCCAACATTATGGAATAACAACAGAAAAAAGATGGTATAGGCACACACCAGAAAAGGTCACAGAAAACGAGAAAGCAACCATACTCTGGGATATGCCGATACACACAGATAGAGAAATTAAGGCCAACAGACCAGATATAGTTGTCAGAGACCATGAAGAAATAAAATGCTTTCTAATTGATGTATCAATACCGGCAGATGACAACGTGTCTCTAAAAGGAATGGAGAAACTCTCAAAATACAAAGAGCTGGAAATAGAGGTAACTAGAATGTGGAACCTGAAAACAAACAATTCCTATCATAGTAGGTGCATAAGGCATGATAAAAAAATATTCAGACAAATACATAACAAAAACACCAGGACTTACAAACACATATAACATACAGAAAATTGCACTACTAGGCACTGCACACATCCTACGCAGAACACTTTCCATACAATAACCATCAGAGCATCACAACAAATCACAGCACATACCCAAGGCACACAGAGCTGCGCTCGGTAGTGAAGTGAAAGCACGCTATAAAAATAAAACTACTGAATAATAATAATAATAATAATAATAATAATAGTAGTAATAATAATAATAATAATAATAATAATAATAATAATAATAATAATAATAATAATAATAATGTTAATAATAATAATAATGATAATAATAATGATAATAATAATAATAATAATGATGATGATAATAATAATAATAATAATAATAAAATAAGCTACTATGAAGGAAAAAATAAGAAAGGAATACTATAGGAGAATAAGGCTTGTACTGAAGACTGAACTCAACTCCAAAAATTGCATTGAGGCCATTAACATCTGGCACTTCCAGTAGTCCAGTACAGTTTTAATATCATTAACTGGAACCTTACGGAACTCCAACGCTTAGACAGGAAGACAAGAAAGTTACTGACATCCAAGAGCATGCACCACCCTAAGGCAGATGTAGACCGCTTGTACCTACCTAGAAGCAGCGGGGGGAGAGGAATGATGCAATTAGAGCTGTGCTATAAAACCTCTACTGTAGGAATGAACAGGTACCTATCTAGTACAAAGGACTGGATGCTGCGACTTGTGTGCGAACACGAAAGCAACAAAAAGCTGCATTCTATTGTCAAGGAAGCTTATAAGTTCGAAAGGGAACTAGACATTAACCTTGAATCAGATGAAGAGCCGGAAACCACTGCTACCAAGCAAGCAAAGCGAATCAAGCAGACTGCAAAAAAGAACGGGCAGAATCAAATTGAGAAGCGGTGGAGCCAGAAGCCCCTGCATGGACAATATATTCTCCGAAGCCAAAATGTTGATGTAGACCAAGCAACAACCCATCAGTGGCTGAAGAGCTCTGGATTGAAAGCAGAGACTGAAGGTTTCATAATGGCAGCACAAGATCAAAGCTTGTTTACCAGAAATTACCAGGCTAACGTTCTCCGAAACGGTACTGACCCTAAATGCAGATTCTGCGACACATTTAACGAAACGATAGACCATCTCGTTTCGGGATGTCCTGTGCTGACACCAAACGAATACAAAAATCGCCACGATAGGGTAGGACAGTATATACATTGGAAGATATGTAAACACTACAAATCCGACACTCCTGCTAATTGGTATGAACACCATCCTCAGCCAGTTGTTGAAGGTAAAGATGTCACCATCCTCTGGGATTTTCCAGTCAACACTGACAGAACGATCAAGGCTAATCGACCAGACATAATTGTTAAAGACAGGGAAGAAAATACCTGCAGACTAATAGAAGTAAGCGTCCCCACTGATAAAAATGTATCTGTCAAGGAATTTGACAAACTTAGTAAATATAAGGACCTGGAAATCGAAATACAGAGGATGTGGAATCTTAAAACAAAAACTGTTCCTGTTATTGTAGGTGCCCTAGGTATGATAAAAAAAGGGATGTCAGAAACACCTAGACAATATCCCTGGAAAACGATGTCTCAAGGAAATCCAAAAGATTGTGCTAACAAGTACTGCCCACATCCTTAGAAAAACCCTATCAATGTAAATGTCTGTGTTTGCATTACATGGAGATATATCTCTACTTCCCCTCCCCAAGCTTTCAGCTATATTTCAACAACTCTTAACCTTCACTTGCCCTAGGGCGCTGGGTGTGCCCCGGCAGGTGATTGCATCAAACATGCAGATTAAAAGTAAATGACAATGATAATAATAATAATAATAATAATAATAATAATAATAATAATAATAATAATAATAATAATAATAATTTCCCCTGTGATTTCAAGCTTCCTGAAGCACAATATGTCGTTGTGGAATACGAATCTCCAATTATACCACTCTAATGGAGTACTTGCCTCAGAAAATACAAACATCAACTGTGGAATTTTTCAAGGTGACTCACTTTCACCTTTAATATTCTGCATAGCCCTAATACCCCTTACAAGTGAATTAAACAGAACAGGGTATGGGTATAAAATTGCCAATAAAAAAATAAGCCATCTATTTTTATATGGATGACTTAAAACTCTATGGTAAAGACGATAATGAACTTGAAGGCCTATTGCACATTGTGAAAGCATTCAGCGATGACATCGGGATGGAATTTGGGCTTGAGAAGTGTGCCAAGGCCACTTTCGAGAAAGGGAAAGTGAAGACCACAAATTCAGTCGTGTTAGATGTTGACACAGTCATAAGAGAGCTTGAGCAAGAAAAAAACATACACATAATAGGGATAAATGAAGGCTCTGGTATTCAGCATGCAAACATGAAAGAGAAGATCAGGAAGGAATGTTATAGGAGAGTTTGTGCAGTCCTGAAATCTGAACTAAATGCACGTAACAAGGTGTTAGCTATAAATTCCTTAGCAGTTCCAGTTGTTACTTATAGCTACAATGTGTTGAACTGGAATATGAGTGAAGTAAAGAATATAGATAGGAAAATACGCAAGCTGCTGAGTTGTAATAGGATGCACCACCCAAAGGCAGACGTAGATCGCCTTTACCTTCCCAGAGCCCAATGAGGTCAAGGCCTGATCCAATTTGAACTAGCTTACAAAACAACCACAATTGGACTGGCCAAATATCTCGAAATAACGAATGACTGGATGCTAAAGCTCGTGGAAAATCACGAAAGACGAAAGAAGCTTCATTCTATCATCAAGGAAAGCAAAAAATTTGCTATTGATCTCGTGCAGGATACCCAAACTGAACAACCCGAGGGAAGTACGGCAACTATTGTTGCAAAGAAGGTGAAAATAATGGCAACGAAAAAAGCGCACGAGCAATTGGCTGATAGGTGGGAGGAGAAACCTCTGCACGGCAAATATGTGGCCCGCAGCAAACAAGCTGATGTTGACCAGAAGCAAACCCATCAGTGGCTACGGAGCTCAGGGCTAAAAGCAGAGAGCGAAGGTTTCATCCTGGCTGCTCAATATCAAAGCCTATTAACCCGGAACAACCAGGCCAATGTGATGAAAAATGGAGCAGACCCAAAATGCCGATTCTGCAACGACATGATTGAAACAGTGGACCACCTAATCTCTGGATGTAAAGTCTTAGCACCAGTGGAGTATAAATTAAGACATGACAGAGTTGGCCGATATCTACACTGGCTAATAAGTCGGCATTACAATATCAAAACTGCCGACAAGTGGTATAATCACCACCCTGAAGCTGTAACTGAAGGAGAAAATGTAACGATTCTGTGGGACTTTCTAGTACATACAGACCGAACCATCAAAACCAATAAACCGGATATTGTTGTGAAAGACCAAAACAATAAAGTTTGCTTATTGATCGACATGAGCATCCCCTGTGATCATAATATCTCGGCGAAAGAGTTTGACAAGCTCAGAAAATATAAAGACCTGCTCATTGAAATTGAGAAAATGTGGCATCTCAAGGCGGTTACAATACCAGTGATCGTAGGAGCACTAGGAATGATCAAGAAGGGAACCGAAAATTATATGAGAATGATCCCTAGCTTACCATCCCTGCAAGAAGTGCAAAAGATTGTCTTAACTGGTACATCACACGTATTGAGAAGAGCATTGTCGATGTGAGAACTATTACTACCCATGTATTTTAATTTAACTTAAAAAAAAATGAACGAACTAGTGAGTTTAGTTTAATGGTCTACCAATGTTGGCCTACCAATGTATACTATGAGTTTCTTTGCCCTAGGAGTCGGGAAGACACTCAGCAAGAAATGGAAGCAAATTTGAAAGAAGGAAAAAAAAAAATAATAATAATAAATGCCCTGATGCAATACCAGACAGTGGCTCTCATCGCTTCTGTTTTTAACTGATTGGAAGAGTCATCATGTACATGATTTATCTTTATATATATGACGCATATGTAGAAAGAGAGTTTTGTGGGTTTAAATAATTCACACCGGGAAAAATGGTTGTTTCATTCATCATCTTCACTCTCTGCTTTTAGCCCTGAGCTTCGTAACCATTGATGCATGTGTTTCTGGTCGACATCAGCTTGTTTGCTACGAGCCACATACTTGCCAAATCTTATCCAGCACCTTTTGAGTGAGATGGGATACTCAACCTAAAGAAAATTCTAACTGGGCATCACCTGTAACAGCATGTGCTGTTTATTTTGACATGATATTAAAATAGGGGGAAAAGGGGTCCTTTAGGGTATAGTACAACCAAGCTGACTTACTAAGACAGATTCTTTTTGGAAAATTCCATAAAGCAACGTGATATCAGCATTACGTGTCTTGCTCACTCGCCTTTTTTCTCTCTCTATTTTCTTTTTTTATTATTACCCACAAGGGGCTAAACATAGAGGGGACAAACAAGGACAGACAAACGGATTAAGTCGATTACATCGACCCCAGTGCGTAACTGGTACTTAATTTATCGACCCCGAAAGGATGAAAGGTAAAGTCGACCTCGGCGGAATTTGAACTCAGAACGTAACGGCAGACGACATACAGCTACGTATCTTGCCCGGCGTGTTAACGATTCTGCCAGCTCGCCGCGTTTTCTCTCTCTATTTTGATACATACATATGTATACATATTACGAGTATATATAAACATCCACACACACACACACACACACTTGTATATATATATATATATGTCCTGCCACAAAATTTAAGAAATCTGCATAAGGTGGAAGTAAATGTCTTCAAAAAGGAACTAGACAACTTCTTCTTCATCATTCCGGATGAACTCAAGATGATATAGAGATGAGGGCAACAGAATCACACTTCCTTATACACCAAACTGGCCAACAGCTTGGACAAAGGCACATACAGGAGTGGTAGTATGAAACACCCCAGACTGAAGAAATCAGAAATACTACGGTGGTGCTCCAGCATGACTGTTACCGCATGGCTGAAACGAGTAAAAGAATAATACATAAATGTATATATATATATGATGTGTGTGTGTGTGTGCATGCGTGTTTGGTTGTGTGCGTGTGTGTACGTGCGTATGTGTGTGTGTGCTTGTGTATGTTCATATATATGTACATATGTATATACATACACATATACGTATATAGACAATTTGCATTATTATTTACTTACATCTCTGAGTTGACGTTGTACTCTCAAACGTATCTGCCCTTTTAAGCCAGTAGTGACGTCCTACAGACGTCATAAAACATATACCATTAAAGATAATCACGGCAATCAGGAGAAGAATCAACAAACTTATAATTACAACGTACTCCAAGTTATCTACAATACAAGATAAGCAAATACAAATTTCATTAAAATATTATGCATGCATTTCAATATCATTATACATTTCACACGATGCAAGCCAAGGTAGGGAACTCTTTAGGCAATCTGCCTGTTACAAAACAGTATTCATATCGCTCTCGAATCACAACCCGTACTGAACAACGGAAAACTCAATGGATAATGTAGTCTTATTCGTATTCCTTTGATTGTAGGTTTGCTCCGATTAGAACTGATGTGAGAGGGGAGGTAAGCATGATAATAATAGTTATTATTTTCAAATATATTAACATCAAACCATCATTATCATTAGCAGCACCATCCTCACACTCAGTTATAAGCCCAGCAATATTCCCATCAGAAACATTTCTGTCACCGCAAACAACTTCTTTTCTCGACCCTACTTACCTATTTATTTACTACCCACAAGGGGCTAAACACATAGGGGACAAACAAGGACAGACAAACAGATTAAGTCGATTATATCGACCCCAGTGCGTAACCGGTACTTAATTTATCGACCCCGAAAGGATGAAAAGCAAAGTCGTCCTCGGCGGAATTTGAACTCAGAACGTAACGGCAGACGCAATACGGCTACACATTTCGCCCGGTGTGCTAACGATTCTGCCAGCGTGCCACCCTTGACTCTACTTACCGTCTTCGAAAACATATTGTATACTTCTAACTAAGAAATGTAACCCTAAACCCATCTGTACATACCAGAATAGACACTACAATAGCTCCTATTTAATAAGTGTAGGGTTGGTACTTACGCGGCACCCATCGTCCCCAAAATTCATCCTTCTAATCATGTATTCAATAAAGATTTTCGATTCCTGTAGTCCGCACTACATGTGTGTCTTGCTCTATTTTCTCACACCTCTTAAGGTGTTTGTATGCAGTTGCCTTTAAACTCCTCAAATGAGCGAAAAACTACGACCTGGTGTCCTGCAACCACAACTTATGCTAAGTAGTAGTCAGGAAAGCAAAATATACCTTCATGTACTGTTCTTTCATGACACAAATTTCAGTTTTTTTCATTGATCCATCCCAAAGAGGATCCTGGGACCTCCTACAGAATACTCATATCGGCTTCTTCTCAACCAAAATAACTCTGTATTAGCTTGTTAATAATGTTATCAGGGTGGCTCCACAATTTTTAGTCTGTGTAAATAAAACAAAACATCTTTCGACGTCACTGTTTCGTCTCAAGTCTATGCACTTCACTAAACTGTTTGCACATGCAGATCCGAAGTACGAAGTCTTGCAAACGATAACCTGTCTGATCCAGTAAAATAATTGAATTCATCTCGACTATCTGAAAAGCAAGATGCAGTCGTACATGACCTCCTATATGACATACTCAAATCTACTCCTTTCAGTGACAACCAACAGGATAAACGAAATGTCCGGGAGATTTTATAATCGACGTCAAACACAAAAGGAAACTTAGAAACATGGAAAGGTCTCAAAAATTCTGGGCTCGAAGGCCTGGTTCAAATGCATGCAACCGAGCCCACCTACCTCAACCTCTCAAATATGCGATCCTTCTACGATTAACAGAAGGGTCTGCAAAAGGATAAGCAATTGGAATTAAGGTGAGAAATCTACTGGATCATTCTAACAATAATGGCAACAACTTCAGCAGCAGCAGTATTATTATTAGTAGTAGTGGTGGCGGTAGTAGTAGTAGTAGTTGTGATAGCAGCAGCTACAGCATATGTTAATGAGCATACGTCCATATTCATGCATTTATATGTATGTATATGAATATGCTTATGTATGCGTGCACATATACCTGACTGCGTGAATTTATATACGATTGGATATATTGTATCTTATGTTCACTAAGAAAATGTACGACTGCTATTCTTGAGTTTAGAGACCCACGAAGATTATCTAATCTACTTCCAGTATAGTGCCTAAGCAACTACTATACTTGATGATATTAGTAGTTATGATATATATGGAGCAAATGTAGGAGATATTACGAAAAACACAAACACACACACAAATGCACACACAAACACACACAAACACACACACACACACACACACACACACACACACCACACACACACACACATTGCTCTCTTTCCTACTACGCATTTTTTTATTTTTCTCTATCCATTGGCTGTATCTATTTATTAACTACTTTATTTAATTAATCAATTATATTAATTTCACTTACTTTATCACGAATGCTATATCTATTATATAAAATCTTTTCTGTCTGTCTGTCTGTCTGTCTGTCTGTCTGTGTGTCTTCTAGGATTTCGTGCATCCTCCATCCGATTGCGCTTAAATTTGATATGTAGATACCGACGGTATCAAGGCGTGTATAAGTCTTGAAAAATTTTCAAAAATCGATTCCAGGTGAGAATGCACGTGGGAACATGCATTTGTACGCGCAAGTACATCAGCTGTTCCGATCGATACTACGCGTACGCGAGAAAATGTCTGTCTTTATTTCTTCTGTTGCTGGTGTCTCAAATTTAGGTTAAATCAGTTTTTCTCAAAGGGGAGGCCTATGGAACGGTCGGACAAGTTGTTTTGAGAAAATTTGGTTTAAAATTTTGACAACTCAGCACCGTCCATTGGACGGGGGGCGTTTTGCTCATATTTTCATATTTTTATTTATCCCTTTTGTTGTTGTCCAACTTACTATTTCTTCCTTCCCTTCTTGTTTCTCTTCCGTTTTTTTTAAATTTCTTCCTGTTTTCTCTGCATTTCTTTCTCCCTTTTTCTGTTCTGTCTTCTTTTTCTCTCTTCATTCTCCATTTGTCTTCTCTGTCTCCCTTTCACCCACTTTCTCTCTTATTTTTTAATCTCACTTTTTCTTTCACTGCCAATTGCTTTCTTTCTATTTCCCTCTCACAATGCTTATATTTTGTGACCCCCTTCGGTCATGAATGACCATGGGATTGCACCTAGAAAGTTACCCTCCGAGGCACAAGTCTGAGCAAGGTTGTTTATGGAAGACCAGCAGTCGCCCACGCATACCAGCCTCCCTCTCCACGCCACCGATGTTATCCAAGGGGAAGGCAAAGGCCGATACAGCTTGGCACCAGTGACGTCGCAGCTCATTTATTAACGTGCAAGTGGCTGAGCACTCCACAGACACGTGTACCCTTATCGTAGTTCTCGAGGAGATTCAGCGTGAAACAGAGTGACAAGGCTGGCCCTTTGAAATACAGGTACAACAGAAACAGGAAGAAAGAGTGAGAGAAAGTTGTGGTGAAAGAGTAGAGCAGGGTTCACCACCACCCCCTGCCGGAGCCTTGTGGAGCTTAATGTGTTTTCGCTCAATAAATACTCACAATGTCCGGTCTGGGAATCGAAACCGCGATCCTACGACCGCGAGTCCGCTGCCCTACCACTGGGCCATTGCGCCGCCACACAATGCTTATATAATTCCTCATGATCTACACAATTCTTGGCATTAGTTCCCTGCAACTTAATGCAATAAAGTATTCCCGTATGATCTGTTCTGTTTAGGTACACAAATACACATAGAACATTAAATTCAGGATCCCAAGCAACCATAAAGGAGAAATATGCGTATGAACTAATATTATAAATTTATGCTTATCATGATTTCCCGTATGTTTGTGTATATTTGTATACATGTATGTATTTAAAGAAGTGACTATATACATGTGTGTGTGTGTGTGTGTGTGTGTGTGTGTGTGTAAAAACTGTTCATAAGATAATATACAATACTTTGAATTCTATCATCAATAAAAAATACTTTCAAAATATATATTACTTACCACCCAGTGCACCTCCCGTAGCTACAAAAGAAAGACGGTAGTGATATTAACAATCCACTCTTTATAGAGTTTCACGAAAGTGTAAGCAAAATTATTACAGTAACATTCTTTTAAAAATAAGGAATATTTAACAAGCAGTCACATTTGAAAATATATATGAGATAGATACAAATAAATATATAAACAAAATAATGGGAATTAAGAAAAGTTTGATAATCATTCAACGTTTTATTTAAGTTCATTTATCGAAAATATAAAGATAGACACACACACACGCACGAATGTATACATAAATACACATTCACACACACACACACACACACACACACACATATACATATATACATACACACATATGAATAAATATTTAAGTGTTGGGTCTGTATCTAGTAGTAAGCTGATGATGCCGTTCACTGCCCTATGGCTACCTGATGTCATCCACAGTACTTTTACAATAGTTGTTGGATCTATCACGGTATCTCCTCAGTGTACATTGAGTATGTAACAAATGAGAGAGACGGAAATTGGTTTAAACATAGTCGCTAGCAACGTGCAGTATTAAAACCGAGCGAGACAGTGTTTATTTAACGAGATACCCATCATAAGATCACATGAGGAGATTCGTACACATATATGTACGAGAGGCACCCAAAGAAACCGGGATTTTGCAATATTATTTTATTCACTTAGTTTTACTCGCTTACACTTATACCGCCTTGAAAGTAGTCTCCATTGGAACCAATGCATCAGTTCAGGCACAGTTTCCACTATCCGAAGAATTGCTGGAATTCTTGCGAAGTGATGCCTTTTAACGCATTTGTCGTTTTTTTCTTCACCTCTCCCACATCTTCAAATTCCGTAACACCAGTTTTCGTAAACAGTCATAACCTTCGAAAAAAGGTCCGGATCAACTTCCAGCTGTTCTTTCGGTTCAGAACACGCATTCAGTCGTGACTGTTTTTGATCATCCTTGAGCAAACGAGGCACAAATTTTGCTGCAAATATTTTCATTCGCAATTCCTCGCCCAAAATTCGTTGGCAGGAGCTCCAGAAGACACCAGTCATATCAGCAAGTTCTTCAGTTGTTCGTGACGCTCCTCCAACATCAGTTCATGAATTTTCATGATGCTTTCATTCATTCAGGATGTCGACAGTCGCCCTGGACGAGGTTGGCCATCAAGCAACAAATGACCATTCCCAATGCGGGAAAACCACTCGTGAACTTATGTTTTGTTAACAGCGCCCTTGTAAGCTCTATGAAGCAACACAACTGTTTCAGCTGCCATTTTCCCTAGCAGAAAACAGAATTTCACAAAAGTATGACGCTGTTCCTTCCTTCCAGCCATCGCAAAAATCGACGAACAAGGGAGAAACTCTGCATAACAAAGACGCACCACATGGCCGGTCAGCAGACAACGCTGGTCAGCAGACAACGCTGGTCAGCAGACCGATACTTGAGTGTCGCATAAAGTGGCTTCTAGCAATGAAAGCCTGAACTACAACGGTATTGTTCCACAAAGAATGCTTCCGGTTACTTTTGGGTACCCCATCTTATCTTTATATTATAAAAAGACATTAACTAGAATGGAGAATAACACTCTTTTAACACGAGATTACACCACAGAAAAGGCCATCATGCGTTTCAGCTTTGTAAGTATCTTTAAGTATAATAAACGAATGATACAATGCACAAGTCGTTTCAAACTGAATTGACTCTGATATCAGGTATGTCTAAAAATTTATGTTAACATAACTTTTTCGAGGCGATATACATACTTGAAAATCAAATAAGAACTGAAATTTTAGGATCAATACAAGGAAGTAATTAAATACAAGGAGAGGGATGGTAGAAAGATAGCAAGCTGAGATGAAATATATCTTAAGGAAAGTCAGTTTGGTATTTAAACTTTAGATGATCTCAGTTAACATTGAGAAAATAAACAAATAAAAACAAAATAGGTGAATAAGAGAAGGGGGATGGCAGATTTTTTAGGTATCAGACAATAAATTCATTTCTAATCTAGGCAAAAGGACCGAAATTTTTGGAGAGTTGGGACCAGTCGATTAGATCGACCCCAGTACGTAACTGATGCAGCACGGAATTTTGTTAGTGAACAGGTCACGGTCTCAAAGCGACGAAAATATTTTGGCAAATTAAATTTAAGTGTTGAAGTGAATCTAACGGTTTTTGTGTGTTTCTTAAATGGCGTATAAACACCTTCCACGCTGCACTTCTTAATACTGTCATACTCATAATTATTACCAGATTTGTAATTCTATTTTTACAGAAACTAATGGTGTTCTTGTTATAATTAGTATAATTATTATGGTAATTGTTATTTTGTAACAGTTCTGTTGGGTACTCTATTCCATTTTCCTTGATATTTCTCTTGATGCCTTCTAATACTGTTCCCAAGGAGCCAACAATAATTGGCACTTTTTTACCTTCTTCACTTTCCATAGCAGGGCTATTTCGTACTCAAGAGGGTGGCATTTATTTATTTTTTCGCCTTCTTTTTTGCTGTTCGTGGGTCAAAGGGATATGCGACATCAACTATATAGCACATGTGGTACATTTTGTCCACTACCACCAGGTCCGGTCTGTTATGCTCTAGCACCTATTCTGTTTGGAATAGGAAATCCCAGAGAGTTTTGTTTGTCTCCGACTCCGCCAATCTCTGCGGTTTGTGCTCATACCACGTCTTGCTTCTCTCTAGCTCCCACTCTTCACAATTTTCAATGTAGCACTTTCACTACTTGGTCGTGTCGTCACAACTTGTAGTGGTTTGGGGCAAATCTAGGGCATTCGTTTGTGATATGTGCAATGGTTTCATCCACTCTATTGCAGATATGGCCGAGTTTTCATCCACTCTATTGTCTAAAGAAATCAGGGGAGACAATATTAGGACTTCTAGGCCTTATAGTAATGATATAAGTATAGTGATAATTGTGAAACTATAGTAGTGAACAAGTAAATAATAAGATAGGGATTATAGTAGTAATAGTGTAATTATAATAGTAAACAACACGGCGAGCTGGCAGAAACGTTAGCATGCCGGGAGATATGCGTAGCCGTATTTTGTCTGCCGTTACGTTCTGAGTTCAAATTCCGTCGAGTTCGACTTTGCCTTTCATCTTTTCGGGGTCGATAAATAAAGTACCAGTTACGCACTGGGGCCGATGTAATCGACTTAATCACTTTGTCTGTCCTTATTTGTCCCCTCTATGTTTAGCCCCTTGAGGGCAATAAAGAAATATATAATAGTAAACAAGTAAACAATTACCCAGATTGATAATTACCCGGAATGATAAACAAGTAGCATTGTGAAATCGTCGAGTCATCAGCGACTAAACCGGCAACTCCACTAAGTTTGCTTGATGACAAGGGTGGATTTTCGAGACCCACGAGATAAAATACAAAACCCGACAAAGGGCAGAGGAACTCAAAAGAATCAATGGCCATTCCGAAAACAGGTTGACAGAACTCGTGAGCCTTGATTGGCAGTCTGTCTAGGAGTAGAAACATTCTGATTTAAAACTGGGGTAGATTGGACTCCGTATTCAAAGTGGTGACAACCTGTCCAACGGCTTCATGCCTGGGATGAAGGCGAATGAACCGCGAATAGGGACTTAACTCTGGAGCAATATTTGGATGAAGATACGGGACCAAATTACGCTCACCTGTCTCCTATTGAGAATCACGATCATGATCCCCAACACACAGAAATGCAAAGGGAACAGATCCAACTTTGCAGTCTTGGTTGACAATCTTATTAGAGATGGTGTCTCGATAAAAATACCGGTTGTTGGCTAACCTTAAAACACATACCTCAATAGGTATGTATAATAAAGATGTATAAAATAAATATATCAAATAATGGTGTTAATGAGGCTGGAACCAAAGGTGAAAGCCTTTCGTCCGGCAGGTGCTCTGTGGTTGAGTTGCACAGGCCTAGTCGTCATCAAAGACTGCTTGTACACAAAGTCAGAGGCAGAGAAGAAGATGAGATAAGAAGACAAACCGAACGATAATTGGATGCTGGATCAAGAGTGAACCCAGCAGAAGGGGATTCCGACAACGAATGAAAACAAAATGGAATGGGATAGGACGCTTCGAGACAAGTGAGCAACGGTTAGCCGACCAGGCAAGAGCAATAAGAGCAAAAGGGTGGTTAACAGACATAGAAATAGGAGAGATAAAAAGGAAAGTAAAAGATAGAAATAATACTTCATCAGATATCGTTCCCATTGAGAACAGAAAAATGAAAGGCGGTAGTGAAGACAGAGCAAATTGTAAATGTAAATGCACTCTCAGCAAATGAACCTGAAGTAATAGGAAGTGTTATATCAAAAGAATACGATGATGATCAACAAGAAACAGTGAGGATGCTGTGCCGATGTATTAGAGATAACCAGGATCAAGCACCCACCTCTGAAATCTGAGGTACATTGATCAATACAAGCTCAAAGTTGAAACCGAAAAGATAGATTCAGCCCTTGGGCTATTCCAGACGAGAAATATAACTGAAACTAACAAGATTATTTGGGCTGCAGCTATGGTTGCTACAGACAGAGTTGGGTACAAAAGAAGAACAAACAGAACGTAGAGAACCATACTGGCGCAGACGAATTTGTGAGAAACAAAGATAAAAATACTTTAAGGACAAGTTGATAGATGGAGAAGATGGGAATTGCAGAACGAAAACAGAAGAATAATGCTGGAAAGAACACATAGAATAAGAAATAAAGATTAAATGTTAAACATTTCAGTAGGTTTTCGTATATGATTTTCTATTTGCCAATAATGAATCTATAAGGAAAAATAGTCAAAGGTATTGGTCTGCAAGGTGTTCATTTTGGCAGTTTTTTCACTTTCATCAGAGTTTGTCCTGCAGTGTATCTAGTTGCCTGAGTTTACAGTAACGCTTTAGATTATTATATAGGAATGTCAATGCCAGGGAAGATAGCATTATTTGAAACGTTATTATGTTATATGAGTAAAAGAGGATGTATTGGGAAATTATACATATTAAATGTACTGGCGGTGCCCCAGCATGGCCACAGCTCATTAGCTGAAACTGGAAAATCAAAAATCAAAAAATCAGACTTACACTCAGGTGTTGTTACTTTAAATACTTTTCTTTTCTTTAAGTAACTGTCACAAAACATTTCCATTTTAGATACCCGATGGGAAATCATGAGGACTAAAGTTGAACTCTTCGGGTCACATGTTATATTGATTGCAAAAAATTTTAACTGATTTCTAGAATTTGATCCGGAACAGTTGGCTGTAAAGTTGTCTCCTTTCCACTGAGAAAGTGAGTCTCCCTCGTCTAAAGGGCATACGAATGTTGCTGTTCTATCTCCTTGAATATATGTAGTACCAACTACATTACTAGTAGTTAATTTTCTTGTGTCTGTAATTAAAAGAAATTCATGTAAACGGAGGACAGCTTGTTCTGGAACTTGAAAGCAAATAATGTCAATCACTCCTTTTCCCGGTTTCTCTTTAATTTATGACACAGGTGATAGTAGACGTAACTTATAATCTACAGAGGTGTTCGAAATTCTGAGGTGCAAATTAGGTCTAATTAATCTACATAATGAGCTAATAATCAGATTAAGGTATCAGACCAACAGAAATTTATTAAAATATAGTTTACCCAATACAACTTTCTATCTCTTTTCTATATATCTACATACAGTGTTGTTTTTCGGGATAGTCATTTTATTTACTTATTTATTTGACAAATAAACACACGCACTATATATTTTTCCTTCACTCGTTTATTACTGTTCTTATCTTATTATTTTAACTCATGTCCATTGTCCAGAAATCTTACGTTACACACCTGTGACCTCTTCAGTGATACTTTTCGTTTGCGTGTGTTTTCTTGCTCCGCTTACTACTTTCTGTTCCTCTACGATGTGTATTGTTATCTGCACACGCGCTTGTGCACGCTTGTGTGTGCATGTGTGTGTATGTGGGTGTGGGTGTATCTGAGTGTATATGCTTGTGTATGTGTCATAATTTTTAGCAGTAGTGTGACCTTCCCTCAGCCTCAGCCTCTCATCCCATTGTGCTGCTGCTGTCCTAAGACACCCCGCCCCCAAAGCAATAGCACAGTTCCTGTATTCCTCTGTGTATGTGTTTTCGCCCACGGTGTTGCTATCGTGGCTTTTGTTGTTATTGCGATCATTGGCACCGCCGCTGCTCCTGACCATGTTAGTTGTGTTGTTGACATCGTTATGGCCGTCCATGAAGTTTCATATATGTGTATTTGTATATGTGTATGGGTCCGCTTCGTATGTGTCCATGTCCTTTATATAATTTTACTTATTTATTTTATCTATCTCTGACTTACATTTATCACAGGTATGTGGCAGATGTATTTATATATTTATATATTTACTTATACATTTATTTACTAATTTTTTTATACATATATCTCTGTTTCTTATAAGTATCACAAGTAAGTGTATATATGTGTATTGTGTGTGTATTACCCTATTTACGGTTTTTTCCTCTTTCCCTCTCTCTTCACATCCCTACTGTTTTTAGCCATGTGGTGTGGTGGTGGGTGTTACTGTTCCATTCATGTTTTCTATTGAGGCTCAGTCTGTCTACTGATATGTGCGTAACCTCTGTAATCCGTCTAAGTGTCGTGTCAGTTCCATGTGTCGATAGTACTTTAACCGCTATGCTATTATTCTGCTTGAGCATGTTGGTAGAGCACCGACGAGCTTTTCCCTTCTTTGAGCTCTCGCCAATGTTCAACTATATGCTCTCCTATGCTGCGTGCAGTCTCTCCTTTGTAGGTAATTGTCATGTTTCTGCACCGCCCCTCGGTATACTGTAGGCTATACACTACATTCCTAACCTTACAGTTAGCCTGTGAGTTCATCCTACATACAGCATAATTTTACTTCGTATAGGGGGACTTATCAAAGCTATAGGTATTAAAGATCGGGGATTTTAAAGGGGCAGAGCCTCTCTACTACTTTAATTCGTAGATTAGCTTAATATTTTTCTTAAAAGGATTGCTAGTTCGCCGCATAAACGAACATGACGCTCTGGTATTTTTTGTTATCATACCAAATGTTGGCATTATTCATCTTATTACTGGTCCTTTCCGTGTTGTTCCAGGATTTACTCCTGCACAGCGGGGGGATCCCCTTAACATCACTCTGTATGATGGCTTTGTACTTAGTCTTGGCTCCTTTGTACACCCTAATCCTGTTCCTTTGGTTGTAGCCACAGGACTGCATGCGGTGGATGAAGTGTTGTATGTCTTTCCACTTCCATAGCGTCGCACATGCAAGACACTTTCCTCATCACTCTCACCAAGTCAGCTCCCACAATGTTGAACTTGACGTTTCCGTAATCACTGTGTTCTTGTGAACAAGGTACTTAAAGGCCATGGTATAATGAGGCTGAAGGATCTGGAACTTACCGTTCTTCGTTTCTAATGAGAGTTCAGTGTCTAAAACGAGTAATGTATAGTTAGGGTGCTTACTACAGTAGTCTATCGTTATTTCTATACTCCGGTGGATGGAGTTAGCTATTTGCTGGATGCTCGCCATAGTGTTAGCTTCTAGATCATCAACATTGTCTTGTAGGGGTGCTCTGGCTACTATGTTGATATCATCCACGTAGCGGGAGTAGATGGCTAGGTTTATAGAGTTCTCTGCTAATTTCTCTTTATGTCTCTTATCCCACCATACCATAAATAGGTTAGCCACATCTCCAGCAATACTGACACCGATGGCCGCACCTTCCACTTGGGCTTATATCTTGTTATTGAACTTAAATATATGGCTCTTGAGTGTAGTCTTGGTCATCGCACACACCGCATGTGCGAGCGGCCTTCTTTTTAATCTGATCATTATTTTCGGGGATCCGTATAGTTCTGGTCCACCCGTTCCATATCTTTAGGGGTGTTCTTGGCAATAGAAGTTTCAGTGGGGATGGGTCTACTGCTTATCGATCTAGTGGGAGAGAAACAACTAAGTTCATGTTTATCTAAATTAACATTGCCGCGTGTTGGTCTCAGGAGGAGGCCTAGTTCTTCAGTGTCAACAGCACGAAACTCCACATCACTCTCGCTGATCACCTCCACACTTTTCTCCGCAGCAAAATCAACATCAATGGATGGGTATTAGGACACTGCGTCCATACTGCTTATTATACATCCCGTCAGGTCGTGGGCATGGTTGCACTCATTGATTCTGGAGGAGGTCCTCCGTGCTGTCACACACACCTGGAGACATATTTATCAGAGGGCGTATGATCAGTAAAATGAAGTAAGAGATCCGGTAGCTGTTGCCAACAACTACCGGGTCTCCTGCGTCGTCTTAATGAAAGTGAGGTTGGGGAGGGAGGTGCTGCCCTAGAGTTAATTCATCAAGAGGTGGGTGAAAGTTTTAAAAATGGCAAGAGTGGATGGTAACACTCTCAGTCACTCTCAGTGTAGTCCTGTGAGTCGGAAGAAAGATGGAGTGGTTCTTGTCCTTGGTAATCTGGGTGATTTTGGATGGTGGGGCTCCTTGATTATCCCAAGAGGTTCTCTTGAACCAGGAGATCCCATCACAATCCTTATTTCCTATTTTTCGAGTCCATACTTGTTACAATACCTTCCTCGGCTGTCATGACGTCTCTTATATTCTTTCTGAGCTAGTGGCGTATATTGACTGGTAATATGGCATACGGTTTCACCATTTTGTACACAAATTTTGCACTTATCACTTTCAGATGTGTTGTATATTCTGTATTTGATGTAATTGGTTCTTAATGCTTGTTCTTATGCAGCACAGATTAGAGCCTCCGTTTCCGGTTATAAATCACTTTTAGTCATCCATAGCCAGCTTTTTTTCTCTGTCTGTCTGTCTGTCTTATCTTCAATATCCCTATGAAATTGTTCATACATTCTTTTCTTTATCCACCTATTTTCAGTTTCATTCATTTTGAAGTGTTTGTACAGTGCTTTATCTTTGCAATCTTCCATCCTATACAAACCTGACCTTCTTACTCCCAATGATAGCGGTTCTGTGGTATTTTTTACACACCATGATATGTTGTTTTCTTCTGCTCTAATGCTGTGTTCGCATCCAATAAGTCCTCTTCCTCCTCTTTTTCTTGGTACATACAGTCTGTTTGTGTCACTTTTTGGGTGGAGTATCCCATATTGAGTCAGTAACTTCCTTGTCTCTCTGTCTAAGCTGCTTAGTTCGTTTGCTGTCCACGCGATTACCCCTGCTCCATATCTAAAGAGTGAAGCCGGCCAGATGTTGATAGCTTCAATTTTATTCCGTCCGTTTAATTTCAACTTTAGGATCAGTCTCAGTCTGCGCAAGTACTTCACCTTAAGTTTTTCTATCATATCTTTCTCCATCAATTTCTACATTTCCAATATCCCCAAGTACTTATAGCCCGTCTCTTCTATTCGCTTCATAACTCCCACTCCCCGCGTCGTTATCGCTAGCCCATCCATACATTTAATTTTGCCTCTTTCAGTCCGAATTCCATTCTGATATCAGCACTAATAGTATACACCGTATCAACGAGGGAACTAACTTGGGATCCCTTTTTACCACAAAGTTTGAAGTCGTTCACGAATAACGAGTAGCTGACTTTTTGTTGGCGGCTCTTGAATACATACCCAGCCTTTGCTTTCCTCAGAATCAGTGTTAGTGATATCAAGCACAGTACAAAGATCAGTGGAAACAGGTAGTTTGGATGCTGCCTCTCTAGATTTCTATTGTCCCTAAACTTCTTCCATATGCTGTCAGTTCCATCCTCCACTTCGCCATACTTTTTCCAAGCAACCGCTCAATGTTCGATGCAATACCAAATAGGTTCATACATTCCACAATCCAAGAATGTGGGATCCAATCGTATACTTTAGGATAATCTATCTATGACAAAGCTAAGTTTGTTTTCCTACTCTTGCAGTCTCCGAGTACAGCTTTCTCTACCAGCATTTACGCTTCTATTCTTATTCTATCATACTCTCTGTGCATTCTCCCCCACATCTAACTTGGTTCCTTAGGTATCAGAAAGTATTTCTTACTTCTAATGAGCCACCAAATCATTTAAGAGAATCCATTTCCCGAGTCACGTTTTTATGGATCCTGTGCATCTTTCACATTTTCTCTGATAACGTTCCTGTTAATCCACTGCATCTCTTGTGTGTCCATAGCTTTCACTTGGTACACCGTATGAGTTGCTGCTTACACCGTTCCTATCTGATGCGGATTGGGTCCTATCAGTTTTCTTACCTGCTAGGACCTTAATCTTTGCTAAGTTAACTTTGTGACCTGTAGATTCCAGGTTTTACTTCCACGCTTGGAATTTCTCGTCGAGCTCTGACATGGAATCCGGTATGAGGGCAAGATAATCGGCATATAATAGTTACCAGGAGTTGCCGTCATACATCCCTCTGTTATGGCTGGGAGACAATGATGAAAAAAAAGGGGACTAAGGACTGTACCTTGATGAGCCCCATACCTGTACGCCAAATTCTTCACTGTTTCTTGGTTAACTCTTACTTTACTGGCAGCGTCTCTGTACATGATCTGTACAGCTTTCACAAGCCACTCGTCTATATTTAGCCTCCTCAGAGCCCATCATATTTCACAGCAGGGAGCTCTATCAAAGACTTTCTCTAGATCAACGAATGCCAGGTACGAGATGGTATCAAAAACTTCCTGCATTAGTTCTGTAGTGTGCCAACAGTTGGCAGCACAGTGCACAGTGAGAGCTAGCAGTAATCTTCATGATGCAGTGTTCCGAGTGACATAGCAGTGTTTACTTCACAAGTAGTAAACTCACGTGTTGCTATAATTTGCGATTTTTGTCATGGACAGGAAGTTGTAACAAAGATTCAACGTGAAATTTAGCGATAAAAATGGAAAATCTGCTACAGAGACATTGAGTATGCTTCGGCAAGCTTACGGTGGCGAAGTAATGGATTGCACGCAATGTTTGGAGTGGCACAGGCGCATGACAAAGCTGCTGCTTAATCAAGAGCATTCTCATTCATTTGTTTTCGATATCTTTGGTATTTTGCATCGAGAATTCGTCTCCCAGAGCCTGACCGTCAATCGAGAGTCCTACTGCGACGTTTGAAGCGTTTGAAAGAGGAAATTCTGCGAAAGCGACCGGATTTGTGCAGCGCGAATAACTGGATTTTTCACGATGACAACGCAACTTGTGATCGAGCCCTTTTCACTTATGAGTTTCTCGCTAAAGACCACACGCTATCGCTTCTGTACACGCCCTATTCGCCAGATTTAGCACACACAGACTTCCATCACTATCTCATGGTGAAAATGCAGCTCAAAGGTGGTTGTTTTAACACCGTTGTCGAGACCCAGAGCGAATCGCGCAAGGTCTTCGACTCATGGAAAATGACTTCCAGGCTGGATTTGAAATGACAGGAACACAATGTGATTATTTCGAAAAAGATAATGGTAAAACTTAGGTAAATAATTTATTTCTTTACTAAACATAACTAATCCGGGACCTTTTTGATAACACTTCGTATAATGATATATTCTTAACTAAGTACTTTTCTTGAAGTTGCGTCAGTAGTGTTTCTTCTCCAGACGAAGCCGAACTGCATTTCGTCTAGCCTAATTCTGGTGCTAGTTAATTGGGCTGTAACTCTCCCCGTAATTTTCATCACTTGGTTCAGGAGCTTGATGCCTCTATAATTGCTTTTATCTAAAGCGTCACCCTTATCCTTGTAGCAGCTAACAGTTATGCTGCTACGCTAGACACTGGTAATACATCTTCCTGAAGGACCTGATTAATTATGCAGGTAACCAACCGATATCCTACCTTACCGGATAGTTTGAGCATCTGAACTGTGATTCCAGATGGACCATGGGCTTTCAGGATTTTCATGGTTTTAATCGCCTTATCTACCATACTTTCAGGTCCAGATGAGGGAGGCTCCATTTATCCCATCATTCTCTACAATCAACAGTCTCGCATAGTGACTTTTCCGTGCCTCTTTCTTATCCACATCAATAAAGTGCAAGCATACCGTTATTCATCCACACACACACTTCTCTATTACCATATCTCGATTCTCATTGACGCACCCAAATCTCTGATGTCCACGCTGTAGGGCATTGAAAAACCTTTTGTTTTCTACTTCTACCTTAGCTGAATAAACCTTACGTCTAGCACATCTTTTAACCTTCTGATATGAGTCTATGCTACACCCCCCACTTTTTTCCAATTTTTTTCTCGACCCTCTTCTCTTTTATGGCCCTAACAACGTCACTGTTCCACCACCACGTCACCCTTGATCTGGTAGAGACTTCACTTCAACCACAAATTTGGTCTGTTGCCCTTAATAGATTGTCTCGTGGAACATTTCAGTTTTCCTCTACGTTATATATCTTTATGTCGCCCTCCTTATCATCATATGCCTCATTGAGGACATCTCTAAATATCTGCCCGTTTAAAGGATTTTTGAGACTTCACAGCCTCCTTTTTCATATTGGCTTGTGTCGCAGGATCTTTCTGGCCCTAAGCCTGAAGTCACTAACCACTAGCTTATGTTGAGTTGTTCTTGTACATAAATCTATCCTTGTATTAGGTGAGGATGTAGTCATCATCGCGGATGTGACCCCCAGATTGATAAGTAATCAGATGGTTGGCATATTTTCTGGAGCTGCTGTTGCAGACCAGTAAGCCATGAGCATCGTAAAACTCCAGCAGCTTTGTCTCTTCCTCGTTTCTAGAGCCAAAGCTGTAACCGTCATGCACACCCCGAAATACATCAGCGTGTTTTCCAACATGTCCATTGAAGTTTCCTGTCATGATGAGAATGCCATCGTCTTTCGTCGTCGAGTAGTACTTAGAAGGGATTCGTAGAATCGAGGCCGGCGTGCAGAGCATATGCAGAGATAAATGACACAGTTACCTCAGACAAGGCTATTCTTAGATTAATAATCCTATCACATACCCTGACTACCTTAATCATTTTATCCATCCATTTCTCTGCTAGTAGAATACCTACACTACTTAGGCGTTCATTGTTGCCAAGCCAGAAAACCTTGAATCTTCACCCTTTCCCCATAAGCAGTCTAGTTGAGGCTACCCTCCATCGTGTCTCTTAGACACACCATTCATCTACATTCTCCGCTCAAGCATCTCAGATATCTCTCCAGACATATCTTTCATACTACCAACATTGACCGTGCCAGCTCTGGGCTTGTAGAATTGGGAAGAAACATTGGAGGAATGTTTTCAGCTTCTGGAAAGAAAAATATACTTGGAGCTGTATGCCTAGAGACCTTTGAGCATAGTTAGAGAAATAATGTTACAATTCCAGTTTCAATTTCCTTCAGACCGATGTTTGAATGTATGTATATATATATATATATATATATGTATGGACGTATGTATGCATGCATGCATGTATGCATGTATGCATATATAGGAAAGAAAGAGAACAGTGAAAGATAATGAGAGATGATCAAAAATTCGGCTATTGTAAATAACTTTAACAAGTACATACCGACTGTTCGAATGTTGTATTCACTTCCATGAAAGTTAGTCATGCATATAATACTGAAGTTGCCATCTTTGAGAAGGATAGGAACAAACGTTAAAATAGACCTCTTTTGCACGGGTTCGCAAGTAAATTGTGCACGGCCTGCAAAACGAGAGCTGTTGCCACCAATTTCTGTACAATCACGATATTTCATTAAGACATCTCCATTTTCATAATACCAGGTGACATCAGGACTGGAACCAATATTACAATTCAATCTGAATTCTTTCTGCATTCTAGGCTTTGTTCCACCAACTGGTTTTAGGTTACCTGCATCATCTGCGAATACGCAATGAATATACAATATGAATTCAAGTAATCCGTAGAACACATATAAAACCTCCTTAAAAACATATATAGTTCGACACAAAGCAAAACGATAAGGAGTCTATAAAGTCATATATGACAGAAATAGTTTGATGAAATTCCATTTAACAATAAGAAAATTCAAAGATCACGACATATTGCTTCATAACTCAAAAACATGTAAATCTATTATATAAAATCCGTTCTGTCTGTTTGTGTGTGTGTCTTCTAGGATCTCGGACATCCTCCATCCGATTGCGCTCAAATTTGATATGTAGATACTGGCGGTATCAGGGCGTATATAAGTCTTGAAAAAAATTACAAAAATCGATGAGAATGCCATCGATAAAGCCGTAGGAACGTGCATTTGTACGCGCAAGTACACCAGCTGTTGCGATCGATACTACGCGTACGCGAGAAGAATGCACGTGTTTAAATGTTTGACAACTCAGCACCGTCCATTGGACGTGGGGGGTGGCGTTTTGCACGTAATATATATTAGCATATTCAATAATAAATCAGCAAGCTGGCAGAAACGGTAGTACGCCGGGCGAAATGCTTAGTGGTATTTGGTCTGCCGTTACGTTCTGAGTTCAAATTCCGCCGAGGTCGACTTTGCCTTTCATCCTTTCGGGGTCGATAAATTAAGTACCAGTTACGCACTGGAGTCGATGTAATCGACTTAATCCGTTTTTCTGTCCTTGTTTGTCCTCTCTGTGTTTAGCCCCCCCTTGTGGTTAGTAAAGAAATAGGTATTTGGTCTGTCTTTACGTTCTGAGTTCAAACTCCACCTACGTCGACTTTGGCTTTCATCCTTTCGGGATCGATGAATTTAGTACCAGTTACGTACTGGGGTCGATTTCATCGACTGACCCCCATCCCCCAAAATGTCAAGCCTTGTGTCTAGAGTAAAACAGAAAAAAAACGGCGAGTTAGCAGAATCTGCCGTTTTCGACTTCCCTTTCATCCTTCAGGGTCGATAAAATAAGTACCAATTGAATACTGGAGTCGGTGTAATCGACTCATTTCCCCTCCCACAAGCTGCCCTGGTGGCAAAAATTTGAAATAATTATTATATTCAATAATAAATATATTACTTACATATCTGCATTAATGCAAACCCCCCAAAATCATTATTATCGAGATATTTGAATTAACTTACTCTTTTACGTGTTTCAGTCATGTGACTGTGGCCATGCTGGAGTACCACCTTTAGTCGAGCGAATCGACCCCAGGACTTATTCTTTGTAAACCTTAGTACTTATTCTATCGGTCTTTTTTGCCAAACCGCTAAGTTACGGGGACGCAAACACACCACCATCGGTTGTCAAGCGATGTTGGTGGGGAGGGGGCAAACATGCGTACACACACACACACACACCACACACACACACACACATATATATATATATATATATATATATATATATATATAATATATATATATATATATATATACATATGTACATATATACGACAGGCTTCTTTCAGTTTCCATCTACCAAATCCACTCACAAGGCTTTGGATGCCTGAGGCTATAGTAGAAGACACTTGCTCAAGGTGTCATGCAGTGGGACTGAACCCGAAAACATGTGCTTCGTAAGCAAGCTACTTACCACACAATTTCGTTTTTGTATTTGGTTTGCAAGATTCTTTATGTGATTTCGTGTGTTGAAGCATATCTTATTGTGTCTGGAGAGAGTAATTCTCTTGTATTTTGTGCCTTATTAATTTAACACACTCACCGATTTCCACTCATTTACTTATTTATTTTTACTAAAATCTTCGTTGCGACTTGCAACCTTTTCAGTAGTAGTTGACACTGTACATTAGGAATTGCGTCCTTTTTTGTGTATACATGCGTGTGCGTCAGTGTGCGTGTGCATACACATATGCATGTATGTATATTTCTTTATTGCCCACAAGGGGCTAAACATAGACGGGATAAACAAGGACAGACAAACGGATTAAGTCGATTACATCGACTCCAGTGCGTAACTGGTACTTTATTTATCGACCCCGAAAGTATGAAAGGCAAAGTCGACCTTGGCGGATTTGAACTCAGAACGTAACGGCAGACGAAATACCGCTAAGCATTTCGCCCGGCGTGCTAACGTTTCTGCCAGCTCGCCGTGTATGCATATTGTGTGTAGGTATGCAAATACATGTAATTATGCATCTGTGGACGTTTGTTTATATATATGTATGTATGTACTCTGCGTGTTTGTGTGTACGCATGTATGTGTGTATGTATACATATGTATATATATATATATATTATATATATATATATAGATATATATATATATATATATATATATATATATATATATATAATATATATATATATATATATATATATATGTAAGCATGTGTGCACGTTTATATGTATGTACGTATTTTGCATAGCAAGATGCTGGTGTGTTCATATTAGTGTGTGTGTGTTTGTGTGTGTGTCTATATGTTCCTCAGACTCCTTGTGTGAGCATGTTTGAGTGTGCCCATGTGTGTGTTTGTGTGCCTATATGTGTGCGTCTGTTATGTATGGATGTGCGTCTCCATATGTGTCCTTGTGTGAAGTGTGCTTGTGTGTATGTGGTCAGGTGCTTCAATCCTCATTTGTATGTATGTATGTGTGTGTTTGTGCTCGACTGTGAGTATTGCGGTATGACTATGCATATTCCCTATTTCGTACTGAGGATATTTCATAAATGATGACGTTCTCTTGTACTTGTTTGAGTATTGGGTCCTTCGAGTGCTTGAATGAAATGCGAAAGACAGGTTGACACAGTGCGCCTTCATGTTGGTCTTTGGCATGTTGGTCTTTGGCATGTTGGTCTTTGGCATGTTGGTCTTTGGCATGTTGGTCTTTGGCATGTTGGTCTTTGGCATGTTGGTAGAGTATGGAAGATTGTTTTCTTTTATCGCCATATTGTCTAAGATTTTCATTTAGTCTATGCGCAATGATCCCAAATGTCTCAGCTATGTATATTCCGTTCTTGTCTTTACAAGCACCCTCTATGTACATTATGCTGTAGACTACGCTTCTCGTTCTACAGTTAATGCCAGGGTTAATCTTACATACCATGCAGTTATCACTGGTGAATGTGGTATTCTCAAAGGGATACGACCTACATAGTTGTGATCTGATGGAGCTCGCTGGCTTTTCAACGACCTTAACGTTAAATTTAGCGCCCTTCAGAGATTTTCTAAATCTATGGGCTAGTTCTCTATGGGCTGTGGCCTCTACAAACATAACCCCTTGATATTTGTTGGTTTACCAACCACTTGGTCCCGGGTTCAGTCCCACTGCGTCGCACCTTGGGCAAGTGTCTTCTACTATAGCCTCGGTCCGACCAAAGCCTTGTGAGTGGATTTGGTTGACGGAAACTGAAAGAAGCCTGTCGTATATATATTTATATATGTATGTGTGTATGTATGTTTGTGTGTCTGTGATTGTCCCCCCCCCATCATCGCTTGACAACCGATGGTGGTGTATTTACGTCCCCGTAACTTAGTTGTTTGGCAAAAGAGAGCGATAAAATAAGTACTAGGCTTACGAAGAATAAGTCGTGGGGTCGATTTGTTCGACTAAAGGCAGTGTTCCAGCATGGCCGAAGTCAAATGACTGAAACAAATAAAAGAACATATAAATCTTTGTGTGTTTGCATGTGTATGTTATATGACAATATAATATAATATAATTTAATACAATATAATATAATATAATATAATATAATATAATATAACATGATATAATATATGTACTCTTATACTTGTTTCAGTCATTTGACTGCGGCCATGCTGGAGTACCGTCTTTAGTCGAGCAAATCGACTCCAGGACAGATTCTTTGTAAGCCTAGTACTTATGCTATCGGGTCCCTTTTGCCGATACGCTAAGTTACGGAGACGCAAATACACCACCATCGGTTGTCAAACGATGATGGGGAGACAAACACAAACACACAAACATATATATATATTATAATATATATATAATCATATATACGACGGGCTTCTTTCAGTTTCCTTCAACCAAATCCACTGACAAGGCTTTGGTCAGCCCGAGGTGCGACGCAGTGGGAATGAACCCGGAACAATGAGTTTGGTAAGCAAGCTACGTACCATACAGCCACTCCTGCGCCTATATATATATATATATATATATGTGTGCGTGTGTGTGTATGTGTGTGTGTGTATGTATATATATATATATATATATATATATATATATATATATATATATTTAGGTTATAAAATGAGATAGGGGTTGAAAATTCAACCCACCATGGGATAACATATATCCAATATACTGCTAGAGAGGTACCCAACAAGACTAATACATAGATGTTAAAAATTGCCACGCAATTAGTTCATATATATATATATATATTATATATATATATATATATATATATATATATATATATATATATATATACATATATATAAACATACATATTTACAATGAAAGTCGTCTTAAAAGCAATGCCAATATTTATATCCTACTCAGTATGGGCATAAGAACACCAAATACTGTGGTTTTCGCACTGAAAAATCCTCTCACATACACGTACGGGGCGAACAACAGACATATCGGTAGCAAACCAGAGCCGTGTAGCATGGGTACTGGAACAGTCAGATGACGTGATATTAGCGAAATGCGCCTCCTCAGTGACAGACGTTTGCTCACTGCATACCAGAGAAATCCACTGATATATACAATATAAGTGACGCCAGTCACTGATGTCAAAAATAGTCAGCATGCTTATTAAAAAAAGCAATTATTAGCAACCGAAGCAGGATAAACATCCATTGGAAATCCGTATGTCCTACTTAACATGTATATATAGATATACATAGAATATGATCTCTCTAGGCGAATTTCGCAGCGTATGAATGTAGCCATATACTTATACACGAGCAGACATACACATACGAATATGAAAACATTACTATCCATCTGTCGTTCACTGCATGTTTGTATATATATATATATACATGTATATAACTTAGAATAACTTAGAAAGGTTTTGGCCACTATTGGCCCAGGCCATGTCTAACTTAATAGCACCACCTGGTGAAGTCTTTCAGTTCAGGATTTGGGCACCAAGGCCCATTCGAGCAGAGAGTTATTGTTTGCGGAGACATATCCGGGTGTGGGTGGTTTGTCCGGTACTGTTTGAAGGAATTTGTCCGAAGACTTCTTGAATTTTGTGTGGTCAGTTTCTTTTTTGACGTGCCCTGTGTAATGTTGAAGAGAGCAGGTCCAATTGAGGTGAAATAGTTGTGCCGTGTCGTTATGTGATGCGATTTAGATTTTTGTTTGGACGGATGCACGTGGTCCAAGCCTTGGATGTTTTGAAGTGATGCCACATCATTCGGACAGTGCTGGTGGAATATTTCCATCATACAGATAGTAGCGTTCACGGCGTCGTAAGTGAATACAATTTCAGCTTCCTAGTCTAGTAGTCAAGGTCTGACATGCCATCTATCTTTTTTGTGATTGACCTCTGGGGAGCTTCAATGCATAATATTTTGTTTTGTGTAGGGAGACCACAGTGGACAGCAGTATTCAAGGTGGGGTCGGGCAAAGTGGAGAAGGAAGGATAATAGCGTGGGAATCTTCGACTGAAGTTCTGAGAATCCAGGAACACATTCTGCGGGCCATGTCAACTTTGCTGCTTATATGTGTAGCCCACTTATGTGTTGTCCACTGTTACTCCCAGGTCTCTGATGTTGTTGGATGCCATGAGAATTTCTCCAGAAGGAAGAGAGTATGGGAGTTTCAGAGCGTCCTCCCTTCCAAAGTGGATCAGTTCAAATTTGTCTTCATTTAGCAACATGTTATTCTTTTCCGCCCATTGGACAACAGCCAGTAGGTCTGACTGAAGGTTTATTCGGTCATCCACGCCATTGATGACCTTCTGGAGCTTGGAGTCATCAGCGAAGGTTCTGATGTTACTGTGTTTGATGGTATCAGTAATACATTTATGTAGATGATGAAGAGAAGTGGGCCCAACACAGTGCCTTGTGGGACACCACTGCTGACTTTGGCTGGGCTGGATTTGACTCCTTCGACTACAACATGTTGGTTCTGTTAGACAGGAAGCACTTGATCCACTGCAGCAACTTTCCAGTGACACCAATATTGGACAGCTTTCTCAGAAGGATCTTATGATCAACCCTGTCAAAGGCCTTGCTGAAATCAAGGTAGATGACATCAGTGTTGGAACCTTCTCCCAAGGCTCTCAAAATGTCATCAAAATGATGCAGTAGCTGCGTCAGGCAATCTCTCCCATTACGAATCCATGCTGGTTGGGGTTCAGCATATTATGCCTCTCAAGGAAGTGAGTCATACGCGATCTCAGCACCCTCTCAAATACCTTGATGATATGAGAGGTGAGTGAGATTGGACGGTAATTCACGGCAAGCGATTTGTTTCCTTTTTTGAAAACTGGGACAACAGACTGGGATAGAAGGTCCTCTGGTATATATCCAGCATCCAGTGAGTTCCGCCACAGATTGGCTAGAGGGAGTGCAAGTTGGTTTTGACACATCTTCTTCAAGACACAAGCAGGGAACCTATCGGGACCTACTGCTGAATTATGCTTCATTTCCTTTATTGCTGCTAAGACATCAGGAGCGCCAAATGTTATGCGATAAAGTGTATTGGGGAGTAACATCACTGATACAGCCCAGATCAGTCATATCAGGATTGCTGAAAACAGAGCAATATTGTTTCTGCAATATCTCTCCCATGGTTTTGGCATTGTCTTGAAGAGTACCATTTTCATCAATCAGAGGGCCAACAGTAGAACCAGTGACTCTGTGTTTTTTTGCAAATGAAAAGAACACTTTGGGATTGAGTTTGATCTTCTCAATGGCCCAGGCCTCTTCAGCTCTTCGCTGACTATTGATGATAGACATCATGTTGTTTTGGAGTTTATGTTTTTTAATCTCTAGCGACGAGATGGCAGTCAGGTTGGTGTGTTGCTGTTTTGTTGATTCTTTTAATTTTCCTTATGAGAGATTTTCTATTTCTAGGGATTCGACACTTAGATTTGTTTGCAGATCTTAATGGGGTGTGTCTTGCACATATGTTCGTGATGGTGT
>NC_043001.1:92368187-92395687 GCF_006345805.1 Octopus sinensis | reverse complement strand
CATCATTTACATTAATGACATTAATGACATCATCAAGCACAGCAACATAAAAATCTTTGCAGATGACTCCAAGCTACAGAAGGTCATAAATGAGGCGAGTGACCGGACATGCCTTCAGTCAGATCTACTGGCTGTTATCCAATGGGCAGAAAAAAAAACAATATGCTGCTGAACGAGGATAAATTTGAGTTAATCCACTTTGGAAAAGAGGATGCCCTGAAACTCCCATACTCCCTTCCTTCAGGTGAAACTCTCGCGGCGTCCAACAACATCAGAGACTTGGGAGTAATTGTGGACAACAACATAAGCTGGGCCACTCATATAAACACCAAAGTTGACATGGCCCGCAGAATGTGTTCCTGGATTCTCAGAACTTTCCAGTCGAGAGATATCCACACCATTATCCTTCTCTTCTCCACTTTTGCCCGACCCCACCTTGAATACTGTTGTCCACTGTGGTCTCCCCACACAATACAAGGTATCATAAAAGTTGAAGCACCTCAAAGGGCAATCACAAAAAAGATAGATGGCATGACAGGCCTCGACTATTGGGGTCGACTAGAAAAGCTAAAACTCTATTCTCTCCAACGTCGTCGTGAGCGCTACATCATCTGCATGATGTGGAAAATATTCCATCAGCATTGCCCAAATGATGTTGGCATCACCTTTAAGGTACATCCAAGGCTTGGGCCCCGTGCCATCCGCCCAAAACAAAAATCGCACTCTCATCTCATAACAACAATACGGCACAATTATTTCACCTCAATTGGCCCCGCTCTCTTTAACATTACACCAAAACACATTAAAACAGAAACTGACCCTATAGGGTTCAAGAAGTCTTTGGACAGATTCCTTCAAGAAATCCCGGATAAACCCCCTACACCGGATATGTCTCTGTAAACAATAACTCTCTACTTGAGTGGGCCATAGTGCCCAAACTGACTTGAAAGACTTCACCAGGTGGTGCTATTAAGTTAGACATGGCCTGGGCAATAATGGCCGAAACCTATCAAAGTATCAAAGTATCAAAGTATATATGTATATGTATAATATATGTTTATATATATGTATATATATATATATATAATATATATGTATATATATATATATATATATATATATATATATATATATATACATATAATATATATGTATGTATATATATATACGTGTAAATATATATGTATATATAGTGTGTTATATATATATATACATGTATATATATATGTATATATATATATATATATATATATGTATATATATATGTACATATATATATATGTACATATATATATATATATATATATATATATATATATATGTACAATATATATACATATATATATAACATATATATATATACATATATAATATATATATGTATGTATGTATTTATGTATGTATGTATGTATGTATGTATGTATGTATGTATGTATGTATGTATGTAGTATGTATGTATCTATCTATCTATCTATCTCTCTCTCCTCTCTCTATATATATATATATATATATATATATATTATAATATATGTATGATATATATATATATATATATATATATATATATATATATATATATATATATATATTATATATATGTAATTATAAATTTTCTTTAGAAAATCATAGAAATAATGGAAGTGCTCGAGTCAAACCAGAGACGCTAGATAAATTCGGGAGATACAAGGAAGTTCAATCAGGCAGACTACGACTGGTGTATACATATACGGATTTAATAAAAAGAATCGTCTAAAACATATATTAATACATTCAAAATATAGTTATAGAAATATTTTAATATATATGAATGTTAAAAATATGCAAAGAGAAATAAATATATACATATATGAATGAAATGGAGTATGGATAAAAATATAGATGAGGATAATATAATATAATATAGAAAGACAATTCGTTAAAAAATTATGGGATGCAGGGAGTAATAAATGTTTAAAAATAGTTTTTGGTATCGTACTTAAATGAAAAGAAATATTTCTACGATCGTTTCAAGGGTCCATTCTGAGAATACATGAAAATCTTACGATTCACTTTGAAGGAATGCCCCTATCATCAGGGGGGGAAATGAGTAGTGCTTTGATTTTTTATTGCCCACTAGGGGCGAATACAGATGGAACAATACATCACATGTGGGGATACAAAACAAGGAAAAAAACCAAAGCAGCGTATGAGAACATGAAATGACAAATGAAAATGGAAAAAATACAATGAAGCTTAGAGAAACTCCATTTCTTCCTTTAATTCCTTCTGAATCCTGTTCCCTCCAAAATATCTATCCCATAATTCTCCAACAGCTCGTCATAAGTTACGAAGACTGGCAGCATATTTCTATCCATCTCCACTTCCCACATCCAATATCCACCTTTGCATCTTGACACTTTCTTTTTTCGTTCCTCTGAAAGCAGTATGCAAGCGTGCCAACCGTTAATGTTATAGAACCCCTTGTTTCTACTTTTTTAAGATCTGTCCAAGTTATTACCTCATTGCACAAATCCTCATTAGCATCGTCATACATAATTCTGTACATTTGTTTTTGTCTGGGAGGAGGAAGTTTGGGGATTCTTGTGTGCTAGTGTTTTCTTTTTTCCTTTGTTTATTTTTGAAGGAAGGAATGCGTAGGTTCGGGGTTTGCGGGTGTATGGTGGGGTTGAGAATGTGTAGGTGGGTGTGGGTTGGGGTTTTAACTCTGTCTGACGCGCCTTCTTTCTTCTTTGATTTTTGTTTTCTGCGACTTTCCATGATTCGTCGTCCTCCTTCACTTCTGTTAGTAAGTCCTTCTCCTCTCTCACTGGTTCTTACCTGATTTCTCCTGGTTCTTCTCGGTTGGTGAAGTGCAGTCAGATCTGATGTGGCCCTTCAGGCTACATTTAAAGCATCGAGGGATTCTGATCTCCACCCTGACTCTCAACACAGCGTCCTCGACTGTCACCGTTTCCACCATGATTTCCAGACTCTCCACCGATGCCAGTATTATTAAATCCAAAGTTTGGCCTTTCCAATTTAATGCTGCTGATGTAGTGGCCTGGAGCACTGCGATTTCATCCTCGTTACCCAGAAGTATAGCAGCCGCCACCCAAGCCACGTGGATTTTAGATGGAATCCTCTCCACCCTCACCCTGGAAGCTCTCCTTCCAAGGTGTGTGGGTAGAAATACCACACTCTCAGTTCTTAGCGGGGTTGCTGAGTATTGTTTCGCCATGGCTGCCTCTCTGAAGTGAACCTCCACTGTGCCGAATCGGTTTCCTCTGGCAAGATATGTGATACCTCGCCAGATTGGTTTCAGGGCTTTTTCTATTTTGTCTGGTGACATTATTTCAATTTTTCTCTCTTCAATTGGATATATTTTATAAATAATTGCTTTCTCCAGTATTCATTTAATGATATCTTTAGGTGGTGGCATTGCCACCCTCTCTGCACAACTCGTAGATTTTCAATTTTGATGGATTTACTTTCTTGTTTTTTTTTTGTTCTTTTTTTTTACTTCTGTACCTCTTGAATAACGTTTCTTATTGTCAATGTTTGCACCAATCTTCCTCACTACTCTTCAAAGTTCCTCTTCCGAGGAAGACAGCCCCGAAGAGCTGCAATTCTCGTACAACACCATTTGACAAGAAGCTACTTCAAAGCAGCACAAACAGTTCAGAAAAAGTGTTCAAATGAACACCTACATAAAATTTCGACGACACAAAACTATGAAACAACCAGTCTCTGATAGAGAAGCGTATTGCTTGCACCAGAAATGTGTTTGTTTTGGAAGTATTAATTAATTTATATGTTATACAAGAAACAAACGTGTTGTGGAAATATTAAGAAGGCTGGTGGGAGTTTTTTATTTTTTATTTTTAAAATTATAATCAAGCGGCAATAAATTGTACTATAGAAAATGTTACTATGCGGGTTCGAATTTAAATTTACTCTTAAAAGTTGAATGATATCTATGGTTACGTGAATGAATAGCTTCAGAGAACTTATTTAAAAACATTAGAATTAAAAGTGCGAAGGATTATGTACGATTCTTTTATACACAGTCGACATCTACTGGTAATGGTAATGGTATTGTATGGCGGGGCATCACCTATGATCAACCAACACAATGTATAATTAATGTTTTACAATTTTAAATTGTGTATATATCTTGTTAACGCTATTGAGTTTCTATGTTTTAACTTAAAGGAATTCACAAGTATTCTATACCGTTTTTTAAAGTCTTTGGTACTCCCTATATATACCCTAGTTTGTTGTTTTTTATTTTTCACTCTACATTTATATATTACATTTTTGCATAGACATGATCCCGTGAGCGGACATAATCCAGGGTCCCTACTATTGCAACTTTTCGGCTTCCTATTTATACTTTTAGTTTTATTATTGTTATTTGGGTGTGAGGTATCCTATGATCTGGGCTTTCATTAATTTGAAGTTAATTTTATTTCTGTTTGTAGATGCGATAATTGAATCCAAGTTCGGTGTGGTAGAGTAAGATAATTTTATAGTATTTTTAGTAAATTATAGGGCAGTTTTTATGATGCATGGGGAAATTTAGATTTTTGAAAAACTGTTTTGGAAGATTTTTAACTCTTAGGGAAAATGGGGTGGGGGCGAACCATATAATTTGTCTTTTCCTAGATTTAGAGTGATTTACTCCATCCAGGTGTTTGGGTACGGAGGGAGCATGTTTATTAAAATTTCTAGTGTTAAGATTATAGCATTTAGTAGAGTTAATGACAGGTCTTCTTATATGTTTATAATTTAATGAGGTGGGGTAGTTTGCTCATGTCAGAATTACTATGATGTGTCAATTAGCTAATTTAGTTTTGCGTTTGGTGTCCGGGATGTAGAAAATATGGTCCTGGAAGCTGCTTAATTTTAAGTTAGTGCGTGTGCATTGAAGATCTCGTTTGCTGATAGATTGGATATTCTAATGGAGATGGCGGTGATAATACTATCGAGAGTTAATTTCGGATGATTAGAAGAGACGTTAATATACTACAATGTTTGATCTGGTTTATTGTACGGGTAGTATAATTTTGTGTTTAGATTTAATGTGACGTCCAGAAAGTTGGCTATTTTTGTGTCAGTCTTGAATTGAGATTAAAGAAATTATTGAGATTAAAGAAATTCAAAAGAAATGTTCTTAGTGATTTTTTAATTCGTTTAATCTCCGGTTTAGATGATCCATTTACTGCTAATAGAGCGTCATCCCTATATAGCCCACCAGATACGTTTGGGTAGCTTTTCTTAATTTGATTGAGACCCACTAGGTCTGTCACCTAGGCTGAATCTGATGAGCCCATAGTGATATCAAAATTGTTCGTCGGGTTGCTTCTAATCCAATTATCAACGTTTTTCTTGTGGTTAGGATAATATCAATATCAGATCGAGAGATGTTGACAAAGTCCTGGGCAAATATCAGTGCCTTATTTAATAATATCGGGGAGCTAGTAGCATAATAATTCGAAATGTGGGAATTGTATAAAACGAGTCTTATACCTATTCGGGAGGCAATGGAACTATGTTATAACGTCACCTGTTTAATTCCATAGAGGGATTTTAACATTATTTTTGAACACCGGTATTATTCTATCCAGTATGGGTTTGCTAATTTTTCCCAAATGGGATTTCGTAGGACATATCAGTCTGATGGATGGTTTGGAGTGGAAATTCGTTTTATGGTCTTTTAACGTAAAAAGGGGGGTTCTTGGAGCGTATGGTTCAATCCTGCTTTGTAGGTTCAACCATGAGATGAGTTTATAGTGTAGTTCATTAATATACTCGAGTGCGGTATCCTTTGCATGTTTATAGTTGGTATTTAATTCCTTCGAAATGAATTTATTATAGGTATCATCTGGCATTGAATAAATATTACCCGTTTTGTCAGAGAGTACATGTTAATCAGTAGACTCTTTATAAACATTTATTATTCCCTGCATTCCATAATTTTTAAACGAAATGTCTTTGTATATTTTATTCTATATTTTATTGTCCTCATCTATATTGTTATCTATACTCCCTTATATTTATATATGTATATATATATTCGTCCTTGCATATTTTTAACATTCATATATATATTTCTATAACTATATTTTGGATGTATTTATAAATGTTTTAGACGATTCTTTTTATTAAATCCGTATATATATACACCAATCGTAGTCTGTCTGAGTTGAACATCTTCCTTGTATCTCCTGAATTTATATGTATGTATATCTCCTTTACTCTTTTACTTGTTTCAGTCATTTGACTGTGGCCATGATGGAGCATCGCCTCTAGTCGAGCAAATCGACCCCAGGACTTATTCTTTGTAAGCCTAGTACTTATTCTATCGGCCTCTTTTGCCGAACCGCTAAGTTACGGGGACGTAAACACACCAGCATCTGTTGTCAAGTGATGTTTGGGGGAACAAACACAGATGCACAAACAAACACACGCACACATACACACACACACACACACACATATATATATATATATATATATATATATATACATATACATATATACGACGGGCTTCATTCAGTTTCCGTCTACCGAATCTATTCTCAAGGCTTTGGTTGACCTGAGGCTATAGTAGAAGACACTTGCCCAAGGTACTACGTAGTGGGACTGAACCCGGAACCATGTAGTTGGTAAACAAGCTACTTACCACACAGTCACTCCTACGCCTATATATATATATATATATATATATATATATATATATATATATATATATATATGGATATATGTATACATACATATACACACAAAAAATATATGTATATATATATATTAATATTTATATTTATATACGAACTTATACATGTATGTATACACTCACACCAACATACACATACTATTGACAACTCGGGTATCACTAAATGTCCGTTACCGTTTCTGTGCAGTGGTAAATTAATATGGGTGAGTTGAATGTGTGTATGAATGTGTGAGTGTATAGATTATCAGGAAACAAATTTACATTATAGATAGAAATGTGAAAGAGAGAAAAAAAAACGGTCATATTGACTGGATCCAAATTCGTACCAGATGCTTGTGAGATGAACTCATTACAGTTCACACTAAATGAGCTTGTCATATTTCTCTGTAAGTTTAAATATCATAAGTATTACTGTTATATGCTAACAGTATGTCACTCACCCCTATCATGGCGTTTCTATTCTTATGCAAAATATTCCCGAGAATTAAGCCTAAGAATATGAATAACTTATGAAATAATAGCAATTACAAATAGAAACTGTACGTCATAGATCAATTTGAGGGAAAGAAACACCAAAAAGCGTTCATTCTTCGCTCGAACGCATTCCTATTTGGCAGATTGTTGCCAATGTCTGTATATTAGTTACTGCTACTTTATATAAAATTTTTATCAGAAACTTATATTATAATGGCTCTGTCTACACATCAGTAAATACTCATATATCCAAGTGCTACAAAATGTCGTAAGCACAGAGAACTAGAATCGTGTTAGCTTATTGGATATGATGTGATCAGAGGAAACAATTTAAGCAGTAAATACGAATTATGAAACTAGGTGAGGATTTTATAAGAAAAAGTACAATAAGTGAATCCAGAATATTCAAATTTTAACAAACGTTTCGTTAATTTACCGAATATTCAACACTCCATTACATTTGAGCTGTTTCAATGATGTCAATTAGCATATCAATGTTTCACTGACATTCTCAAGCAAACGCGTATTGCTTCCCGAAAATTATGTCACCGCTCATAACTTATGACCCTTTGCGTCCAAATTACGCGTCACCTGTGACACTCCTTGTTTATAAATGAAGTGTGCACTTACTGTAGAGTGGCAGAAGTGTCAAATTGGTATTAACACATGCATTAGAATAACAAATGAAATTAAGCGTTTTGATTTTAAGGAGTGTCACTTTCATAGAAGCAACGTTCCCTTTGCAGGTAACCTCTTCAATCTTGTATCCATCGTGGTTGAGTGGGTGGACTTCATTACAAGAAGCTATCGGACCGTTTTCCACCCATTGCTGCAGGAAATCACCATCATAAAAAGAGCAACTGACAATTACATTGCCATTCACATGGGCAAAATAAGTTCTGCCCGGAATAGTAAACGAATAGGATTTCTCTGAAAAAGAAATAAAAAGAACATAACCAAATTAACCATAACAGAAAGAATGAGTATAGTTTACACAAACACAAAGGTAATATCTGCCAAGCTTTTCCTGTAGTCTTAGCATAAATAAAGTGAATATATTTCTTTACTGCCCACAAGGGGCTAAACATAGAGGGGACAAACAAGGACAGACAAAGGAATTAAGTCGATTACATCGACCCCAGTGCGAAACTGGTACTTTATTTATCGACCCTGAAAGGATGAAAGGCAAAGTCGACATCGGTGGAATTTGAACTCAGAACGTAACGACAGACGAAATACCTATTTCTTTACTACCCACAAGCGGCTAAACACAGTGGGGACAAACGGATTAAGTCGATTATATCGACCCCAGTGCGTAACTGGTACTTAATTTATCGACCCCGACAGGATGAAAGGCTAAGTCGACCTCGGCGGAATTTGAACTCAGAACGTAACGGCAGGCAAAA
The DNA here is from genome assembly GCF_006345805.1 of Octopus sinensis. Taxonomy (NCBI): domain Eukaryota; kingdom Metazoa; phylum Mollusca; class Cephalopoda; order Octopoda; family Octopodidae; genus Octopus; species Octopus sinensis. The sequence continues at coordinate 92,387,092 of NC_043001.1, read as the reverse complement.
TACCACTGAGCATTTCGCCCGGCGCGCTAACGTTTCTGCCAGCTCGCCGCCTTTAGCATAACTAAAGTGAATAGTTCTCAACTGAGATTCGAAACGAGATCGCCAATATGCCAAATGTTTCTAGGAGTTTATAATGAATCATTACCAATAAGTGATTGGAATATATTCAATGGATCTCGTGCAATGAAATAATAAGACCAACTCCAGAATATAAAGTAAATCTATATATTAATACGCTGAGGCCGAAATGCGTTACGCAGTCACGTGATTAGTTGAAGGGAAAGGCAGAGAGCGATAGAGAGAGAGAGAGAAAGAGAAAGAGAGAGACAGAAAAAAAATAAAAGGGAAGAGTGATTAAGAAAGACGGAGAAAGAAAGAGGGAGAGAGAAAAGGAGAGAAAGAGGGAAGTGTCAATGACGTGAGGGAAGGGAAGCGTAATATTTATTACGTGGTTAAAAAATTAGTTGAAGTGAATGGCATAGAGAAAGAGAATTAGAAATGCATTGTTTAGCAGAACAGAGATTTTCTTGAGGTGCGGTTAAAGAAAGACAAATAGAGAGAGGGGTGAGGAGAGCCAGCCAATGGTTAAACTGTTATGTGTTTAGTGGAAGTGAGAGATAAAGAAATAGAAAAAGAGAAAGAGAGAGAGAGAGAGAGAGAAAGAGAGAGAGAGAGAGAGAAGCAGGAAGTGTTCAGCAGAGGGAAATTTTACATATCTTATGTTAATGTGACTAATTTTTTGATTTCTAACTGTTGATCTATTTATTTACCTGTCCTTACTGACATTGATCGATGGACGGAGAGTCCATCCGCCCCCTCACCGTGGTGGGGACGCTGGCAACGGGTAGTGTCAGAGCTATGCCGTCGGGAACTTCGGTTCCTGGTGGGGCCACCCAAGGCGGATTGGTCTGACACCGAGTGAAAATCCTCGGAGTGTCTGTTTTGGTAACCGGCGGCTCCTCGGTCGTTCTGTCCCTGCGTCTGCGGACAATCTGCGGCAAACAGGATGTCTCTACATGCGGGATTGTTGGGGACCGCTTGTGAATTCCATATTCCCACGAAACTTCTTCCACTGCCATGGTTCGAGATGCCTCGAGGGTGGTAGAAGAAGCCGACTCAACCCGCCCAGGGTGAATGTCACCACAAGTACAAGTAAGTAAGGACGGAAATGACAATAATAATAATAATAATAATAATAATAATAATAATAATAATAATAATAATAATAATAATGATAATAATAACAATAACAACGACAACAACAACAATACTAATAATAACGATGTATCAATGCCGACACGATATATCTATACCAATAACGACGTATTAGTACCAACAGATGACAACGTTTCTCTAAAAGAAACGGAGATACTTTCAAATTACTAAGATCTGGAAATAGAGGTAACTCGAATGTTGAGCCTAAAAGCAGAAACAATTCCTATTATAGAAGGAGCATTAGATATGATAAAGAAAAAAACATTCAGACAAATACATAACAAAAATATCAGGACTTAAAAGTATATGTAGCACACAGAAAATAGCACTAAAAAGCGAGCAGGCAGAAACGTTAGCACGCCGGGCGAAATGCCTAGCCGTATTTCGTCTGCCGTTACGTTCTGAGTTCAAATTCTGCCGAGGTCGACTTTGCCTTTCATCCTTTCGGGGTCGATAAATTAAGTACCAGTTACGCACTGGGGTCGATATAATCGACTTAATCAGTTTGTCTGTCCTTGTTTGTCCCCTCTGTGTGTAGCCCCTTGTGGGCAGTAAAGAAATAGGAAAATAGCACTACTAGGTATCGCACACATCCTACGTAAATACTTTCAATATAATGAAAATAAGAGCACCACAACAAACCATAGGACATATCCAAGGCATACAGCGATGCGCTCAGTAGTGCAATGAAAGCACGTGATGAAAATAAGACTGCTGAATAATAATAATAATAATAATAATAATAATAATAATAATAATAATAATAATAATAATAAGCTATAAAACAAATGAAATCCAAACTAAAAATAGAACAGCAACGAGCCATGATAAAACGATGGCAAGAAAAACCCCTTCATGGTAAATACTGCACTAAACTAAACGCAAAAGAAATAGACAAAGAAAAATCACAGCAATGGTTGAGAAGCTCAGGACTCAAAGCAGAGACAGAGGGATTTTTAATTGCAGCACAAGACCAAAGCCTCCCCACCAGAAATTACCAAAAACATGTAATGAAAAGAAATATTACAAGTAACTGCAGAATATGTGGAGATGGACAAGAAACAATAAATCATATTATCTCTAGCTGCCCAGTCCTGGCTAAGAAGGAATATATTCACAGACATGACAGAGTTAGAACCTACATACATTGGAAGCTATGCCAACATTATGGAATAACAACAGAAAAAAGATGGTATAGGCACACACCAGAAAAGGTCACAGAAAACGAGAAAGCAACCATACTCTGGGATATGCCGATACATACAGATAGAGAAATTAAGGCCAACAGACCAGATATAGTTGTCAGAGATCATGAAGAAAAAAAATGCTTTCTAATTGATGTATCAATACCGGCAGATGACAACGTGTCTCTAAAAGAAATGGAGAAAGTCTCAAAATACAAAGACCTGGAAATAGAGGTAACTAGAATGTGGAACCTGAAAACAGAAACAATTCCTATCATAGTAGGTGCATTAGGCACGATAAAAAAATATTCAGACAAATACATAACAAAAACACCAGGACTTACAAACACATATAACATACAGAAAATTGCACTACTAGGCACTGCACACATCCTACGCAGAACACTTTCCATACAATAACCATCAGAGCATCACAACAAATCACAGCACATACCCAAGGCACACAGAGCTGCGCTCGGTAGTGAAGTGAAAGCACGCTATAAAAATAAAACTACTGAATAATAATAATAATAATAATAATAATAATAATAATAAATGCCCTGATGCAGTACCAGGCAATGGCTCTCATGGCTTCTGATCTTAACTGATTAGAAGTGTTATCATGTACATTGTTTTGTCTTGGTATAAAAGATGGGCTACAGCAAATATTCTGCTCAATACCACAGATTTGCTTGTCAGTTGTTTGACCTTAACCAGTTAAGCATGTCCCTTAGTGGCTGACGATATGTGCATCTCTGATCACGAGCAGAAGTAGTGGGGGTGCATCATAGCCATGTGTTGAGACGGATTCTTTGGGGTTTGAATAATTCACCTTCGAAAACATGGGTGGTTCGTTCAACATCCTTAAACAATCCTTATTCAGAGACCTTTTGAGCGGGATGGGCTACTCGATCTGAAGAAAGTTCTAAGTGGGCCCCACCTGCAAGGTCATGTGCTGTTTATCTTGATATGAGATCACCATGTCGCACACATATGGTTGTGATGCATGTGCCTAGTGTACCCTTATCAGACGGGTAGTCATGATGGGTATACTGGGCTTCGTATATTTTACCCCAGTGTCACTTTGATGGCATGCACTGCTCTCTCACTCAATAATAATAAAAATTATTATGTTATTATATTAGCCATAAATTCTTAGCAGTCCCAGTTGTTCTTTATAGCTTCAATGTGCTTAGATGGAATACTAGTGAAATAATGAAAATTGACAAAAAATCCACAAGCTACTGACTTGTAATAAGATGCACCATCCAAAGGCAGACGTGGATCGTCTTTACCTTCCCAGAGCTCAGGTAGTTCGAGGCTTGATCCAGCTTGAACTTACGTACAAAACCACCACAATCGGACTGGCCAAATACCTTGAAACAACCAACGATTGGATGCTAAATCTTGTTCAAAAACCTGAAAAACCGAAAAAACTTCACTCTATTCTGAAAGAGAGCAAAAAGTTCGCTACTGATGTCTTAGATACCAACCAGATTGATCATGATGAAGGAAATGCGCCAACTGCTGCTGCAAAGAAAACAAAATTGATTGCAAAGACAAAAGCGCATAAAAAATTAGCTAGCAGATGGGAACAGAAACCTCTGCATGGCAAGTATGTGGCCCGTAGCAAACAAGCTGATGTCAACCAGAAACACACGCATCAATGGTTACGAAGCTCAGGGCTAAAAGCAGAGAGTGAAGGTTTCATATTAGCTGCTCAAGATCAAAGTATATTAACCCGGAACTACCAAGCTATTATGATAAAAAATGGAGCTGACCCAAAATGCCGATTCTGTAATGATGAGATCGAAACTATAGACCACCTAATCTCAGGGTGTAGAGTCTTAGCACCTGTAGGATATAAAGCAAGACATGACAGAGTCGGCCAGTATTTACACTGGACATGTTGGCGTTATAAAATCCAAACCGCTGACAAATGGTATAAACACCATCCTAAAGCTGTGACTGAGGGAGAAAATGTGTCGATTCTCTAGGACTTCCCCGTACATACCGACAAAACCATAAAAGCTAATAAACCGGATATTATTATAAAAGATCAGACAAAAAGGTGTGTTCATCAATTGACATGAGTATTCCTTGCGATCACAATATAACGGCGAAAGAATTTGACAAGATCAGTAAATATAAAGACTTGCTAATAGAAATTGAAAAAATGTGGCATCTCAAGGCGACTACAGTAGCAATGATTGTAGGATCTCTAGGAATGATAAAAAGAAGGCACTGAAACCTATTTGAAAAGGATACCAAGCTTACCATCCCTACAGGAAGTGCAAAAAATCGTGTTAACTGGAACGACTCATGTACTGAGAAGAGCATTATCGCTGTGAAAACAACATTCACCCATGAATTTATTTATTTATAAATTTCTTAAATACATATTTTATCTGTGAATTTGCTCGTGTAATCTGGGAATGCATACAATGAGCTTCTCTGCTCTAGGTGTACGGAAAACACTCGGCGAGAAACGGAAGAAAATTTGAAGAAAGAAGGAAAAAATTAATAACAACAACAACGACAAACAGATGCTCTGATGCAGTACCAGGGAGTGGTTCTTGTGGTTTCTAATCTTAGCTAATTGGAAATGTTATCATGTACATGTTTTCTCTTGGTAAAAAGATGGTCTGCACCAGATATTCTGCTCATATAAGAGATTTGCTTTTAAGTTATTCGACCATAACCAGTTGAGCATTTGTACATCTCTGATCGTGAGCAGTAGTGAAGGGGTATCATAGCCACATGTTGACAATAATTCTTTTGGATTTGAATAATTTACCTCTGCAGACATGGATGTTTTGATTATCATTCTCAAACAAACTTTATTAAAGTCTTGTACTGTTTATCTTGATATGAGATTACCATGCCGCGTACATATGATTGTGATACAATTGCCTGGTATGCCCTTATCATGGTGGGTATATTGGGCTTCATATATTTATATTCCAGTGTCACTTTTATGGCATGCACTGTTCTCTCACTCAAAAGTAGTAGTAGTAGTGGTGGTGGTGGTGGTGGTGTTGGTGGTGGTGGTGGTGGTGGTGGTGGTGATGGTGGTGGTGGTGGTGGTGTTGGTGGTGGTGGTGGTGGTGGTGATGGTGGTGGTGGTGGTGGTAGTAGTAGTAGTAGTAGTAGTAGTAGTGGTTGAGGATATGTGCATACCACAGATTTACTTGTCAGTTTTTGTTTGACCTTAACCAGTTAAGCGTGTCCCTTAGTGTCCGACGATATGTGCATCTCTGATCATTATTATATGAAAACTCACAGTTTATTTTGCTGGTTATGATGGAAAGCGTCAGCTGTCTGCAGTCAGCAGACTAAGGTGACACTTGTTTATTAGTCATCCTTCAAGAACCCTGTGAAGAATTCTTGCAGTTCCAAGCAATGCTGATTTTTGTAGGTGTTCTACCTTCATACGTCCACCAATCTTTCTCAGCCATGCTGGTAGTTGAGTGCTGATACTTCCAAGTGCGCCAATTACTATTGGTATCTCGTCTACTCTCCTCATTGACCACAAACTTCGTATTTCCCTCTTCATACCACATTATTGTTCTGTCAAGTCCATATTTGTTGCAAAGTGTCAAATGCACAATCCTTGCTATGTTGTCATGACGCCTCTTATATTCTATCTGGGTTTGTGGCGTGCGCTGAATGGTAATGTTATTATTATTATCATTGACTGGTATTATTATTATTATTATTATTATTATTATTATTATTATTATTATTATTATTATTATTATTATTATTGAGTGAGAGAGCAGTTCATGCCATCAAAGTGACACTGGGGTAAAATATACGAAGCCCAGTATACCCATCATGACTACCCGTCTGATAAGGGTACACCAGGCACATGCATCACAACCATATGTGCACGACATGGTGATCTCATAACAAGATAAACAGCGCATGACCTTGCAGGTGGAGCCCAGTTAGAATTTTCTTCAGGTTGAGTAGCCCATCCCGCTCAAACGGTCCCTGAATAAGGGTTGTTTAAGGATGTTGAACGAAACACCCATGTTTCCAGAGGTGAATTATTCAAACCCCAAAGAATCCCTCTCAACACACGGCTATGATGCTCCCCCACTACTTCTGCTCGTGATCAGAGATGCACATATCGTCAGCCACTAAGGGACATGCTCAACTGGTTAAGGTCAAACAACTGACAAGCAAATCTGTGGTATTGAGCAGAATATTTGCTGTAGCCCATCTTTTATACCAAAACAAAACAATGTACATGATGACACTTCCAATCAGTTAAGATCAGAAGCCATGAGAGCCACTGCCTAGTACTGCATCAGGGCATTTAGTACTGCAATTATTATTATTATCATCATTTTCATTACCATCTTTCAATTCTGTGTCCATTTCCTACCAAGTGTCTTCCAGACACGTAGGGCAGAGAAACGCACGATATACATTGGTAGGCCATTAAAATAAACACACCAGATTGTTCATTTACAAAGTCATGATCTTTAGCGGCCAAGATAACGCCTTCATTCTCTGAGCTCCGTAATCACTGATGAGTGTGCTTCTGATCTACATCAGTTTGTTTGCTACGGCCACATATTTGCCATGCAGAGGTTTTTGTTCCCACATATCAATCAATTGTTCAAACACAGTTTGCTTCCCTATTGATTTCACCTTTGCTACTACAGTTGCTGCACTTCCATCATGCTGATCAACCATGGCATTATGCAGAAACTCACTTGAACATTTTTTGTTCTCCTTCATAACAGAATGAATTTTCTTGTATCTTTCGTGGTTTATAACGAGTTTAGCATCCCGTCGTTAGATGTTTCAAGAAATTTTGCCAGTCCAATTGTGGTGGTTTTGTAAGAGATTTCAAATTGGACCAAGCCTCAACCGCCTTGAGCTTTCGGTAGGTAAAGATGATGTGTCTCTGCCTTTGTGTGGTGCGCCTTATTGTAAGTCAGCAGCTTACAGTGTTTTGAACTGTCTTCCTTCTTTCTTTTTTCTCTTCTTTGTCTTTCTGTTCTTCTTTGTCTTTCTTCGAACTGTTTTTTTTTACTTTGTTTGGACTTTTGTCGTTTGTTTTTTGAACTGTTTCCTGAACATTTTCTTCAAAGCATGGCGAAGAAATTGAACACTGCGTTGGAGTGGGAATTCATCCCACCCAAGCAATGACTAAAAAAAACTTAGAGGAAAGAACGGTGGTGTTGAGGACTTATTCTAAGTCATTCGACACCATTGCTGTCTTTCCTAAGACAGATATAGTAAAAGAGTTGGCGGAGCATCTGCCAACTATTAAGTTTATTTCCAGGGGTGCTAAATATGCAACGGTGTGGTTGCTATTTGACACCCCTGAGGTGGTTCGCAGATTTGCTAGCCAGCCCATGGAAGGGCAAGAGATTCTGTTTCTTTCCACATATTGTGGGAAGAAATTAACAAGATCTTGGGTCTGTGGGCTGCCACCGGGCATTGAACTGGAATGGATAGAGGATACTATCCGCCAGGGTCTGGGTGGCAGCAGGCCCAAGTTTTTAAATATGAAATTGTTGCCGGCGGCTGAATGGGTAGAGTCAAAAGCGGTTTTGACCCTATGGACCCAATCAGTTGCTAAAGATCTAGTATTTCCAGATTTGTTTGAAAATGGCCGGTTGCAGGTACCTAGTGATACTTAAGGGACGCCCCCACCAAGTGTCACTTGTGCCTGGAACCGGACCATATTAAGAAGAACTGTCCCAAGGAACAAAGTAGGATCCTGAGCAGTTAGTAAAAGTAGCGCCCCCTCTTGGAACTTGGCCATATTAAGAAGAACTGTCCCAAGGAACAAAGTAGGGTCCTGGAGCAGTTAGTAAAAGTAGCGCCCCCTCCTCCTTTGAAGGAAGAGATGGAGCCAGTCGAGGAACTGGAGACCTCCTCGAAAAAAGGGAAAAAAGAAGAAGGTGGGCAACAATGGTTGTCCACCGAAGGAACCCAAGGTTGCGGGAGGGTGGGAAGATCCTCCAGATAAAACGGAAGAACTACACCTTCCCGTAACACAAGGGACATAGAAAAGAAGAATAGGACATTGCCGGCGGGTAGTAGTACACTTCTGGCATGTCCTGAAACCTCGTCGGTGGGAATTGTGCCCATCCGGTCCTGGCTTCTTCCAATTTGGAAATTTTTTTAATTGTTTTTTTCTTTTACCATTTCTGTAGTTAACTTTATGTCTTTTTGGATTTCTATATTTCTTAACCTGACTTGGATTTCATGCAACCACTCCGCTTCATCATTATGCTCTGCAGGTTGATCCCATATCCCTCTCCAGAATGTCCTGTCTTACTCTGCATCAGGCGTCATTCTTACATGTATTTGTCCATCTAGTTTCTGAAAAAGTTTCTTCTGATTTGCTTCAAACAATCTGTTTTGACTAAATTGTTTTATTCTATTGTCATCTCTTTCCAGTTTTGCTTTGATTGCTACTACTCTTTGTTTCAATTCTTCCAATATCACATCATACCCTTCATTATTATTATTATTATTATTATTGAGTGAGAGAGCAGTGCATGTCATCAAAGTGACACTAGGGTAAAATATACGAAGCCTAGTATACCCATCATGGCTACCTGTCTGATAAGGGTACGCTAGGCACATGCATCACAACCATATGTGCGCGACATGGTGATCTCATATCAAGATAAGCAGCACATGACCTTGCAGGTGGGGCCCAGTTAGAATTTTCTTCTGGTTGAGTAACCCATCCCGCTCAAAAGGTCCCTGTATAAGGGTTGTTTAAGGATGTTGAACGAAACATCCATATTTCCAGAGGTGAATTATTCAAACCCAACGGAATCCCTCTCAACACATAGCTATGATGCACCCCCACTACTTCTGCTCGTGATCAGAGATGCACACATCGTCAGCCACTAAGGGACATGCTCAACTGGTTAAGGGCAAACAACTGACAAGCAAATCTTTTATACCAAGACAAAACAATGTACATGATAACACTTCCAATCAGTTAAGATCAGAAGCCATGAGAGCCACTGCCTGGTACTGCATCAAGGCATTATTATTATTATTATTATTATTATTATTATTTTTATTATTATTATTATTATTATTATTATTATTATTATTATTATTATTATTATCATTATTATTATCATCATTATTATTATTATTATTATTATTATTATTATTATTATTATTATTATTATTATTATTATTATTATTACCATCATCATCATCATCATCATCACCACCATCATCATCATCATCATCATCATCATCATCATCATCATCATCATCATCATCATAGACGTCGCACAGTATACAATATCATGATGTTGTTGATTGAAGATGTGTTTACCGGGGGTTTGTGCTGTTTGTCAAGTCGCAACAAGAACCTCAAACAGACTGTACTTCACGCAATATGCATCCAGTTACAAGTAACGCCGATTTTTGCAATACATCTTGATTGTAGGGTATTTTTAAGGTTTTCAGATTATTTTTCAGACTGGGTGGTATTGAACCATTATTATTATTATTATTTATTATTATTATTATTATTATTATTATTATTATTATTATTATTATTATTATTATTATTGAGTGAGTGAGTGAGTGAGCAGTGCATGCCATCAAAGTGACACTGGAGTAAAATATACAAAGCCCAGTATACCCATCATGGCTACCTGTCTGATAAGGGTACACTAGGCACATGCATCACCCCCATATGTGCGCGACATGGTGATCTTATATCAAGATAAACAGCACATGGCCTTGCAGGTGGGGCCCAGTTAGAAATTTTTCTTCTGGTCGAGTAACCCATCCCGCTCAAAAGGTCCCTGAATAAGGGTTGTTTAAGGATGTTGAACGAAACACCCATGTTTCCAAAGGTGAGTTATCCTCCTTTTAACACACAGCTATGATGCACCCCCACTACTTCTGCTCGTGATCAGAGATGCACATATCGTCAGCCACTAAGGGACATGCTCAACTGGTTACGGTCAAACAACGGGCAAGCCAATCCGTGGTATTGAGCAGAATATTTGCTTTTATATCAAGACAAAACAATGTACATGATAACACTTTCAATCAGTTATGATCAGAAGCCATGAGAGCCACTGCCTGGTACTGCATCAGGGCATTTATAATAATAATAATAATAATTAATTCTCTTTATTGGCCACAAGGGCTGACACACATGATTAGTAAACATAAAGGAACAAAACAGGACGAAAGATTACAAAGGGTTTTGTCCGTTTTTGAAAACAAATCTGAGTAAAAACTGTTTAACAACGAATGATTATAACAATGAAAAACTCCCAATAGGGGGAGGCGCTTCGAAAGGTTCCTGGTGGAAAAAACCCATAAAAGCCAACGGGAGCCTGGTCAAAAGGGGGGTAGAGAGCCCCTTTCTCCTTTTATAAAACCTTTTTCAATCACAGGCGAAACCTGAGAATTGGTCCATTTATACTGGCCATTCTCGCACAATTCACCCACCTTTCAGAAAAATTGCTATCGGACAGCACTCTCCTCTCTAACCTCATCTTCCTTTTCAAGTGTCTGACTTTAGCCCTTTCAAACGGGTCCACCATACAATCTCTTTCGCCACAGCCACTAGGCACAGGAAAACGGCTTCGCCCTCCTTGTTAAAGGAGGTCGGTGGGGCAATCTTCACTATGGATTCGGCTGATAGCCGGATCCGTCCTATACGCGACAGTAGCTGTTCGACATAAACCCATAGTTCAGCAATACTCGGGCACTGGACGAGTGCGTGCAGAACGGTTTCGTCGTCCTGGCAACACCTCGGGCAGGCCCGGCTGACGGCACTTCCGTGCCGGTAGAGTTTATCCCGATCAAGCAGAGCCCCTCGGTAGCACTGCCAGGCGAGCGACCTCTGGAAATTATCCATTGGCCCCGGCCCGAAAGTCCTTCCGAACAGACCGCTCAGTTTGTTATCATCAACGCCTAGAGTTTCCCCGAGAACATCGTCGCATTTTTCCTCCACTAACCCTCTATAGAACGCTAGAGTGGAATTAAAACCGATCGCATTGCCCGCCTGGCGGAGGGCGGAGAGAGCTTGACGGCACTCGAGGTGCCAAGCGCCCTTTCTCGGTCTACGTTTGATCCAGGTCTGCAGCTCTGTCAAAGAGATGAGCTGCAGAAAGTCGCGTCTGACAAAAGACGACCACATCTGATCACCGTCTAGGAAACGCTTGAGATGTCGCAGCCTGAGCGCATGTCTGCGCATCAGTAACCACGGCATGCCAAGGCCTTCGTTCAGCGGTCGTTGACAGCAAACGGATCGCCTGACCAGTGGCACCTGACCCTACCACAAAAAGTCGAAGAACAGGCGTACCAGCTTGACCAACCAGCGGTTGGGACAAGCGGTAATAGATGACGGATGCGATGTATGCATTCGCCACCTCCGCTCGATCTTTCAGGGACAGCTTCCTCTCGGCCCATTTCTGGGTGAGATGTGCCACCCTGTTCGTCACTTCTTCCCAGTTTTTATCCACCTGGAGGTCCGGACCGAACCAGACCCCGAGCTGTTTAACGGGTCCGTCTGTCCAGCGCCCTACGACGCTGTTGGGCGGCATGGGCTTGCCTCTCCAGGTGCCCAATTGCAAGCCCACAGACTTATCCGCGTTAATCTTTGCCCGTGTCACCGCTTCGTACTCGTTTAGTGTCTCGCCAATCAGGCCAATATGCCTGTCGCTCGACACCATCACGGTGACGTCGTCGGCATAGGCAGACACGCTGTTTCCACCTCCTAGATCGCGCGGGATACCCCTCAAAGCCTCCAACTTGCGCAGTAATGGCTCGAGAGTCAATATGTACAAGAGGGAGGAGAGAGGGCATCCTTGGCGGACCGAACGCGAGATGTCGAACGGTTCCGAAAGGTGACCGTTCACCCGTATCACCGAGCAGATGTTGCTGTATAAAGCAGCGATCCACCCGCGGAAGACTGGACCGAAGCCGGCTACCTTGAGAACAGCTGCCAGGTACCGATGGTCGACCCTATCGAAGGCTTTACTCTGATCTAAATTGATCAAAGCCCCACCCGCGCCAGCGTCGTTACCCACCCTCTCTATGATGTAGCGCATGAGATGGAGGTTGTTGTGTATCGACCTGGTCGGCACGGCGCATGTCTGCGTCTTGCCAACCAGCTTGTCCACGACAAGCGCCAAACTCTTGGCTAGCACCTTGGCCAAAATCTCCAACTCTGCATTAAGCAGAGTGATGGGCCGAAAATTCCCTATAACGTCCCTCTTGTTTGGGTCCTTTTTTAGCAAAGCCACCACCCCCTCGACAGACAAAAGCAGGAATTCTCCCGTTTTGCTGCCAGTTGCAGTAGGCGTTTGCCAACAGGCCCGCAAACAAGTCTGGCGTTGAAGTGTAAAGCTCGTAGGGCAGACCATCCAAACCCGGCGATCTACACTGAACAGACATCTCCGTAGCCCATCTCGAGCAAACCAAGCTGCTGGCGCAAACATGCCTGTAGAAGTTATCTCGATTAACTACGTCCTCTCAGTGGCATGTCAAACCAGGGATTTCTGAAAATTATCCATGGTCCTCGGATTGAAAGTTCTCCGGAAAAAACAGCTACTTGATTTTCCTCAAATCCCATAGTTTGACATGCCACTGAGAGGACGTAGTTGATCCGAGATAACTTCTACAGGCATGTTTGCGCCAGCAGCTTGGTTTGCTCGAGATGGGCTACGGAGATTCTGTTAGTGCTCGAGCATTGTTGACTTATGGAGTAATGTCAAACAGCTGCTATTACGCGTAGGATGGAACCGGTTATCTACTGAATCCATCTTGAAGACTGTGCCGTCGCCTTCCTCTAGCAGAGAAGCGCGGTTAGTTTTACTTTATTTGGTGGCTGTGACGAAATAGATAATGTGGTGATTACGGCTGAAAGTGCTGAAGACAAACACTTTCCTTTTCTGCTGAAACCTTATGCACAAATCCCATTAAGTGCAGAACTAAGCACAATGAAGTAACGGAATCATACAAAACAAACTTACATTAATCTTTTTACGAAGAGGTTTCCCAGATGGCTCCAGAAGGGAAGTAACTCAAACATTCAGATTGGAAAAAATTTATAGAAATATTTGCTCCTCAACAACCCCATTTCAGTGATTATTTTAATTAACCGACTAAATACATTGTATCTATAAAAAGACATATCATGTTTTCATTGCCACGTCTCTATTTCATTTCTCGAGGTAACATAATTTGCTCGATTTAAAATTGAATTTAATTTTAACGATGCGAAGGTATGTGCAGATTTTCTATTGAATTCACGCTTGTACATTAAAAAGGTGTAAAAGACTACGTTATACTGTTGGAACTGTTACATTATAGTTCGACCAAGCTTGATTCTAAACAACAGATAAAAGTAAAGCAACGAAAACATGGCAATTATTGGGTTGTCCAGAAAGTTCGTGCCGATTTATAGTAGCTTACATTTCCACTTATTTTAGAATATGGTTGAGTCCAAATAATAGGATTTGACTATACCTCCATTTAGAGCACAGTTTAAGCTATCTTCTCGTGGAATAAGGCTTATGTTCCTATAACCTGTGTTAATTCTGTAACCCTTTAAAATGGAAGATAAGAAAGTTCGTTTTCTGCACTTGATGCTTTGGGAACCAGACAAAAATTGCTGCAGCTCGGCTGGGATGTGTTACCCCACCCTCCGTATTCACCAGATATTGCTCCTTCGGATTTCCACTTATTCAGGTCTCTGCAGAATAGTCTTAATTTCAATTCCTTGGATGACGTAAAAAGATACCTTGATGGATTCTTTGCCGTGAAACTACCTCAATTCTGGGAAGAGGGTATTTTCAAGTTAAAGGAAAGATGGAGACGCATTGTGCAACAAAATGGTTCATAGTTTCTTTCCTTTAAAAATCGGCACGAACTTTCCTGGCAACCCAATATATTCAGGTATAACGATATAAAATTCAAACGTATGGAAGAATAATGATTGCTACTTACTGATGAGACGGATTGTAATTATCAACAAGAGCAGCCGATTCATTGAGGACATCTCTGACACTGTTACGCCCACAGCAAAACCTACCAAAAAATTATACAGTTGTATTAATTCTACTCAGAGAAAAATCGGCGAGCAAGATTTTGATTACATGGATTTTATTTACATGAAATACGTATCCAGACTCACATGTACACACGAACAAATGCTTGTGTTATATTTCTTTTCATTACATGTTTTTGGTAATTTCTGGTGGGGAGGCTTTGGTCTTGTGCTGCAATTAAAAATCCCTCTGTCTCTGCTTTGAGTCCTGAGCTTCTCAACCATTGCTGGGATTTTTCTTTGTCTATTTCTTTTGCGTTTAGTTTAGTCCAGTATTTACCATGAAGGGGCTTTTCTTGCCATCGTTTTATCATGGTTCGTTGCTGTTCTATTTTTAGTTTGGATTTCATTTGTTTTATAGCTTTTGTTGTTTCTTCTTCTTCTTCTACTTCTTCTTCATATTTATTAGGTGGTATGATTTCTTGTTTGTATTTGTCAGCTTCCTTAAATACTGAGAACAGTTTTTTGTTTTGCTCGTGTTTTGCCGCTATTTGTATCAGTTTTCCTTCCTTCTGAAGTAGATATTTTTGCAGTCCTATGGTGGTTATTTTATAGTAGTTTTCCAGTTGTATAAGGCCTCTACCACCTTCTATGCGTTGTATATATAGTCTTTCTATGTCAGATTTTGGGTGATGCATCCTAGATCCTGTCATTATTTTTCTTGTTTTCCTATCTATTTTGGTCAGTTCATTTAGTGTCCAGTTAAGGATATTGTAGCTGTAACTTATAACTGGGACAGCTAAAGTGTTGATACCTATTATCTTGTTTTTAGCATTGAGCTCTGTTTTTAGTATTGATCTAAATCGTCTATAATATTCTTTTTTTATTTTCTCTTTCATTTGTGTGTGTTGTGTCTTATCTAGTTCATGGATTCCTAAGTATTTGTAAGTTTGGCTTTGGTCTAATTCTTTTATTTCATTGGTTTTATCCAGTGTGATGTTGCTACTTTTAACTAGTTTTCCTCTTTTCATGGTTATTTTGGCGCATTTTTCTAATCTAAATTTCATATCTATTTCTTTGGTAAATCTATGAACTGTCTTTAATAGTGTTTCCAGCTGTTTGTCATTTGCAGCGTATAGTTTTAGGTCATCCATATATAAAAGGTGGCTGATCGTTTTGCCGTAACATTTATATCCGCATCCAGTTCTATTTAGCATATCAGATAGAGGTGACAGTGCCAAGCAGAAAAGGAGTGGAGAGAGCGTGTCTCCCTGGAATATTCCTCTTCTAATGAGGATGTCTTTGGTTTTCATGAGTCCCTCTTTTGTTTGGAGCTGTAGCACTGTTTGCCATTTATTCATAGAGTGCCCTATGAATTTTATGATTGTTGGTGCTACTTTGTTAATGGCTAGTGTTTCGAGAATCCATGTGTGGGGGATGCTATCAAACGCCTTTTTGTAGTCGATACAGGCCATACTGAGGCCTTTCTTCTTTCTGTGGCTGTCTTCAGTTATGGCTTTATTAATCATTAATTGATCTTTACAGCCATATGAGCCTTTGCGACATCCTTTCTGCTCTTCTGGGAACAGTTTGTTTTCGTCCAGGTGCTTGTTCAACCTTTGCGATATCACTGCAGTAAATGCCTTGAACATTGTAGGGAGACAGGTTACTGGTCTGTAGTTTTCTGGTTTTGCTGTCTCATTTGATTTGGGAATTAAGATGGTTTTCCCCTTCGTGAGCCATTCAGGCATTGTCTCTGGCTCTGCTAGTATGTTGTTAAAGTTTTCAGCCAGCTTTTTGTGCATTCCTGTTAGATATTTCAACCAGAAGTTGGGGATCTTGTCATGCCCAGGTGCCTTCCAGTTACTTAGTCTTTGCAGTGCCTGGGTGACCTCTTAAGTTGTTATGGGGGTCCAAAGTTGTTCAGATGCCGAGTTTGTTATTTTGATACTCCTTTTTTTTGGTTGTTCGTTCGCCGACCATATTTCTCTCCAGAATTCTTCCACTTCTTCTGCTGTTGGTGCTGCAGTGATTTCTATTTTATTTTTGCAAAGTTCTTGGTAGAACTTTTTGGGGTCGGAGTTGAACTTTTTGTTTTGTTCAAAGAAGCGCTGGCGTTTCTCGTACCGGCGGATATTATTATTATTATTATTATTGTTATTATTATTATTATTATTATTATTATTATTATTATTATTATTATTATTATTATTATTATTATTATTATTATTATTATTATTATTATTATAAGCCTGGTATCATTTTCAAATAGGTTTCAGTACCTTTTTTTTTATCATTCCTAGAGGTCCTACAATCACTGGTACAGTAGTCGCCTTGCGATGCCACATTTTTTCAATTTCTATTAGCAAGTCTTTATATTTACTGATCTTGTCAAATTCTTTCGCCGCTATATTGTGATTGCAAGGAATACTCATGTCTTTTTTGTCTGATCTTTTATAATAATATCCGGTTTATTAGCTTTTATAGTTTTGTCGGTATGTACGGGGAAGTCCCATAGAATCGACACATTTTCTCCCTCAGTCACAGTTTCACGATTATGTTTATACCATTTGTCAGCGGTTTTGAGTTTATAATGCCGACATATTGTCCAGTGTAAATACTGGCCGACTCTGTCATGTCTTGCTTTATATTCTACAGGTGCTAAGACTCTACACCCTGAGATTAATTGTTCCCCTCCTTTCTCTCTCTTCCTCTCTTTCTCATTGAAAAATATAACATAGCGCTGTGAGGCTTTCAAAACTAAACAATATGTCCCAGCTTCCTTCTCAAGAAAACTTAAACAGTTTTGTGACGTTATCCAGACCATCGATGTTAAACTAGTTAAGAGTAATGTTAATAATTTGGCTCAAAATTTATGAATATTACTGATACACTGAGTATATAGTAAGCAAGAACTAAATTTTATTGTGTTTGCAAAGAGTAGCCTGCATATTAAAAGTTGATTAAATGTGATAAAAGACTATTCTGGATCAAATTGTTCCCTTTGGGTTGGCGAAACTGAAAGGAAACAGAAAAGGATTTTCAAAACTGAAAGCGAAAATGAAGGGAAACTTAACTGGGGGTATAATTCCACATGATAGGAGAGATGCCATTTTTTTCTCTCTCTTTCTCTCTCTCCCTCTCTCTCTCTCTCTCTCACACATACAGTCTCTCTCTCCTTCTCTCTCTTTTGGGATATATCCAACTCATGGTGTGATAATAACTAGCGCAGTATTAGTAAACTATAGACATAATAAGGCTGACATTTGAAAACAAAACTGCAACATATCTAGATGTGGAGCCATATCAGTTTAATTAGGTCTTGTGTTGTGTTTATTCTTATCCGTATTATTTTCTCCATTTTTGTACAGTTTAAAATAAGCAGAAGTGATTGTGTGTATTGAGTGAAATTTCAACACTGAGTCTAAATGTTTAATAATTAATTAAAAGCGTTTGTTGTAATAAAATAAAGCTCAACTTACCCCAGTCCCTACGGTTAATTTAAAATAATATATATATAATCATTGTAACAGGATAACAAACAAATTATAAACGCTTTGTTTGGAAAGAAACGTTTATTAAAACATTTTCTTTTGTGTAGAAATAAGGGAATACGTTAGCGTGAGCTAGATGTCGCGTTATCACAGCTCGCGCGTTACATGTGTCTATTATGCATTCATTGTGTAACTAACGGAGATAGACACGTCCATCTCTTCTATCTGCCGCATAATTAATATAAAAGATAGATATATAATTGTTTTTAAATGGCGAGAGACCTTGATAAATTACAGTTATTTTAAGCTTTTGTGCATTCTTTTATTCTTTTATTCTTTTATTTGTTTCAGTCATTTGACTGCGGCCATGCTGCAGTACCGCCTTTAGTCGAGAACAATTCTACCGCAGGACTTATTCCTTGTAAACCTAGTACTTATTCTATCGGTCTCTTTTGTCGAATTGCTAAGTTACGGTTACGTAAACACACCAACATCGGTTGTCAAGCGATGGTGTGTGTGTGTGTGTGGGGGGGGACAAACGCAGACACACATGCATGCACACACACGCAACACACACACATAGACACACGCATACACTCACAAATATATATACATACATACATACATACATACATACATACATATATACATACATACATACATACATACATATAGGACGGGTTTCTTTCAGTTTCCGTCTAATAAATTCACTCACAAAGCTTTGGTCGGCCCGCGGCTATAGTAGAAGACACTTGCCCAAGGTACCACGCAATGGGACTGAACTCGGAACCATTTCGTTCGGAAGCAAGCTTCTTACTACACAGCCACGCCTGCGCCTAAAATAATCGTTCCCATGCCGGGAATCGAACTGAAAAAGAAAAAAAGAGCGAGAATGTTTCTAGATATAGGGCTTATTAGAAGATATAATTCATCTTAAAACATCTCAATTTATTTTGAAAATTAATATAATTATAGATTATAGATAATTATAGG
>NC_043001.1:92355687-92363187 GCF_006345805.1 Octopus sinensis | reverse complement strand
CTATCTATTCTTAATAACTGATGTTTGAAACGTTACGTCTTACGAGGGGCATTCAATAAGTAATGTCCCTGACCCACTTCCCATAGCAGTAGAGCAACGAAACTTGGAACATTTATTAGTCTTTTTCTACATAGGAACCACCCAGAGTTACGCATTTCTCCCATCGTTCGATGCAGCTCTGGAGACCGTTTTTGTAGAAGACTCCAGCTTGGTCCTCCAACCACGACGTGACTTCAGAAATCAAGGCTGCATCATCTGGGAAACGCTTTCCTTTCAAAAACAACTTCATGGCTGGGAAGAGGTGAAAATCAGAGGGTGCAAGGTCAGGAGAGTAGGGGGAGCTTATCCTGAACCAGTAATGCTTCTCGATAGCACTACCAGGTCAGGGATCTCTGGTGATTGTCCATAGGTTCCGGCCCGAAAGTTGTCCTGAACAGGCGGATCAGGTGTTCTTCGTCGACGCCCAGATTCTGCCCGAGAACGTCGTCGCATCTCTCCTCCACTAATCCTCTATAGAACGCCTTTGTGGAATTGAAGTCGAACAAGTTTGGTCCCGGGCGACCTTTTAGGGATAGCTTCCTCTCGGCCAATTCGTTATCTCGCCCCGGTTTTTCCCCATTTGGAGGTCCGGATCGAACCAGACTCCGAGCAATTTAACCTGCGTCCCACGATGGAGACGCTGTTGGACGGCATGGGCTTGCTTCTCCAGGTGCCGAGGAGCAAGCCCACTGACTTTTCCGGGTTAATTTTTGCTCCCGTTACTGCTTCATATTCTTTAGTGTCTCGCCGACCAGGTCTATATGCCTGTGGCTCGACACTATCACGGTGACGTCGTCCGATTTGCAGACACGCTCCTCTCGAATTCCAGCTCTCGCGGGATGCTCCTCAGCGTCGCAGCTTCCGCAGTAGTGACTCAGAGTTAATACGTACAGAAGCGACGAGAGGGGGCATCCTTGGCGAACCGAACACGTGATGCTAAATGGTCTGGAACAGATGACCATTTACGCGAACTTCCGAGCGGATGTCCCTGTATAAAGCAGCGATCCAAACGCGGAAGATGGGGCCAAAAACCAACCGTTCTAAGAACAGCGGTGGTCTACCCTGTCGAAAGCTTTTGACTAATTCAAATTGATCAGCGCCCCACCCATGCCAGATAAATAAATAGATAGATAGATAGATAGATAGATAGATAGATAGATAGATAGATAGATAGATAGATAGATAGATAGATAGATAGATAGATAGATAGATAAATAGATAGATAGATAGATAGATAGAATATACAAGGAGTGTTCGTTAACTGACGTAACGTAATACATATGTATTACGAGTGCTCAATTCAGTTACCACTATAGCTCGGTTTGAACTGCAACTGAACATTCTTGTGCTGAGTTGCTACTCGAAGCGGCTAAGAGTGAACCTCCTTGAGTGGAAAAGGAACGAGGAAAGCATATGGCATCATTCAAAAAGAACATTTAACTTAGATAATATAAACCTATATATACTTACATAATACATATATACACATATGTGCATATATACTCTCTTTCTCTTTCTCTTTCTCTCTCTTCTCTCTCTCTCTCTCTCTCTAAATTTGTAACTGCTGCATCTAAAATACAAAAACCGAGAAAGAGAAAAATGTAATAACATTGATAAACTATCTATTTAATAACGATGTTGAAACGTTACGTCTTACGAGGGGCATTCAATAAGTAATGTCCCTGACCCACTTCCCATAGCAGTAGAGCAACGAAACTTGGAACATTTATTAGTCTTTTTCTACATAGGACCACCCAGAGTTACGCATTTCTCCCATCGTTCGATGCAGCTCTGGAGACCGTTTTTGTAGAAGACTCCAGCTTGGTCCTCCAACCACGACGTGACTTCAGAAATCAAGGCTGCATCATCTGGGAAACGCTTTCCTTTCAAAAACAACTTCATGGCTGGGAAGAGGTGAAAATCAGAGGTGCAAGGTCAGGAGAGTAGGGGATGGGGAGGAGTTCATAGCCGCACGCCTGGGTATCTGATCTGGCAACAAGCGAGTTGTGGACCGGAGCGTTGTCCTGCAGGAGGAGGATGCTTTGCTGATCTTGCCCCGCCTCTTGATTTTGATAGTTTCTCTTAATTTCCTCAAAAGTGACGCATAATAGGCTCCTGTAATTGTGGCCCTTTGCCAAGAAATCTGTCATACTACTTCGTCCTGGTCCCAGAAGACTGTGAGCATGACCTTGCCAACGGAGGGCTGCACCCTTGCCTTCTTTGGAGGAGGTGAGTCACGGTGATTCCACTGCATTGACTGGGCTTTGGTCTCTGATCATAGTGATGGACCCAGGTTCATCCTGTGTTATCAGTCTTTGAAAAACTTTGACTCATCTTCTGGGCACATCTCCAAATTCATCCTCAAGCCTCGATGCGTTCTTGCTTCTGGAAAGGTGTGAGCAGCCTGGGAATCCATCTGACAGACACCTTTTGCATATGCAAATGTCATGAATGAAGTTTCCACAGACCTGGTACTAATCTTGACCTCGTGGGCTATTTGGCGAATAGTATGCGTCGATCTTCCAAAATGGCAGCCTCAACTTGACGGATAGATGCCTCATCAATGGCAGAAGGGGGGCGGACCAGATCTGGGAGCTGTTTCCACAGAGTTCCGACATGTTTGAATCCACGATGCCATCGTTTTACAAGGTCATATGATGGGGCATCATCACCAAAGTTACTTTCATTCATGAAAAGTCTCCTGTGGTGTGCGTCCTTTCAAATACAAAAAACCGAATCACTGCTCACACTCAACAGGCTCCATTTCACACTTGACTCAGTTAAAACACCTGTAAATCAGAAACCACCAGTTCAGCTAGATCAAACAACTGCAAGTGGGTCAGGGGCATTACTTATTGAAGTCCCTCCATATATACTATATATATAATATATATATATATATATATATATATATTATATATATATATCTATATTATATAGATATATAATATATATAATATATATATATATATATATATATATATAGATAGATAGATAGATAGATAGATAGATAGATAGATAAGATACACTTGTGTGAAGGCGCATGGCTCAGTGGTTAGAGCGTCGAGCATACGATCGTGAGGTTGTGAGTTCGAATCCCGGACCGGGCTGCATGTTGTGTTCTTTATTTCACGTTGCTCCAGTTCACTCAGCTGTAGAAATGAGTTACGACGTCACAGGTGCCAAACTGTATCGGCCTTTGCCTTTCCCTAGGATAAATGCTGGTCTTCCATAAACAACCTTGTCCGGACTTGTGTCTTGGAGGGTAACTTTCTAGGCGCAATCCCATGGTCAGTCATGACTGAAGGGTCCCAGCATATATATACACACACATAATACACACACACACACACACCACACACACACACACACACCAACACACAACACACACACTATATATATATATATATATATATATATATATATATAATATATATATATATAATACACTTATATAGGCATATATGAAAATACGCATTCACTCACAGATATATGTAGTCAGATAGATAGTTAGATGGATGGATGGATGGATGGATGAACGGACGGACGGACGGGCGGGCGGGACGGACTAGGATGTTTCTGCAGAGTTATCATCTATCAAATTTACTCACAAGCTCACAAGATATTCGTCGGACCCGGGGCTATGGTAGATGACGTTTGCTCAAGTTGCCTTGCAGATGAAGTAGACCACATGGCTGCAAAGCAATATTCTTATCCAAACAGTCATGCCTACGCCTATAGATCAGTCAACATTTTCGGCTGAGAATCGAACACTGGATCCCCTGAGACAGGCTGGATAATTTTTACTATACTAACGAGATAAAAGAAAAAAAACAAAAAAATATTCACTGGCCAGTACGGGGCTCGAACCGACGACATTCGTGTTGTAGCACGACATTCTTACTAAATGAACTAAACGTCCGTCTATCGACGTATATCGATGAATCGAGATACATGAACTTTGTGTCCACACACACACACACACACACACACACACACACACACACACACACACACACACACACACACGCACGCACGCACACACACACACGCACGTACACACACACGAAGACACAAACACACACACACACACACATATATATATATATTGTCAATGTATCATATATCCAAATAAGAATACACTCTAAAGTACACACACACGCATACAATTATGTATACCGTCTATATGTATAGATTCGAACCCACCGCATTCGCGTTATTCGCACAACGCCCCAACCAACTGAGCTAACCGTTACCTGTACACTATAATGTTCAATACAATTATGAACGCGGTCACGCCTAAATCTTTATGAATAACCTACATGAAAAAAACACTGTTGACACCTCATTAATTCATGCTGAGTGGGCGAATCTATGATAATGAAAATTGCCCTATTATGCAACTTCGTCTGTATAAGCGCGCGGGCACAAATATGACTGCGTGTCAGCAAGCCTAATTAGTTGGCAGTTATCACTAATTAAAGCGGCATGCTAGCAGAAGCGTTAGCACGTTGAACAAAATGCTTATCGGTACGGTTTCGAGCTTTATGCTCTGAGTTCAATTCCCGCCAAGGTCTATTTTCCTTTCAGCCTTTCGGACTCGATAAAATAAACACCAGCTGGGCAATGACTGCGATGTAGACAATGATCATTTTATTGATCTGTATGATGTTTAAATATACTCATTTTTACTCTTTTACCTGTTTCAGTCAGTTGACTGCGTCCATGCTGGAGCACCGCCTTTTAGTCGAGCAACTCGACCCCGGGACTTATTTTTCGTAAGCCTAGTACTTATTATATCGGTCTCTTTTGCCGAACCGCTAAGTGACGGGGACATAAACACACCAGCATCGGTTGTCAAGCAATGCTAGGGGGCCAAACACAGACACACAAACATACACGCACACACATGTATAAAGACTTGTTTTATTTATATTTCCTGAGCGCCATACTAATACAATTGTTTGTTTGTATTCCACCTGCCTTCGTCTTTTGTTTTTTTCCGTAAACCTGCCTTCGTCTTTTGTCTATTTTCATAAAGCTTCCCGTTATATATATATATACACATATATACGACGGGCTTCTTTCAGTTTCTGTTTACCAAATCCACTCACAAGGCTTTGGTCGGCCCGAGGCTATAGCAGAAGACACTTGCCCAAGGTGCCACACAGTGGGACTGAACCCGGAACCATGTGGCTGGTAAGCAAGCTACTTACCACACAGCCACTCTTGCGCCTATAGCTACTTACCACACAGCCACTCCTGTGCTTATATAGATATATATAGATATAAAATAGATATAATATCGATATTTTGAATGATATTAATGGGAGTGCACCCTTATAAAGTTGCTTAAGAGTGCGGTAGGAATGGAAACTGATATTACGACTTTACAAATTACTAAGAAACATAGAGCAGGCGCATCACAGGATGATAAAGTAGTGAAACGTGCGTGTAAACATATGTCAGTGTTTCTCAGCTGCTTCAGATAAAAATAAACCAAAACATATTATAATCCTTTTTAATTCAGGCTTTAATATTTATTTTACTACACAGTCTTCTATATTTTCTGAAGTCAATTGTATGGGCAGGCTAGCTTATCACATGCGAGAACCCAGGAACAGCTGTAAGACTTCAGATTCACTTTATCTCAATCAAATTATTATAAATGACTTGAGATACTCATCTCGCCTTCGTTTTTGCTGTCCTTTTCCTGTAATATATATATATATGTATATAAGCAACATCGAGCCTAGTTAGTACTTAAATGGGTGACCGATTGGGAAACCTAGGTGCTGTAAGCATTCCATTACATTTGAATGGCGGTGCCCCAGCATGGCCACAGCTCGTGAGCTGAAACTAGATGAAAATGAAAATGATATATATTACACACACACACACACACACACACACACACACCACACACACACACATATATATATATATATATATATATATATGGAGAGAGACAGAGAGAGGGAGAGCGATATTTAGCGAGGTATAGTCAGATAGATAGATAGATAGATAGATAGATAGATAGATAGATAGATATGTTTCTTTATTAGCCACACAGGGCTGCACACAGATAGAACAAATTACAAGGTAGAGCTTTTCTTTTGAAGGTTTAAAAAAAAAAAAAAAGGGAAGGGGAGTTTCGATCAAAAGGGATCGTAAAAGGAGAGAAAGAGGACAAAAAAAAGGGGGGTTAAAAAAAAGGGGGAGAGGAAAAAAAAAAAAAATTTGATCAATAGGGATCGTTATCACAGAATGTCAATATGAAGTGTAAGGGGAGGACAGGTGAGGTTTACCCGTGGAAAGAAAAGCCTACGGAAAAGACCACGGTAACCTCGGTCAATGGAGTCATATGTATATTCTTTTTTTTTTTTTTTGCAAATAAGCAACTCTCTGTTTTCAATTTCTGGGTTCATAGGATCATGCTCAAGGTGGCTTCGTCATTCATACGTGCCATTCTTGCTACATTCACCATCTTTTTTAAAACATTCGCTAGACAAAACTTGCCTCTCTACTCTCACTTTCCTTTTTCAAGTGGTACTTGAAGAAGTTGATGAGAGATTGACCAGAGAGGAAAGTGTTTGTCTCCAATCCTTTCAGACGCGTCCACCAGATACATTCTTTGCCATAGCCACAAGGATGATGAAAATAGCTCTTCCTTCCCGTTTGAAGGAGGGAGGCGTGACAATATTAACGATATTATAAACCGACTCGTCCCACACGTGACAGCAGTTGTTCGACACAAGCCCACAGGTCAGAAATTGTTGGACACTGCACGAGTGCGTGCAGAACGGTTTCGTCGCTCTGACCGCATCTCGGGCAGGTCGGCCCCGTGTTTCTCGAGCCGTGTCTGTAGAGGTTATCCCGAACGGGTAGCGCTTCTCGGTAGCACGCCAGGCCAGGGATCTCTGGAAGTTGTCCATGGGCCCTGGCCCGAAAGTCGTCCTGAACAGGGGGTCAGGTACTCCTCGTCGACGTCCAGGTTCGCCCCGAGCTCGTCGTCGTACCTCCCCTCCACTAAACACCTATAGAATGCTTTGGTTGTGTTGAAGTCACTCAAGGTCGACCCAGGACGACAGAGTTGCTTGAGAGCAACGCGACACTCGCGGTGCCATTCGCCCTTCTTCGGCCTCTTTTTGATCCACGACTGCAGTTCGGTCATGGAGACGAGCTGCGGGAAAGCGTGCCTCACAAACGGCGACCACACCTGTTCACCGTCGTCTACATAGAGCCAGAGATGTCGCAGTCTCAGCGCGTGTCTGCGCATCATCAACCACGGCATGCCCAGCCCTCCTTTTAACGGGTGTTGACAGCAAATGGATCGCCTGACCATCGGGACGCATCCTTTCCACAAGAAGCGAAAGAGAATGCGTTGTAGTTTGGTGATGGTAGGATCGGGACAAGGTACGACGGTCAGGCGGTAGTAGATGACGGACGCGATGTACGTGT
>NC_043001.1:92345687-92348187 GCF_006345805.1 Octopus sinensis | reverse complement strand
TGGTCGAGGGATGCACATCGACACTTGGTGATTAAAAGATGTTGCCGCAGAGATATGAGAGGACATTCAAAGGCATTTTGGATCACTGTTAAGCCTCTGCCACCTTCTTTTCGTTTTGGGTAGAGGCGGTCTACGATACTGTTTATGTGGAAATTATATATGCTTGTTGGTATTTTCCGGGTTTTCATATCAAAGGCTCGGATTTCATCCAGAGTCCAATCAAGCGGTTCAAATGTTGGTATGAATAATGGCACTGCAAACATATTGTGAGCCACTGTTTTATTGAATGCAGAGAGTTCCGAGGTCTAAATGTTCTTTCATCGGCTGCAATATTCTTTAATGACACGTATTTTGTTACAGGTGCCTTTGTAAGATATATTTTCATCTATCCCTAAATACATGTAAGAGTTTTTCCCCCTTTTCTCAACGATATAACATTTATCTTTACCAAACTCCAACTCTGCATCCTTTTCATCTCGTGGATATTTGCAAGAAGTTTCAAGTCATCCAAAAAGAACAGTGTGTAATCTTGGTATTTTTGTTTCGCTGTGAACCAGTGAGATATCCATCAGACTTCCTTAACATGAATGACAAGGCGGGTACAGAAAATATGAACAACATCACAGACAGGAATATTGGAATATTCCTCTGCGATACTGTATTTCAGTGATAAATCAGTCACTCTTTGTGTTTAATTTCAAGGTGGTGGCCCACGATGAAGTCAAGTCAGTTATGGCTTTGACTATGCTCACTGGAACTTTAGCAAATTGAAGCGCTTCTAGCATCTATGAGTGAGGAACAAAGTCAGCCACATTGAAACTAAGTTTCTCCTATGCTCCCGCACCTCTGACATGACAGATTTGTTGATTAAACCATTTCTCGATACATCCTCAGACTCCCTTCTTCCTAGCTGCTTCTTCTGCTGTGATGATGTTATTGGTTTCAGAATGATTTTGGAGGAAGAGGTTTAAGCATGCTGTATGTATCTTATACATTAAGTTCTGACAAGCAATTGGCCGGCAGTTTTTTGCCATGTGGCTGGTTCTACATTTGGGGATCAATTTTACTTCTGCTAGAGCTAAATAGTGTGGTATGCTACTGTTCCCATTGAGAGCTTGCTGGTATAGATTGACACACCATGGTCGGTAGAAGTTCAGCTTCTTGTACCAAGTTACAAAGGTATCACCATCTGGTACCATTTATAAAGGTATCACCATCTTGTACCAGTTACAAAGGTATCACTACCAATGCTGTATGTCTTTGGGTGTAATGCCGGGCATTAACTTCTTCGGATTTCTTACAGCCACAGAACGATTTGATTGAACTCCTTTTCACTCCAGATTTTCCTACAGGAGTCTATGTCGTCACGTGAAAGAGCTTCTGTGATGTATGCATCTATGTTTGCATGTATGTATGTATGTATGTATGTATGTATGTATGTATGTATGTATGTATGTATGTATGTATGTATGTATGTATGTATGTATGTATGCATGTATGCATGCATGCATGTATGTATGTATGTATGTATGTATGTATGTATGTATGTATGTATGTATGCATGTTTGTTTGTTTGTATATATGCATGTTTGTATGTATGCATGTATGTATGTACGTACGTACGTATGTATGTATGTATGTATGTATGTATGTATGTATGTATGTGTGTATATATACATGTTTGTATGTATGTATGTATGTATGTATGTATGTATGCATGTATGTACATACGTATGTACGTATGTATGTGTTTATGTATGTATGTACGTCATTATTCAGTTTTATTTCAAGATTTCTTGCCAATAGAGAACGAGCCGGTTTCTAACTTAGATCCAAGGCTCCTTCATTGGAATTTGAACAGCAACAACTAGGTATTTTTGTATGTATGTATGTATGTATGTATGTATGTATGTATGTATGTATGTATGTATGTATGTATGTATGTATGTATGTGTGTATGTGCAGATTTGCATGTTTTATTTTATGTATAGTCTTCTCATGCGTATACTTGCATAGCTAGACATGCTCGTATATACTTAAATGATTAACTTCTGGAAAGTTTAACAGATTTTTACAGTTCTAGTGATGGGTTAGATCTGTAGTCTTCGAATCAGCTTTCTCCTCTCTGGTTCTGAGAAGCCTAATTTCTCAAGATTGGTAGTTAGGCAGTGTGTTACATATATCAGTGCCCCAATAATTACAGGTATAAACCTGAACTTATAATATGGATAGCGTAACGTCAGATTTCTCAATAGTTCAGCGTAGGTATTCTCTTGTTCACTGATCTTCAGTTTTATGTTAACATCCGTTGGGCAGCTAATTTCCACAACTGTACACAGTTTCTCTTCTCTGTCCCAAATCATTATATCAGGTCTATTGTGTTTGCATTTTATTGAGGTTTTCACTGGAACATTCCACCAGTTCTCCTTTTTATTATGAGTGGCTATGCCTTCCACCATACTTTGGGTTCTTATGTATGTATGCATGTATGTATGTATGT
>NC_043001.1:92338187-92340687 GCF_006345805.1 Octopus sinensis | reverse complement strand
TAGTCATACATATCTGCATATCATATGTTTATATATATATATATGTATATAACCAAAAAATAAGCAACAAGAATGGATCAGTAGTTTAGTACAATTGTTTCATACTATAAACATTTTATTAAAGCTCTAAATATTACAGCAAATATAATGTCAAGTACTCTTCAGCTAAATTTCATATAGGTTTTCCAAACATCTTAGAGAGTGTAAATATCCTTATAAAGTTATAGAAGTGAGTGCCAGGAACTTGAAGTAAGATTCCAAGCAGACTATATATATGTTTTCCAACAATACAAAGTTATTAAATTAATTATTGACATCCCAGAGAAGATAAATCTACTCATAGAGATGTAGATATAAATTTCAAGACACATGAGTAAAGATGCCGATCAGACCACGATTAAGTTCGCATCTAACTGTTGCAAACAAAATTTTTCTGTGTCCCTTTCTGTAGAAGAGCGTAGGCTCGAAACGTAAAATACTTTTTCTATTCCTGAGCGTTATACTAATACATCTCCCTATATATATATATATATATATATATATATATATATAGATATATATATATATATATATATATATACTACAAAATTAGAGAATGGAGAAACATACTTAAATCAATAAAACATCAACTATCAGATGATACCCAATCAATACTTTAATACACCATTACATGTATGTGCGATTGATCTGTAGATGCGCGTGTGAATATTGGCGTTCCTTGACTAACCAACCGTATAATTTCTTTTGTGATTTAAATTTCAAACCAATAGCCAATCGAATTAATCTAAATTATCATTACCTAGTGGTCAGTATTTCTTAACTCATAGTTATTTCAATCTTGAAAGGATGGACTTGGTGCAAACATAACTGTATATATTATTATTATTATTATTGCTATTATTAATATTAATAGTAATTTTTATTAACTTTTATAGCTTTATAATTTTATGAACTGAACCATGGTTTTAATTATTATTTTTCATCTCCCTATGTGTTAGTTTTTTTTAAAAACTATTAGCCAAATATGTATAATATCGGTGCTTATTAATATTAATATATACACTGATATATATTTTGTTTTATTTTGTTCTGTTTACCTTCCATTATTGTACCAATAAGTATTATATTATATAAGTGTAGCATTATGAAGTTTATGTATAAGTTTTTATATTTTACATTTTTATATTTTTATATTTATATGTATATGGTTAAATAATCTTTTTCACAATTAAACAAATTTAATTCTCTGAAGAGCCGTGGGGCATCCTTGTTAATGCCTCATTATACCTGCCTTTATGGCTTATAGGTTAAATGAGGTATGACGCCCTCACTGCCGAAACAGCTGTCAGAATTGATTTAATTACATTTATATTTGAAATTTTATACTTATATCTCTTTGTCTATCTACTCTTACTGTATATTTTTATAATGCCTTTACTGATATGTAATGGTGTATTAAAGTATTGATTGGGTATCATCTGATAGTTGATGTTTTATTTTTTAAGTATGTTTCTCCATTCTCTAATTTTGTAGTATTAATTTACGGTAATATTATTACCTTTACCCATATAATACAATGGATGAACTGATTGTTTGGCAATTTTTAACATCTATGTATTAGTCTTGTTGGGTACCTATCTAGCAGATATTAGATATATATTATCCCATGGTGGGTTGAATTTTCAACCCCTATCTCATTTTATAACCTATATATATATATATATATATATATATATATATATATATATATATATATATATATATATATATACACACCACGTATGTGTGTATATATGTATGTGCGGGAACGTGTGTGCGAGCACGTGTGTGCGTGTGTATAAATATATCTTCATTGGGTTTAAGCCGAGTTGCGTGGCAAATAACCAAATAATCCGTATCAATAACTCTATGTCTAATTTTCCCCTGTTATCGTATCCGTATCACTTATGAATCGAGTTTGGAGTTTCCCAGAGTACATGGAAGGGGAGAGGGGGTGGAGAAAATAAAGCAAAATACAAGATATTGTTTATTAGATATCCAGTTACACTATGAAGTAAGCTTCATTAAAAAAAATTGTTTATTAAGTTAACAACGAGTAACTATAAGTTGCATAATGTAAATTATATAATCAAAATTTATAGAATCATCAGAGACGTATAACCTTTATGCGTAACATTCCTGTATTCCAGTAATGTTATGTAGAAAGGTTACACATCTCTGACGATTTCACAATGTGTCTTGTTTATGAAATACACATTATGTAACTAAATATCACCCTTTCTTAAATATATGTACATATAGATACATATGTATTATATATTGGGTCAACCCATAAATAATGTTGCTTTTTATTATACTTTTATTTTTCAAACTTAAGATAACAAAGTTGTTTTTTAATCCAAAATATATTCTCCTTCATTTTCTACAATGCTTTTCCATCTATCTGGTAGGCTTGCAAGGCCTCTCTTCCAAAATTCACTTGTCCAGGACGAAAAGTACT
>NC_043001.1:92270687-92328187 GCF_006345805.1 Octopus sinensis | reverse complement strand
ACATAGGTACTTAGACAGTGAACTGTAATCTGGGTAGAGTAACTGTAGATTCTTCACAAGTTCGGCGTAGATATTTTTCTTTTTCGCTGATATTTATGTTAACATCCGCGACACAGCTGATTTCCACAATGTATGTATGTATGTATGTATGTATGTATGTATGTATGTATGTATGTATGTATGTATGTATGTATGTATGTGAAGGCGCGTGGCTTAGTGGTTAGGGCATTTGGCTCACGATTGTAAGGTCGTGAGTTCGATTCCCGGTGACGTGTTGTGTCCTTGAGCAAGACACTTTATTTCACGTTGGTCCAGTCCACTCAGCTGACAAAAATGAGTAGTACCTGTATTTGAAAGGACCGACCTTGTCACAATATGTGTCACGCTGAATCTCCCTGAGAACTACGTTAGGGGTACACATGTCTGTGGATTGCTCAGTTACGAGTAGGCAGTTCCGTTGATCGTATCAGCTGGGACCCTCGTCGTCGTAACCGACGGAGTGCTCCTATGTATGTGTGTATAGGTTGAAACGCATAAAAAGTAAAATATTATGTGTGAGTGTGTGTGCACGTGTATACGTTTATTATTTGTGTATGCGTGTATGAGTGTACTTATGCGTGTGTGTACGTATATGCACGTATCTATCTATCTATCTATCTATCTATCTATCTATCTATCTATCTATCTATCTATCTATCTATCAGTGTAGGTATGTGTGTGTTGTTTCTCTATTTCAATATCTCGACCCATTGGGAATTGACGCTTTCATAACAGTTCGAGACATAGCTGAGTATGTCATATGTTGCTTCCCAGAAACTACCTCACGAAACACAGCTCACACACTTCACTTATAAACTACTTGGGACACTCGACACACCTTCACCTCACTACAAGTAAGTGAAAAGAAATAAAACTTCTAAATAAGCATACTTACCATGCATTGGTTGTACTATAAATGATGTCGCGCTACATGAATTAGTGTAACAAAGAAAAGTCAGTCTCCTGTTTGCAAGGAGTGTCAATTTCAGAGTTGAAGACTTTTCCTCACAAGAAATACTATCGATCTTGAATGAATCGTCCTCAAGTGGTCTGGTGAAAGAACAATTACCCAATGTGAGCCCACTAACAACCCACTCACGTAGTTTTTCTCCATAGTAAAATTCATATACGATTTCTATTTGTTCATTAACTTTGGCAAAATATGTCCTGCTCTTAGTAGATATCGGATACGATTTCTCTGAAAAAGTAAAAAAAAAAAGACATAATAAAACTTATAACAAAGTTAAATAAATATCAAATAAATAAAAGCCAGTAAAATCGATCACTTACACAAATACAACAAAAGTGATACTTTTCGACCTTTCCTCGAGAACTGTGTTAATATAATGGCAGTCAACAGAACTCAAATGAAAATTCGAAACTATATCGCAGGTGAGGTCATCACTAGATTTACCCGATTAGAGATAATATTACACTCTTATTATTTACACTTTGCATTCTCTAGGTCTAAATTTTGCGGGAAGGATGTAGACGAATATACAGGGTGTCTCATAATGATAAAACATTCTATTTGTAACATTAATTATTTATTTGTTATAAACGTGCTTGTTCCAGTTCTAGTTACGTCTGCTTAAACTATGTCCCATCCCTATTTCACACCCTGTTTTTGATAGTATGGAATCAATTACTATGTTGCAGGAATGTATTTATCAAACTAATGTGAAATACAAAACTTGTTCCGGAATTTCAACTCTATAATAACAGACGACATTCGCTTAATAACTCAAATTGCTGGGGGAAAGAGAATTCAATATAAAATTCAGAAAGCTAGTATAGACAACCCCTCCACATGAGATGTCCACTGATCAAGGGAGATTATAAACTATCTGGCTGAGAGATGATATTAATCGTAATTCTTGATTATTACATGACATCGATCACGACAAAGATGTTTAAAATGGTGGAAGAGTGAAATGTAGACTTTTTTTAAAAACGTAGTATTTGGAAACAGTGCATAGCTGTGTTATTATTGACATCTGAATAAATACTCCTATGTAATAATTTTAAGTAATATCGTCAATGGATAGTGTGTAAATATAGTCATTAAATTCACTGCATTAATGTTAAGTCTACAGATAGAAGCTAGTGAATAGCTATGAACAGTAAACCATAGACTGGGACAATCCTATTTTTACTTATAGAAATATCAATGTCAGGCACTATCATTAAAATAGGGTATATGGATTCTTAGAAGCAATATAAATTGATGTAACATTTATGTGGGAGAAAGTCTGGACCAGATGTAGGTAAGAACAGTAACAATTTATAAAAGTCGAGATATACATAATGAAAACCATATAATTTCGATAACAGAACATTTAGTAATATGGCACAAGAACAATATCTGGTACTTATTTTATCAAACCCGAAAGGATGAAAGACAAAGTCGACATCAGCAGAATTTGGACTTAGAGCGTAAAAACGGTCGAAATGGCGTTAAGCATTTCGCCAGGTGTACTAACGATTCTGTCAGCTTGCAACCTTAGAACACCTCAATAATATTGAGTTATAACAAACAATGCAAACTGAAAGACATGGAAGGTCTTTTAAGGTGGGCAACCTAGAATGGAAGTCTATTTGTGCAAGTTCTATATAACAGTGAATATAATGATATATATAGGCGCAGAAGTGGCTGCGTGGTAAGTAGCTTGCTAACCAACCACATGGTTCCGAGTTCAGTCCCACTGCGTGGCATCTTGGGCAAGTGTCTTCTGCTATAGCCCCGGGCCGACCAATGCCTTGTGAGTGGATTTGGTAGACGGAAACTGAAAGAAGCCTGTTGTATATATGTTATATATGTGTATGTGTGTGTGTGTGTGTGTGTGTTTGTGTGTCTGTGTTTGTCCCCCTAGCATTGCTTGACAACCGATGCTGGTGTGTTTACGTCCCCGTTACTTAGCGGTTCGGCAAAAGAGACCGATAGAATAAGCACTGGGCTTACAAAGAATAAGTCCCGGGGTCGATTTGCTCGACTAAAAGGCGGTGCTTCAGCATGGCCGCAGTCAAATGACTGAAACAGGTAAAAGAGAAAGAGAAAGAGATCCAATTCTAAAGATGTTTTTGTTGCTTGTTCCTTCTCGAGCCATACCTGGCTCATAAGGGCCGGTTTCCCGGTTTCTTGGCGTATAGGTTCCCCACCTGGACGGAACGCTGGTCCGTCGCAGATGGGCTGCAAGATGCAGGAGGAAAGAGTGAGAGAAAGTTGTGGCGAAAGAGTCAGCAGAAGTTCACCATTACCCTCTGCAGGAGCCGCGTGGAGGTTAGATGTTTCGCTCATAAACACACACATTGCCCGATCTGAGATTCGAACCCGCGATCCTTCGACTGCGAGTCCGCTTCTCTAACCACTAGACCATGTGCCTCCAATTCTGAAGATGGTAAGATATGTCACCTCATCAGTATCGTTGGCGTTTCCTCACAAATAACCACTTATAAAATTTAGAGAAAATATTGTTACTTTTACAATAGAGAATATTTTCAGGATCAGATGTACTCAATTGATTCAAACGTGTATTTAACAGGTATTTATTTTATGAGAGATAAAGTCGACCTACGCAAAAAGGAAAATACTTTTCAGAGCTCCACCGAATCAAGTATTACCTGATAATTAATAACAATAGTAACAGCCCCCTCTAATATAGGCAGAAGACCTGAAATTGGGGGGAGGGCTAATCGATTACATCGACCCCAGTACTCAGCTGGTACTTATTTTATCGACCCCAAACGGATGATAGGCAAAGTCAACCTCGGCAATATTTTAACTCAGAGCATAAAGGCATACGAAATATCGCTAAGCATTTTTCTAGCTCACCGCCTTAATCATAAGATAGATAATGATGATGATGATGATGACGATGATGATAATAATAATAATAATAATAATAATAATAATAATAATAATAATAATAATAATAATAATAAACGTTTCTCCTTCCTTCTCTGCTTAAATCTTAAATTTCTAGAACGTATTCATACACGGTCATATAGAAATCAGACTGCTACCATGCTGATCCTATTCTTAAAAGCACATGTATTTCCTCCTTCTCTCTATCTCTCTAGCTCTTTACTCTCACTCTCTCTTTCCTTCTCTTTCTCTTTCATTCTCTCTCTCTCTCTCTCTCTCTCTCTCATTCTGTCCCTATCACATTCTCCAATAAGTGTGAAAATTACCTGTTGACATCGTAAAACACATCAGCCGAAATCCCAAAGTCACAGGCCAATTCAAATAGTAAGCTAGGTTTTCGTTAGATTCAGATTAAATTAAAAAGTTTCTCCTTCCTTCTCTGCTTCATCTTAAATTTCTAAAACGTACACTTTATTCATACACAGTCGTGTGGAAATCAGCTCTTTAAAACACCAGACTGTTTCACTTCTTCCTCGAGCACTTGCCACCCACCACCAGGCCAATTCACCACCCTATGCATCTCGCCATCTACCTAAAAAACACTGACTTCTCCACCCACCTGCTTGTTACCAGCTGCCTATCCAACCTTGTAAGGCAAATACTTAACATTCATCTAATATAATAATAATAATAATAATAATAATAATAATAATAATAATAATAATAATAATAATAATAATAATAATAATAAACTTTAGTAAACTTCCCTCCAGCTGCCCCTTTTTTGCAGCTGTCGAACCGTCGGAGACTTAAACCGGCCAACCGAAAGAGCTTGCTTTGTGAGGAGGGTGCCTTTTGCTATTTGATCACCATGCGGGTTGAAATACAAGACCTGTCTAAGGACAGATGGACTCTGAGAGTGAAGAGCCATCCAAATAACAGCTGCGGAGCACCGAATACTGAGTTTAGTGTCCAGCGCAGGAAGGCTCACTAAAACTTGAGTCTTTTTAGACAAAAACCCCTTTAGAGATGGTGTCTCGAGAAAAATACTGGTTGTTATAACACTTTATCAACACTTTATCAGCACTGCATGAGAGTAATGAGTAATAGAATTAAGACAAACAACGGTGTAAATGAGGACGGAACGACAGGTGACGTACTTTCGCCCGGCAGGTGTCCTGTGGATGAGTAGCACAGGCCCGTTCGTCATTATACGGCTGCTAGAACCAAATGGACTAAGATGATGGATATAGACCTACTGATAATGAAAGGAGATTCATAAGATGATATAGAAAGATGATGCATAACATATGGATGGAGAAGCAGGGCTCAGATATTACTGATCAGAATCTCTGTGACCAGGTAAGAGCAATAAGGAAGAAAAGATGGCTAACTGTACTAGAGCTCGGTGAGATTAGGAGGAGGGTGATGACTGAGAAAATGAGGAACGATGCAGAAATAGATAGAGTGACGAGGCTGCACTTAAGAAATACAGTGTCTCAAGCCCTGAGTATAGAGAAGGACTGAGTAATGAAGATAAAAGAATGATCGAAGACATTACTAGTATCATTGAGGATATGGAAATAAATGGATTCGGGAAAGTAGATAGAAATTTTCTCAGGGGGTGAACCCAGAAAAAACATCAAGACAAATATATAACTGGAACGAATAGATTGATTAAAGTCTGCATACAGGAAATAAAGTAGCCCTTGAACCAAACCGTAAATGTGGGAATTAAGAAAAAGAAAATTGGGGAATAATATTTCAAGATCGCCTGTCACCATTGCTGTTTGTGATTTGTATGATACCCCTCCCATAAATACTACGGAAAGTGACGTTGGGGCACACCTTGAAAAGTGGTATCATCTATTATATATGGATGATTGAAAGATCTTTGGAAAGACCGAACGTGAAATAAATGGCCTAGTTTCAACAGTGAAGATATTCGTAAGGATATCGAAATGGAATTTGGAACTAAAAAATGTGGTATTCTTATAATATAAAGAGGTAAAGTAGTGTCGTCTGATGGTGTAGAGCTATACAACGGCGAGACTAATGGATATAAATATCTGGGGATTTTAGAGTATGACAAAACCAAGGAAAGTGAAATGAAAGAAAGCTTTAGGCGAGAATATCTCAAAAGAACCAAATTAATTATGGGAAGTAAACTTAATGGAAACAACAAAATCAGAGCAATTAACACATGGGCTGTTTCCTTAATGCGATACGGCGCAGGTGTTGTTAGGTGGACTGAGAACGAGCTTGAGGAAATGAAAAGGAAAACTAGAAAAGCGATGACAATTGGTAAAGAACTACACCCCAGAAGTGATACTGACAGACTGTATGTGCTTAGAAACAGGGATGGGGAGAGGTCTCATAGGATGCAAGATCTGTGTTGTCAACGAGAAGAACAATCTGGGATAGTACATCAAACAACATAGGGAATCCTTGCTTGCTGCTGTTAGAATTAATATAATATATCACCTACCGAAAATGTGATGCACCTACAAACATTTAAGAAACAAGATAAAGAAGAAAGAGTAAACAACCGGAAAATGAAACCACTGCATGGAGAATACTTCAGAGAAATCGAAAGAAAAGATAGGATCAACACTGGAGATGGCTATGAAAAAGTGATCTGAAAGGATGCACTGAGGCATTGATATGCAGCGCTCAGGAACAAACTCTGAGAACTGACTACACAAAGTTCGAAATAGATAAGAGCAGCGAATCGTCTCTTTGTGGGATGTGTGTAGCAGCAGAAACGAAACAATCTCACATATTGTGAGTGAGTGCAGCAAGCTGGCTCAAAAGCACTACAAAAGGAGGTACGATAACGTGGCTATGTTCATCCACTGAAGGCTGTGGGAAATGTACGGCCTGAACAGAGCACGGAAATGGTACGAATATGAACCAGAAAGAGTCACCGAGAACAAGGAAATAAGATATTGTGGGATTTTACAATCCAATGTGATTCCCCAATCGAGGTTCGGAAACTAGATATTGTTGTGGTAGATAAAGGAAAAAAGGAAACCATGATCATAGATATTGCAATACCTGGAGTGACAAAGAGCAAGAAAAGATTGAAAAGAACAGACTACTAAAAGACGAAGTTGCAAGAATGTGGACTATGAGGAGGGTGTCTGTCATTCCAGTACTTTTGGGGGAACTCAGAGAACTAACAACCAATTTCGAGAAATATGTCAAAGAAATCGGAATTGACACGAGAGCAGAACAGGCTCCCAAAACTGCTCTGCTGGAGACAGCTAGGATTTTAAGATTGGTACTTGGATGTTGAATGTCTCTCACGATAATTAACAACACAACCAAGTATCAAAGCTTAAAATGTGCGGAAATAGACTCTGTGAGACCTCTGCTGTCTGCTCCCACAGAATCCACCAGACCAAACAAGACCGAGCGTTCTTAGAAATAAAACAATAATGATGATGATGATAGCGATGATGATGATGATGATGACGATGATGGTGGTGGTCTTTTTGGTGGTCTTGGTGTTGGTAGTGGTGTTGTTGGTGGTGGTGGTGATGGTGATGGTGGCGGTGGTGGTGATAATGGTAATAATAAGTTGAAGAGGAGAAATAAAATGTAGAAACAAAACTGTCAACGCTGGAGTGGTGAACGGGTTAGAGCGCCTTTCACTTGTAAAGTGCCCTAATAGCCTGCGCAAACCTCTGACAGTCAAGCCCAAGTCGTCGCCGAACTAACAAGAGAAAGGAGCGAAAAGGAGAATGTCTGGCGCCTTCAAGTAAGAAGTGCTCTGGGTAGGTCGAGCTCGTTAGTTTTGGATGGCAATCAGTCTAGGAGAAGGGCCACTCTGACTTTAAAACCAGTGAAAGTATCTCTCAACTTGGTGGGCAACCTTGCTAGGAATAGTGTTCCGATGAAAATACCGGTTGGTGGAAGCGTAAAAATGCACTTCATTTGCGAGTGAAAATGTCAAGCAAAATAGCCGACGATAACAGTGTGAACGGGACTAGTGCCAATGGTGAAGGTGCCACACCCGGCAGGTGTCTCATTGTGCAGTAAGGTGAGCCTGGTCGTAATGCGGCCACACCTAGCCGTGCTGAAAAACAAAAGTAGAGTAAACAAGTAAGCATGATGGTTATTGGAGCATTCCAGTAGGTGCAAATGGCATGCCATGCCATTCAGAGGATAGAGATAACAAATGCACAGAGAATGGAAGGGGATTGATTGAAATGAAATGGGATCAAGCAAAACCAATACGAAGGAACAGATTTGGAGTTAGAAGCTATCAAAAGGAAGATATCAGGAAATGCTGAGCATATGATAAAAACAAAGTGACATAATGAAATACATGGACAATCGCTTACAAGAATTTACTGCTGTGAGTTGTGAAAGAATCGATATCAAAGATCATTGAAACGATGAAGAACAATTGCTAATAAGCAGGGTTTTGGATCTATTAAATGCAGATCAGAAATAATTTATGTATGATTTTAAGAAGGCTGACCAATAGAGATCAAATTAATAAACAAGCAGAGTCAATTTATTGAAACATATTGACATAAAGAACATCTCACAAACTAATAAACAAATCAAGGTTGTGAGTAGGACCGTTGCAGAAAGGATGGGATTAAAGAATAATGAACACAGAACATAAACGGAAAGAAAAGGGAACTTTGGTGGAAAAAAAGAATATCGGAAGATATAAGCCCCACTGAACAGTGTGGTGTCAATACTTGACAGGAAAAGAGGAGAATTGAAGAATGATAGCAAATTTGAAAAATGTAGAAGAACTGAAACAGCGCATACTTGCAAAAGAAGCAAAGCTAACTAGGTGTGAGCAACGGAATAAACAATACCGGCAAAACCGATTGTTTAGAATCGACCAAAAAAGATTTTATCAAGAAATTAATGATGATTTAGCATACGAAATATTAGTTCCTGATACAGATGAAAGAGGACAGTTTTGAGGTATGATATGGAGTAAGCAAGCTCAACACAATTCTGGAGCTGAACGGCTCTGTAGCCTGAAGCAAACAGCTTCTTATCCTCAGCAAGGAGCTATTCTCTTAACCGAGGGCAGTATCAAAACTATGAGCACAAAGATGAGAAATTGGAGCAACAGATCCCAATAACGTACAGGGATTTTAGATGAAACAGTTCGGTAGGTGCCATAAATTGATTGGAGAGTAATTTAACGCATTGATTGGTGGAGCAGAAGAAATTCCAGGGTGGTTGACCACAGGACGAACAGTGTTGTGCTTGAAAGGTGTATATATAAAAAAATACTGACAACAATTGCAGGCCAATTTCTTGCCTTCCATTAATGTGGAAGTTACTGTCAGAAGGGATTACTGAAGAAATGTAGAAACTTCTTGATATCATTTTACCAATAGTGCAATAAGGTTGTAAGGGAAGATGCATAGGTACCAGAAACCAATTATGGGTAATCAATAACAAATAGAGACAATACCAAATAGATAATTACCAAACAGAGAAATGATGAAACAAATTGAAAAGGAAGGCTATAAGTACCTTGGCATATCAGAGTTCAATGAAATCATGGAGAAGGGAATGATAGAACAGCTGAGAAGAGAATATTTCCGAAGATTAAGATTACTGTTGCGCTCAAAATTGACTGGATGAAATAAAATCCAAGCTGTAGATATATGGGTGATAGCATCCCTTCGGTATGGAACTGGAATCATAAACTGACAAAAAAGAACTGATTAGTAGGGATACAAAGACACGGAAACTATTGACAGTGCAGGGAGCATTCCATCCCAAGAGTTACACTGATAGGTTGCAGAAAAGTGTGGGAGAGGTTTGATCAGTTGGCTGGATGGTGGTGAAACAGAGGAAAACAGCTTAGGGTTGTATCGAAAAATTGCCGCGGTACTATTGCAGATACATGTGAAGAAGACCGGCATCATCAAAATTGATAATTATGTTAAGAAAGGGAAATTTAAAGAGAAAAAGAACACAAAAGAGAAACGGCATGGAAAGAGAAAAAGAATGTGCGATCGCGTGGCATGCAATGACATGGCGTAACCATCAGATCGGACATCGGAATCTTAACATTGTTATAGTGAAAGGAAAAGAACAATCATGCCTGATAATCGACATACCATGTCCTGGTAACAACAGTATCGAAGAGAAAGAATAAAAAGCGAACAACTATGAAACGCAGATTGTGGGCAATGAAGAGAGTAGACATGATACCAATAGTGATCAAAGAGGAATGTGTCTATTCTCAATCATTTCGGCCTCACTCACCACGCAATCTCTTTTGACATAGTCACTGCTTTATTAAAGGAAGGTGGTAGGAGGAGCTTTACGATGCATTCAGACGATATCCGGATCAGTCCTACACGTAGCAGCAAATGTTCGACGTTACTCCACAAGTCCGCAATGCTCGGACGTAGCACGAGTACGTGAAGCAATATTTCAGCGTTCTCTGCACATTTCGGGTAGTTCTGCCTAACGACACGTTTGTGCCTGTGGAGTTTCTTTTGAACCGGTAATGGGAAAAATGGAAAACGATATATTTGAAAAGATTA
Organism: Octopus sinensis; assembly: GCF_006345805.1. NCBI lineage: Eukaryota > Metazoa > Mollusca > Cephalopoda > Octopoda > Octopodidae > Octopus > Octopus sinensis. The sequence goes on along the minus strand of NC_043001.1, from coordinate 92,317,741 downwards.
GACCTCATACCGAAGAACAAACGTAATTCAAAGAATTCTTACTAAATATAAGAAATACGTGAGCGGTCACCATCGTGTTTTATATTGCTAGAATAATGAATGAATTAGACGAAAGATAAAAATAGGTTCATGAGACAGATAAACGAGAAAAACTTAAACTGTGTTTGGGTTGTTTCATTCAATGGCAGATGTCAGTCTTTTATACATGAAATGGGAGAACTGAGCAAGAGGATTCACTTCCATTTCCGATCGTTATGATAGAGAACGAAGGTCAGTAAAGTGTCTCTCTGCAAAAAGTGATGATGAATGACTTAAATATGCTGTAATTGTCCTTTCTCCCTTAGGCAGTAAGCCTGAAATTTTTGAGGAGAGTGCTGGTCGATTATATTGAGCCCAGTGCTCAACTGGTACTCTCAACCCCGAAAGTGAAAGGCAAAGTCGGCCCCGGCGAAATTTCAATTTGATTGTAAAAGTGGATGATATGCTGCTAAGCATTTTGTCCGGGGCGCCAACAATTCTGCCAGTTCACCGCCTTAAATATGCTGTTATAATAGAAGCAGGACTTACTTATGTCGATTCTAATAAACAGGGTTTTAGATTTATCAAATGCAGAACGGAAAGAATTTATGTATGATTTTAAGAAGGCTGACCAATGGCGATCAAATTAATAAACAAGCAGAGTCAATTAACTGAAGCATATTGACATAAAGAACATCTCACAAACTAATAAACAAATCAAGGTTGTGAGTAGGACCGTTGCAGAAAGGATGGGATTAAAGAATAATGAACACAGAACATAAACGGAAAGAAAAGGGAACTTTGGTGGAAAAAGAGAATATCGGAAGATATAAGCCCCACTGAACAGTGTGGTGTCAATACTTGACAGGAAAAGATGAGGAGAATTGAAGAAATACAAAACAGGATATTTTGTTGAAGATAAATTACATGAGAAGAAATACCTAACGTAAACAATTCCAGAAAGGCAGCAAGAATGCAAAAAAAACAAAACATCATGGGAGTGGCTCCGCGTTGAATACTAAAACAAGAAAAAAAAAGGAAAGAGCTCCTGAAGTTCAAGTTCAAAACATTAAGCTAGGATATTTATTTGACAACATCCAGCCGTAGATCACTGGAGTACGACGCAGTTCTCCGGAACATCCAATCCATGTCAGCATGGATGATGGCAGTTAAAAATTGAGGAGGAACATGAAGCGGTGGGAGGATGAGGATTATGATAAGGATGATGAGTCTCAAAGAAGAAATGTAGCCATCGAATTGAAAATATTGTGTATATTAAAGAAGGTTAGAAAATGATAGTTCAATAAGCATACAAGCGCTGACATTTTAAAAGTAATCTCCATTTACGCTGGTCACTTTGTAAAAATATGGATACCACAATTCAGAATGGGGATACAATCATGTACTGAAATACTACACTTCAGACAAGGGGTGAAATCGTGTACCTCGTTTTCGGTGCATTATTATACCACTGAAGATTGGTAGAATCATTAGAATTGAGTATACTGAAGTCGAGCCAGTGTATGTTACCAAATAAATAGTTATCATCGTCTTAGATTTGATCTTATTACAGATAGAATTTATATACATAGTGGGTTACTCCTTGTAACCTTAGGTGCCCGCATGATTCCAACAAGTGCTTAAACCCTTCTGATAATCTTTCCAGTTCCAAGAGGCAAACCTGTAGACATTCTATTTCAATTTCCTTTATACATTTGTCTTATTTTATCACTCAAACTTCCTAATGCACTAATTTTCACAGGTACAATCATTACAGATTTCATATTCCAATTCTTTGCAATCTCAAATTTTAAGGGGCTGTCTTTTCCCAACTTTTCATCTACTTGCTTTACAATCCTAGCATGAAATGGACATGGTGGATCAATCCGTATGAGAATTCTACCTTTTTGTCTATTACTATAGTATCTGACTTGTTTATCTTCCATCCTCTTATTCGATTGAATAGGAAAATCCCACAAACTCTTCACGTTTCTGAATCAAGTACTCTTTCTTGTTTCTTTATTGCCCACAAGAGGCCAAACATAGAAGAGACAAACAAGGACAGACAAAGGGATTAAGTCGATTAGATCGACCCCAGTACGTAACTGGTACTTAATTTATCGACCCCGAAAGAATGAAAGGCAAGTCGACCTTGGCGGAATTTGAACTCAGAACGTAGCGGCAGACGAACTACCGCTAAGAATTTTGCCCGGCGTGCTAACGTTTCTGTCAGTTCGCCGCCTTCAAGTACTCTTTCTATTCGATGATTTTACCATGTACTTCCATTTTCGACAAAGCTCCCAGTGCAAAACTTTCACAACTTGATCATATCTACATTTCTTATATTCTTCCTGAGCCAACTTGAGTTATTCTGCAACAATGTATGCCATTGTTTCATTCCAAATCCCGCATACTTTACATTTTGCAGACCCATTCTCCAGACGCGTATATTTTTGTAAGCTCGGGATTTTGTTCCACATACATCCTCAGTTAATTTCCAAAACTGACCACACGAATTTTTCCCTTCAATCTGTTTAACATGCTCCCATTAATCTTATTCCATTCATGATCACCAGTTCTTTACTCACTCCCTTTCGTAAATTTTCTGTACTACTATGTAAATACTCAAGTAGGCTGTTTCGTTCTACCTGCATACACTCTTCCACACCAGTTAAACATCTTCCACACTGGTCTCCCTTCAAGTACAGCCAGTAAACATCAGCTTTCGGGTGGTGGGCTTCGTACATAACAACTTTCTAGTTTTTCTGTCAAGTTTCTGCGTTTCGTCTTTTGTCCAATCCACAATTCCAGTTTCATATCTGATAACTTGTACATATGATTCTACCAACTCGCCACCTTAGGACACATCCAGTATTAATATTATCTTTTGTGCGGAGGTGCAAAACAAAACTCCAGATTCATAGGAAATTTAATGAAATATTTGCTGTCTGACCTCTTCACTTAAGAAACCGTTTTAATGAACGAAATAAGCAGATGATGTCTATAACAGAATTTATCGTTATTATGATTTTTTTTTTTGAGTCATGCCTTTATCTTTATTTTTGTTAATCTCACGGTAAAATGGAGTATGTTCCATTTATAAATAAACATCTTTCTCACAATTCTGATTGGTTTAAGAAAACACTCTGAGTTCAAATACTAACAGACTCCCTAATCTGAAGTTAGAATTTTGACTTTCAGTCATCCCAATATACATTAACATAATATCCCTTCAGTAGATATGATCGAAGGAAAATTCAATCAAATTTAAAGTCAGTATTTTTATTAAAACATTAACATTGAGCTACTATATTGTGACTGAACGATATAGAAATATATCAAAACTAACAAAGAATGTTTACTACTTACTGATGAAAAAGCAGGAAAGTAACACCAAGAACAGCTGGTTCGAGAAAAACTGTGGCATTGTTACACAGCAAAGAGAACTACATATAAAAAAAAAGGATACAGTCGTATTAGTTATTCCTGCAGATAAATATCGGCTATATGTACGTATGTATATATATATATGTGTGCATGCGTGTTTGTTTATATATATATATATATATATATATATATATATATATATATATATATATATATATATATATATATATATATTTGCGCCCTTTTCAAGCCTAGCCAGGCTCATGGGCCCGGTTTCCCGGTTTCTATGTGTTCCCCCCAGCTGGAAGGGATGCCAGTCCATTACAGCGTTACTCAAGAAACAGGAAGAAAGAGAGAGAGAGAAAGTTGGGACGAAAGAGTACAACACGGCTATAATTTGCGGGCAAGGAAAGGGACCGGTTAAAACGCATTTCACAAATACAAGCTACAAGTAGAACAGGTAACATAAAGAAAGCTTTTCAAAAGTTCAGCATGTAGTAATTATCATTGCTGTAATCCAACTTCTAGCGATGGAAGGATGTAGTTCTTCAGGCCTCAATCATAACAATTGAATTAATCTGTCTTTTTGATATTTGCCTTAATATGCCTATTTAATATTTAAATTAATATTTACGCTTGTACATGTTTGTGCACGGTAATTCGTTGTTAATGCTCAAACAGGTAACTGCTTCCCTTATACAAAGTTGATATTTCTAGCTTGGTCCAATGTTCCCTTGTCTTTAGCTGGAAGTGAAATCAAGGATGGCCCATGATATTTTAAAAGGATTTTCACTGATTTTCTCTAGTCACCAAATATTATTAACCTGAACCTTCACACATTCTAGGGAAGTAGCCAGGTAATGTCCGCAAAGAGAACAGTTGGCTGGGTCCTAAATATAAGAACTTTCTGTAGATTCGGTGGAGATATTTATTTTACATTTAATGCGTTGCTCGTCCCAGCATTGGCAATTTTAATAGGTTATGTATTCAATATATTGTAGTACCTATGAGTTCTTAGAAAATATAAAGATACTTGCTTCAGGAACTTTTTCCCTGCATTTTTTCTTACATTTAAATTGGATAATTTTTCTTGTTCTACATTTGTTTTTCAGAGTATTTGGCACTTTTGTATCCGCTTCTTTCAAAATTTTATTTATAATCATTCGATACGCCACTGATTTCTGTTTAATGGTAATTAAGAATAAAACTCGCTGACAGGTGGCGGAGACGAACCCTGAAAATATATTTGGTTCTTGATTAGAATAACTGGATACAGTGCAACGACTTTTTATAGGTTTCGTGACACGAATAAAACAAACATGCTCTAAACTGAGAGTCACGTCAAACAAATCTCTCTATATATAAACGGCAGTTTGTCTGTGTGTGTCTGTGTGTCTGTTAGGTTGTACCCTCACCCTGACCACGGCTTTCAACCGATTCTGATGAAACTTGACACACACATAGCCCAATGTCATAATTCAAAACTAACGCAGCGAAAATTTTGAAAAGTTCCCCCAGTTCTGAAAAAATCGATAAATTCGACATGGGGTCGAGAATCAGAAACACAAACCACAGACTGTCTAGGGGACGCAACTCGACCTTTTTTACTCTCAAAAAAAAATTTACCATAATTTTTTTTCCATTTTTTTGCTATTTTTTGGCTATAACTCTCTAAAAATGCTTTATAGTTATTTCCCTTACAAACCCGAGCAACGCCGGGCGATACTGCGAGTTTTCATATAAAGAGGGATATGTATTAGGTATTTTAGGCCTAAATTCTTGAAGATGATGAGGTATTTTTCAAATTTGTACATACTACGGTCATTCATGTTCCCTGAAAAGGTAATTTCGAAGTATCGATATATGTTAGCGTTAATCTTCGTGTGGTAAGTAGTTTGCTCACCAGCCACATGGTTCTGGGTTCATTCCCACTGCGTGGTACCTTGGGCAAGTGTCTTCTACTATAGCCCTGGGCCGACCAAAGCCTTGTGAGTGGATTTGGTAGACGGAAATTGAAAGAAACCCGTCGTATATATATATATATATATATATATATATATATATATATATTATATATATAATGTATGTATGTGTGTGTATATGCTTGTGAGTCTTTGTCTCCCAACATAACTTGACAACCGATGCTGGTGTGTTTACGTCCCCGTTACTTAGCAGTTCGGCAAAAGAGACCGATAGAATAAGTACTAGGCTTCCAAAGAATAAGTCCTGGGGTTGATTTGCTCGACTAAAGGCGGTGCTCCAGCATGGCCGCAGTCAAATGACTGAAACAAATAAAAGAGTAAAAGAGATTACGTCTAGAATACACAAAACAATGGTTCATACATAGTTCAGCTCCGTCATGAAAACCCTAAGCCAATATTTTCTATCCTTAAAATGTTTTCATAAAAAGGAGGTATTTCCTTGTTTGTAGTAGCCATGTTTTGGTTTTAAGCAACATGGTGTCCATGACATTTTTTCAAACCAAACTTAAACTCTGTTTTTGCATTTAAGAATGTTAGCAAAATCTACTTTATGATCTTTAAATTGTAATTCATGGAGGATGAGAAGTTAAGAATCCTATTTTATCATCTCCCCAGTTTTGAATAATACCGTTGGTTCCTATGTTTATATTTTGCATGTGACAGAAAAAAGATTTTCTCTAAATATTTACGATGATATTAGATAATAGTCTGTTGTACATGCAGTTGTGTATGTTGAGTAGATTGTTGGTTTAGTCAAACGTAAATCACCTGTAACATTCCTCATCTCGGAATTTCATTGGAATACGCATGACTAGAGTGAATATGAACACTCGACGGGGAAGTTTATAATTTTACTTTTTATTGTAGTATCAATTTATCATCTCTGCATCATGATGAAGAAAAGAAAGATATTTTTCTCTCTGACAATTCTTTTATTTTTCGCCTGTTATCTACTATTCTTATCAATATTTTCCTCAGAGCACTTCCCTACATATTCTGAACACCGGGTAACTTATACGGTACTTCTTATCCAGTCAGGTCACTTATTCGGTACCTCAATTTAAGTACCTAGTATGAATGGATAAGAAGTACCTATATATACATATAGGTGTAGGAGTGGCTGTGTGGTAAGTAGCTTGCTTACCAACCACATAGTTCAGTCCCACTGCGTGGCACTTTGGGCAAGTGTCTTCTACTATGCCTCGGGCTGACCAAAGCCTTGTGAGTTGATTTGGTAGACGGAAACTGAAAGAAGCCCGTCGTATATATGTATATGTATATATATATATATATATATATATATATATATATATATATATATATATATATATATATGTGTGTGTGTGTGTGTGTTTGTGTGTGTGTGTTTGTCCCTCCCAACATCGCTTGGCAACCGATGCTGGTATGCTTACGTCCCCGTATATTTCATAGCTTGCGGTTCCGCTAGCTATGAAATATATGTAGCTCGGATCTTATCTACTCCATTCTGTAATTCTTGCATTCTTATTCGCACACCCGGCACCCCTGGTCGCCTACCGGGAAATATAAAAAGAACTTTTCCGTTTATCGTAGTTCAATACGAAAAAATCCACAACCTCCTGTCTCAATCAACTAATATTGTCCCTGAAAGTTATTTATATATTTACTACGGATTGCTTGAAGCTAACTTTCTTCCTACACCTCGATTCCTGGATATAACACACACACACACACACACACATATATATATATGTGTGTGTGTGTGTATGTATGTATATATATATATCTGTGTATATATATATATATATACATACATACATACATACATACATACATACATACATACATACATACATACATACATACACACACGCACACACACTCACACACACACACACACACACACACACACATATATATATATATATATATATATATATATATATATATATATATATATATATATATATATATATATATATACAGGCCTGGTCGCTTAGCCAGCAGGGTGGCGTCATTTGAAGGCTAAAACAATGTGAAGCGCATTGTGACCAACGATGTGTAGTAAACATCTGATAACATGGTCGGTAACGGTGATCACGGTGATATAATATATATATATATATACGCGCGCATATATGTATGTCACATTTATCGTAAATACATACATATACATACACATTCATACATACACTACATTACAAACCTACATAATATACATGCGAAATTTCTGTCTTTCGTTTATTTCTTTGATTGAGTCTCCTTGACCCTAGCCATGCTGGTGCACTGCCTCCACTGAACAAAACTCCCAAATATACTCCATATAATTTTGCATTGGGCGTGGCAGCACCTACCGATTCTCTGGAGTGTTAAAGAACTATCTTCCAGCCTGAAGCCTAGCATATGACTACAATTTCCAGCATTTATTGCTCTCCCGCGCTTATAGAGCTAACTGTCATTATTTTTCAACCTGCTGAAATCTACGGTCGACTCTTCAATGGAAAAAAAAAACAGAATCATAGTTGGAATTACTCCAGGTTTTTAGCATACAAAATTGCATGAGGCTGCCTGTGTATGTGTATATGTATGTGTTTGTGTGCGTAGGAGAGAGAGAGTGAGAGACAAGGGTGGGGAGAGGAAGAGAGGGAGACAAAGGAAGAGGGAGAAAGAGAAAGAGAGGGAGGGATTATATGATTTATATAATTTCTTGAAGTTGTAAAGTAGTTATTTATTTAAACATTTTGGGTACAAAATATCAAAAAGTTAATAATTAAAAAGCAATAACGATCACCAAAATATATACAGACGGACAAAACACACACACACACACACACACACACATTTATGTCTACATATATAGAGTACATATTTATATATACATGTGCATATGTATATGTATATACATACATAGACACACATATACACACACATATATACATTTATACATGAATACATACATATATGTATGTGTGCGTATATATGTGTGCATCTGTATATGTGTGTGTGTGTGTGTATGTTTAGACAGATAGATAGATAGATAGATACAAAACTAGTTTTGCACACCTATATGAATTGTTAATTCAAATAATACGTCATCTCCTCCGCCTACGTTAAATATAATTACTTATTTAGACAATGACATACTCTCATTAATAATGGGGCAATTTTCTTAGCTGATTGCCGTATGTACATAACAATCCAATCAAAGTTCAGTCAGATACTAACTGGCCACTAGCACTGCACTCTGACTGTTAAAAAATAATATTCTGACATGCTGTAAATATTTACCATACATAAGATGATGTAGTTTACGTCTATAAACTAAGAGAGCACCTGGCCACTAACGGGCATTTCAACTCTTTCAACGTTTAGCCAGATATACACGCAATGCGATGTAGAACATCACTTTACAAAAATACGGTGCTGTTTAAACATGTCATCTAAAGTAGATATGAATAAATATGTGCAGTAGAATTGATTTAATGTGTGAATTATTGCTTTAATAACGTTATAAGCCATTATTTGATGAATTTATTTAAAGAACATGGAAGTAGAAATTGCTTTCCATGATCATTAGTCGTGAAATATTTTCTTGAGAAATAATATGTCTGTTTGTTATAGACGAACGTATTCCACCCTACAGCGAATAGATTTCGATCAACTGTCTTATTCTGTTATGTGTTTAGATTAATACGAGAAACAAAATTAAGAATAACTTGGCATAATAACCATAGAGGTGTGTTATAGTTTAATGTGGGCAGTGAAAGCAAGAGTACTGCCAGAAATAGTCTGCTTTTGATAGCTAAGACACTAAAGTATTAATTAAAATGCGTTTCAATTTCTATATTTTAATTTAGATTTTAACATAGATTTCGAATACTGCAGATAAACATTGGCATTCATCTTTCTTACCTATTCATTTTAGCAATTATAGATTTGAGTTGACGTAACTGACTATTACCTTGATCTGCATCACAATATAATCAGAGATGTAAGGAATTAAGAAACTAAATTTTTTCACTCATTCACTCATTGGACTGCGGCCATAGAGGGGCACCACCTTGAAGCGTTTAGTCGAACAAATCTACCTCAGTATCTAAAGTTGCTCGATTTTACCGAACAACGAAGTTACGGGTGCGTAAACAAAGCAACGCCGTCTTGTGATGGTGGTGGTGGTGATGGTCAAACACAAGCACAACCATACACGCGCGCGCAGTTTCCGTCTATCGAATTCCCTTACAAGGCATTAGTCGACTCGGGGCTATAGTAGAAGACACCTGTCCAAGGTATCACTGAGTGGGATTTAGCCCGAAACCTTATGGTTACGAAGCGACCTTATTAACCATACAACCAAAGACTCATGCTAGTCTTGCAAATGATTAACTGTTATCAAAGAAAGTACATGTAGACAAACTCATAAATGTTCATAACATATTTTACAGCATTTTATATCAAACTAATATTAATCTAGAAATCTGTGACTGGCATGGCTGTGTGGTTAAGAAGATCTTCTTACAACCACGTGGTTTCGGAGTCAGTGTCTTCTATTATAGCCCCAGCCGTCCAATGACTTGTTAGTGGATTTAGTAGAAGGAAACTGTGCGGAAGCCTCTCGCATGTTTAAGTGTGCGTGTCTAAGTGCTTGCTACCCCTCACCATTTCACGACCCTTTTCATTTTGCTTACGTCCCCATAATATAGTAATTCGTCAAAAGCGACCCATAGAATAAGTACCGGAATCAAAAATAAATACTGGGCCTGATTTGTTCGACTAAAGTCTTCGAAGTTATGCCCTAGCGTGGCCGCAATCCAATGAAACAAGCAAATGATAAAAGATGTGTGTGTGTGTGTGTGTGTGTAGTTTATTGGCCTAGCTTTCACTGAAACGTCATACAACATATAACTATTTCTTTACTACCCACAAGGGGCTAAACACAGAGAGGACAAACAAGGACCGACATACGGATTAAGTCGATTATATCGACCCAAGTGCGTAACCGGTACTTATTTAATCGACCCCGAAAGGATGAAAGGCAAAGTCGACCTCAGCGGAATTTGAACTCAGAACGTAGCGGCAGACGAAATACCTTTTTCTTTACTACCCACAAGGGGCTAAACACAGAGAGGACAAACAAGGACCGACATACGGATTAAGTCGATTATATCGACCCAAGTGCGTAACTGGTACTTATTTAATCGACCCCCGAAAGGATGAAAGGCAAAGTCGACCTCGACGGAATTTGAACTCAGAACGTAGCGGCAAACGAAATACCTATTTCTATTACTTTATTACCCACAAGGGGCTAAACATAGAGGGGACAAACAAGGACCGACATACGGATTAAGTCGATTATATCGACCCAAGTGCGTAACTGGTACTTATTTAATCGACCCCGAAAGGATGAAAGGCAAAGTCGACCTCGGCGGAATTTGAACTCAGAACGTAGCGGCAGACGAAATACCGCTAAGCATTTTGCCCGGCGTGCTAACGTTTCTGCCAGCTCGCCGCCTTAACGTCATACAACATATACCGTGACATTTCGGTATTATAACATACTGAGAACGGAACACTCCATAACATTGTTGTATCTTATGTTTAATGTCTCTCACTATATTCAACTGCCCTAAACGTTATGTATGCATAAAATATAACATAGCAATACAAATACATTGATTGAATACACTTTCGTAGCTGCGTGTGTGAAATATGTGTACCGTTTAAAACATACAGTGTTCTCGTGTATTTTTTGAGAGATAGTTCGGTATTATGTTCAAATGTTAACGTTTCTTTAAATCCAATATCATTTATTTAAAACAGTTTGTTTTAATGAAATAAAGGTCGACTTACCCCAGTCCCTGCGGTCTTTAAACCATTTAAAATAACAAATATAATCAAACACAATAACACGACAAACAAATTAGACGCTTTGTTTGTAAAGAAGCGTTCATTAAGAACTTTTATTTGGTGCAGGCATAAGAGAACACGTTAGCGTGACGCAAGTGGAGCTGTATCATGTGACATCAATTTGTTTGACATTTAGTGTGTAACCAACGGAAATATATGGGTTCATCAACTCTAGCAGCATCAGTAAATATAATATAATATAATATAATATAATACAATTTATATGCATAACACTGAAGACATTTTGACATCACAGAAAAACACAGGTACAGCCACAATCTAATCGAATTCGAAATGTTTTATGAGAGACATTACATTTGCCAGTTGAATAAAAATCTGTCTAGCTGCAACTTTAATTTTAGTGAATTAACGGAAGAGTATACGAGCAATAATGATCGGGTCGTTTGAAAAACACGATAATTTAAATGTAGATATACAGTGCTGGAGTTCATGTATTGTGGGTACTGTGGTGTCTATTTACAGAATGATGGGTACAATGACTTGAATTACTTGATGTGAGACACAGATCATCGTTGACAGTAGGTATGTATTGGCTCTTGGACAGCTGTTTATTATTCTAGTGATTTCCCAATTTGCAGCATTCACTTGATCAATAAAGCGGAGGAAATGTAAGACTGTCAACTGGGAAGATAGGCAAGTAGATTGATTTCAATTTCATTTCTGCTTCATAAGAGAGTACGATAATATTGGCAGTAACTATAAAGCGGCTAGCTGGCAGAAACGTTAGCACGCTGGGTGAAATGCGTAGCCGTATTTCGTCGGCAGTTACGTTCTGAGTTCAAATTCCGCGGAGGTCGACTTTGCCTTTCATCCTTTCGGGGTTGATAAATTAAGTACCAGTTACGCACTGGGGTCGATATAATCGACTTAATCCGTCTGTCTGTCCTTGTTTGTCTCCTCTGTGTTTAGCCCCTTGTGGGTAGTAAAGAAATAGGTATTTTGTTTGTCGTTACGTTCTGAGTTCAAATTCCGCCGAGGTCGACTTTGCCTTTCATCCTTTCGGGGTTGATAAATTAAGTACCAGTTACGCACTGGGGTCGATATAATCGACTTAATCCGTCCGTCTGTCCTTGTTTGTCTCCTCTGTGTTTAGCCCCTTGTGAGTAGTAAAGAAATAGGTATTTTGTTTGTCGTTACGTTCTGAGATCAAATTCCGCCGACGTTGACTTTACCTTTCAAGTTCTCAGAGTCGGCATAATACATACGAGCTGAGCGCTGGGATCAATGCCAACGCCTTATCCCTCCACCAAAATTGCTGGTTTTGTGTTAAACTTTAAAACTAATATTGTAAGAAACTATATATACATGTGTGTGTGTGTGTGTGTGTGTGTGTGTGTGTGTGTGTGTGTGTGTGTGTGTGTGTGTGTGTGTGTGTGTGTATAGAGAGATAGATATGTACGTATGTATACACGCGCGCACACTCATTCACATCTGCACACATACACGCACACACACATTTACATAAACACACATATACTTACATACACATCACATGTGTACATGTGCGCGGGCGTGTGTGTGTGTGTGTGTGTGGTGCGTGCGTGTGTGTGTGTTTGTGTGTTTGGCTGAATGTGTAAATTTTACTTCGCAGCGATGAGGTCCGGGCTTCGATCCCAATGTGCGAACAAGACAAAGATCATTTCATATAAGCATGGTTCGGGTCGATCCCAGTCTTTTTAATGAAATTGGACAGATGGAAGCCGTAGAAATATCCGTCAGGTGGATTGTACCCGTGATTCAAAAGGTACAACCTTGTCACACACTGCCTCTCACTGACTCTGCCTGAAAATTATAGTAAGGGTGCATTTTTCTGTGGTATACTCCACCACATGTACGCTAATTCAGTGAGCAGGTTATTCAATTGATCGAACACCTGAGTATTTATCGTTGAACGGCGGAGCTCCACCACTGCCTCTCTCTCTCATTCTCTCTCACACACACTTTCTCTCTCTCTCTCTCACACACACACACACACATATTTATATGTGCACAGACTCACTGATATATCTATTTCATTACTACCCACAAGGGGCTAAACACAGAGGGGACAAACAAGGATAGACAAACAGATTAAGTTAATTATATCGACCCAAGTGCGTAACTGGTACTTAATTTATCAACCCCGAAAGGATGAAAGGCAAAGTCGACCTCGGCGGAATTCGAACTCAGAACGTAACGGCAGACGAAATACCGCTAAACATTTCGCCCGGCGTGCTAACGATCTTGCCAGCTCACTGATATATCATCACCATTTCCCATTCTCCGCTTGCGCTACAATGCGCACTAGTATGGGATGGATGCCTGCATAGTATTAACTTATGTTATTGGAACTAACCCCAAGATAGTTTCACCAATACTCTCTTCCGTGCTGTCTTAGAGCTTATTGGAAGAAGCTATAAATTTGGGAGTTTTCCATCTCGGAGATTGATTGCTTTCTCAGCAGCGAAGGAGCTCAGTCTACTCATACAAAAAAATATATTTAATCCATAGATGGAACTCTAACAGGTACCCCCGTTCTGGATAAAAATAATGGCAATTAAGGGGTAACTCCACGCTCCCTACGACTCCACATTTAAATGTATGTATATGAATGTACATAAACACAGAAAGACAAGAGATGCATGAACACCCATCACAAAAGCTAGAGGGAACATTAAGTGTATGGACATTACTCGTTCACCTCTTCTTCGGACAATCATACAGATTTTCTCCATTATACATACATACAACCATACATATATGCACGTATTTATGTATGTACGAATGTAAATATGATGTGTATATATATGTATGATGTGTATGTATGTACGTATGTATGCATGTAAGTATGCATGTATGTATGTATGTATTTACGTATGTATGTACACACTCACGCGTGCACACACATACACATTCACACAAGTGGTCATTATAAGTGCAGGATCACTGAACAGATTTTTTAAAGAAATACGTATATTTTTGTGACATTTGAAGTGAATGGGCGATCTATTTATATTCGGACGTCTTGCATATAACCTGCTATCAGATCTGAAATGGCTGAACTTATCCTCCCGCCCACTCCAAAAGAGCTCACCTTGTATGTAATACTTGCTGGTTCTGAGACGCATCCTTTTTTATTTTTTAGAGAATGAGGTTTTTTGTACGCTAGACATTAATTTTGCCACGAATCATTTCAATATCTAGTAAACATCTGTCCTCAATTGTTTGATATTGTCGTGTTCATATCAACTTGATATCAACTGTAGTCATTGAGCTGTCGATCTTTGACAGTCTGTGAAATCATCTGTCTTTTCTATTGTAAGTTTCCATGAATTTGCCATATCTATTTGTCTCTGTAGGCGAATCAGCCTTTACATAGTAAGGAAGATTCCAATTCAATCTTCAGTTACAGTCCCTCAGTGTATAGTATCTTTGCTGGAGAAAGTGTTCGCATCGTTCTCAAAAAACTACTTAATGTTCAATCTATGCTGTGAACCTGGGAGCGCACACTTATTACATCTAGCGTACGAAGGAAAAATTGTGCGCACACAAAGTTTTAAAGATGAATTTGAATCTTGTTAATTGAAAAAATTGAGGGGTTCTTATTCGTTTGGTACGCACATATTTTGGAACAAAAAACTAAATTTGTTCCCGAGCAAATTTCTGCGGACACCCATCGCAAAAAAAAGTCAGAGGAAACATTAACTCTATCGACGTTACTCGTTAGGAACTTTATCAGATAAACGTACAAATTCTATCCACTTAGGAACCAATAACACTTAAGTGACTGATTCTCTCTCCTAAAATGTTGATATTTTCCTTTCTTTATAGTATCACATTCATCCAACACAATTTGAAAACCGAATCATACCAACAGACTCAATTTTTCCATTCTTTCACTATCACGAAGTAGAATATGTATTCAGTAACAATTTTCTCGATTCTTTAGTTTCATGTCTCTTATACGAAAAATGTGTGGAGGCGCGTGGCTTGGTGTCAGCATCATGATCGTAAGAGTGTGGTTTCGATTCCTAAACCGGGCGACGCGTTGTATTCTTGAGCAAAACACTTCATTTCACGTTGCTCCAGTCCACTCAGCTGGCAAAAATGAGTAACTCTGCGATGGACTGGCGTCCCGTCCATACGCCATTGAAACCGGGAAACCATGCCCATGAGCCTGGCTATGCTTTAAAAGGGCGCATTTATTATTTTTATTTAAAAATGAAAAATGGTTCATAACTGTCTACACGATAGTAGTTGTGCTGTCTTTAAGAGAGGAATTATCTGTGAAAACTGATCTGGAAACACTATATCCTTGCAAAAGAAATGTAAGTCATTTGGCAAAATATTAGGAAATAGGTGATCAAACGATTGATAAATATCTCTCGGAGTTTGTCGTACTCTATGCCAACAGATGAAATCATAGCCTCGGGTTAGTTTTACATGTCCTATGTTGACATCAATACAATAAACAGAATTTGTGTCAATATAAATGGCAATAGGGAACGTTGAATGAGATACATAGACACGTCTATAGAACAAGACATCTAATCCCTAATACACAGTATTGAGAAATGGTTGACTCAGATATGCTATTACAGATACAAAGTGTTCGGTCAAGAAATATCAAGGCCATGAGCAAAGAAAAGGTATGAAATTGGATTGTTACCCGGTTTTGAATACTTTAAAATGTCAAAACAGGCTATTGTTCTTGGTCCAGTATTTTTCTTCGACTGTTTGATCTATTTTCTGCGAGTTCTTGTTAGAAAAATAACGCTAAGAGTTGAATCAAAACTTTTGGAAGCGTACGGTACAGAAAATCCAGAAATGAACTGATTAATGGAAGTTCCATTTCGGAGACAGCAAATTAGTAAACCATTGCTAACGTGCCTTTCTAACTGTTTATTCTCATCATTAGGATACTGCAGTCCATAATCTTCTATTGACAACTTGTGACTTTCAAAGAATGCGAATTGATCTGAGATGTCACAAATGTGCAATATTAGTCTTGAAGTAGAGGTGCATCACAGATTCCAAATCATGAACATCATTCATGTCTTTTTAAAAATAGTCATCAGAATCAATGGGGCCAGTCTCTGAAGTTACTTCCTTGTGTGTTTGGAATTGTTGTCACGGGGCTATTTGATATATTTTAGTTCGTCAAAAGTTAAAATAAGTTCCACCATTTGTCAGCCCAAGTTTCTCTACCTACATTTTGTTCTCAACTTATTACAAAGATATTGCTCTCGGTTGGTTGTTCTGTGTTCAGGACAGAAGCCACAAGGTTCCTTAGCTAACTTGGGCTTGATATTTTCACTATATTTCTTTCCCGGACACCTAGCGTATACTTTACTGGAGGAGCTCAGCAAAGAGATTCGTTGATAAGTAGAGGAAACCTTATATCTGAAGTACATATGTATGTAAAATATATGTATGTATGTATGTATGTATGTATGTATGTATGTATGTATGTATGTATGTATGTATGTATGTATGTATGTGTGTGTGTATATATATATATATATATGTGAGTGTGTGTATGTATATATCTCAGTATCACAGTATCGACCAGGCCATAAGAAGCTATTATACACTGCAGGTCACAGTGAGCTTCCAATTTTGCCTTGACTGCGCCATTCTTTTCCAGCTTAAGCCAAATTGCTTGACCAAATTGTCTTCTCATCGTTGTGAAGCCCTTCCAAGTAGCCTTTTCCGATCACTTGGATACCACTCAGCAATTGCACGGGTCCACCTGTTGTCTGTGAATCTTGCAACATGTCCGGCTCTGAAGAACTTGTGCTTTCGGTACCCTGCGATCAAGTCGTTCATTCCGTTCCGTTCTGGAATTATCTCCTTCGAGTGAGCTCTTTTAATATTTCTAGCATGGATCTTTCCATGGCCATTTGCGTCGTAGTCAATCGATGTTCTATCCTCTTCGTAGTAGCCTGTATTTCACTTTCACAAAAGAACGCAAGGAGGACAGTGCTTTTGAAGAGTCACATATGACATTGTCTACCTTTGAAACGCATCCTTTATTGAATTAATGCCTTCTGTTCTGCCCTTATTCTCTTTGGGATTTCAGTATCCATATTTCGGTGCATATTCACTGTGTGCCCGAAGTAAATGTATTGATTTATCTCCTCGATTTCATCGCTTCCCACTTCTGTTCGGTCTTGTGACATCTTCCGATCGCTTATATTTCATTTTCATGTGGTTCATTCTAAGACTTACTGCAAAGCTCTAAGTGTTCAGCTCTGTCAGTATGGTCTAGAGCTGGTCTGTGTTTTCAGCAATGAGAACAAAGTCAGATGAGAATCGAAGTTGTGTTAGTTGCTCGGCGTTGATGTTCATACCACCTCTCTAGTTGATATCCCCGATGACCATTTCTAGACATGCGGTAAAGACCTTTGGAGAGATGACATCTCCCAGCAGAGCTCTATCTATTGGGCATCCAGAGGTCGCAATTCTAAGTAGTTTGGTGTGTAGTGCCACGGCACCTTGCATTTCAATACTGAGTTCATCTTGACTCTCTCGAGGGTGGGAGGACCGAAACAGAGTTTTCCCCCTTTATCTCTTCTTACGACTTCATCTTAATAATACTAAAACTCTAGAGATGTTTGTGTGTATATTTTATCTTAATGTTTTTGCGTATTTATTTTCATACTTACCTTCGGCAGTGCAGTACAAATTTTTTGTGATATTTGAACCTCTATTTCTTAATGAAAACGATTAAATACAATTTTTGCTCGTTATTTCTTGAAAAAATAAAAACGGCTTCCGTGACGTCAACACACATACACTCACACACACATACACACACACACACATACACACACACACACACACACACACACACACACACACACACACACATACACACACACACACACACACATAATGAATGTCATTGTGTGTCAGTCAACACAAATACACGTCCGCTGTCTGTGACACATACGCACAAATAGTTTCGCGGTCTCTAAGAAAAAAAAAAACCTCGACTTTTTGACGTACACAATATTTTAATCATTTAGAAATATATTTAACTGAATGTGATTTCAAAAATGTAAGTTGTTTGTACAGTATTTATAGTTTAGCTTTCTTTAAACAGGCAATAGTTTAATGTTTTTTAAAATTACTTTCGTGTGAATAGCGATCTTTCGCTGTGACTCTCAGAACTGTCATATAAAATTCGTTAATTTCCGTAAATATTTTTACTTATTTACTTTTGTTTTAAAGTGAAAGAGAGGAGAAAGTGAATGATGTATGTACGTGTATATGAAATGGACGTGTGTGTGAAAGAGAGAGAGAGAGAGAGAGAGAGAGAGAGAGAGAGGAAGAGAGAGAAAAAGAGAGAGAATGAGTGGAGGGGTGCGTTGTCATGCATACGTGCATACATCAATACATATGCATACATCGTTTTTGTATGTGAGAGTGAGTGAGTGAGTGAACGTATGTGTTCTCATGTATGTGTAAGTGGCACTCTCACTCTCTCTTCCTCTGTCTGTCTGTCTGTCTGTCTGTCTCTCTCTCCCTCTTTCTCTATCTCTCTCACACATACACACATCCATTTCATATACACGTTCATACATTTTCCACCTTCTCCTCTCTTTCACTTTAAAACGAAAGTAAATAAGTAAAAATATATTACGGAAATTAACGAACAAAACCAGCTGATCCGGATGACTGTTCTAAGAGTCAAAGCGAAAGATCGCACCACGGGAATACCGTTATAAAAGATTTCTTCGATTGCATCCAACGTGTCTCAGCTCCAAAGATTTGGCTGCTATTTCTAGCACTCCCTACAACCACGTAAGAGCTATTTGCGATACAGGACCCGAAATACCTTTCTACGTGGTAGTAGGCCGTGCAAGAAATAACAGCCAAATCTTTCCTTTTCTGGGGAAATGAGCTGTTTATGTGTGATTTCGATATCACATTCGTTGAAAGCATGCGAAATAACCTGGAAAAGTAAAAAAAAAAAAAGAAACACGAAACAACACTCCGTTGCTGGGAAACTCAAACTTTCCAGGTAACCCAACGGGTCACGGGTAGTCTAGTAGATACCTAAAACTATCAGTGGCCGTATCCTACAAACTATTAAGTCGCACTTCTTTGCGGGAGACGGCTAAAGTTTGGATACATTTATGTGTGTCTGTATCTATATACGTAAACACACACACGCACATACACACACACACACACGTTTATATTCCATCAGTTACTGAAAGAGCAATCTACAGCTGCGTTATCGTGAAAATTTTGGAACGGAAATAAAATAATAAAATAACGCCGCTTCAGTTGAAGAGAAAAAAGACGTTTTATTTATTATCGTCTCTGTTCCCTCTCCTCTATGATGCTTCGCAAATACAACTTGTAATGATATTCAAAGCTTTTGCACATTTAGGTAAGTGAATGCTTGTTTACGAAATTTTTCCGGCAGAAAATATAAAGATATATACTAAACATTTGAAGAGGAACAATTGCTATCAAGAAAGCATTAGATATAGCGCGAATGTATAGCTATATGCATTTAACTATATACATGTATTTATGTAACTATAAGAGCATTTTCGCGTACACCTCAATGTAGAGATGATTATAATTGTATGTATGCTAAGACTACACTGAATAGAATATTTTAAAGAACATGGCGAACAGAACATTGGAATAATATATCTCTATATCTTATCTACCGTAAACATTTCGCTTTGTCTCTCTACGCAAAACGCTAAATTCCACGTTTTTCATTTCACTTTATTTGTAAGGCGTAATAGGTTTTATTGAAGTGATACTTGCAACAGTCTGGTATAAAAGTCATGGGTAGTTTTGTGTATCTTTGTATATGTTTTTGGAAAGCATTATTCGTTGCTGAATTCCGTCAGAAGTCTTTGGAGCGGGAATGTTTTCAACCAACTTGTGTACATAATTATTACATACATGCATAAGAAACATACATGTATATAGAGGCGGCGAGGTGGCATAAACGTTAGCACGCCGGGCGAAAATTTTTAGCGGTATTTCGTCTGTCTTTATGTTTTGAGTTCAAATTCCACCGAAGTCGATGTTGACTTTCATCATTTGGATATTTCGTCTGCCATTACGTTCTGAGTTCAAATTCCGCCGAGGTCGACTTTGCCTTTCATCCTTTCGGGGTCGATAAATTAAGTACCAGTTACGTACTTGGGTCGATGTAATCGACTTAATCCGTCTGTCTGTCCTTGTTTGTCCCCTCTGTGTTTGGCCCCTTGTGGGTAGTAAAGAAATAGAAACATACATGCATACGTGTATGTTTTTTATGCATTTATAATCATATACGCATTTATGTATACATTAATGCATACATAAATACAAACATCTTCCTGTACACTGGAGGAATAAAAACATTTTGATTTAGGTAAAATAACTCCTCTCTCTCGAACATCTCATAACATTTTAGCCTTAGATCTGGAGAAAAAAATGGAAAGATTTTAATCAATATGCATAATGGTTATGAGCGAAACACCTAAGCTCCATGCGGCTCCGGCAGAAAGTAATTGCGATCTTCTGCTGACACTTTCGCCACAACTTTCTCTCACTCTTTCCTCCTGCATCTTGCAGCTCACCTGCGACGGACCGGCGTCCCGTCCAGGTGGGGAACTTATACGCCAAGGAAACCGGGAAAGCGGTCCTATGAGCCAGGCGTGGCTCGAGAAGGAACAAACAATGCATAATGGTATCAAAATCAAAAATTGTATAGCACCGACGTCAGCAGTAAAACTTATATCATTGACATTGAAACATTCACCAAAGGTGACGGAAAGATGCGTAAGGAAAAATCATTAGGAAGAGACTTCCTATTTGGAAACTGGTAGAGTATGCTGACATTCTACAGAAAGTCATTAGTATACTCTTTTTCTCTTTTACTTGTTTCAGTCATTTGACTGTGGTCATGCTGGAGCACCGCCTTTTGTCGAGCAAATCGACCCCAGGACTTATTCTTTGTAAGCCTAGTACTTATTCTATCGGTATATTTTTCCGAAACGCTAAGTTACGGGGACGTAAACACACCAGCATCGGTTGTCAAGCGATATTGGGTGGGGGGAACAAACACAGACACACAAACATATACACACACATACGTATATATACATATATATGACAAGCTTCTTTCAGTTTCCGTCTACCAAATCCACTCACAAGGCTTTGGTCGGCCCGAGGCTATAGTAGAAGACACTTGCCCAAGGTGCCACGCAGTGGGACTGAACCCAGGACCATGTGGTTCGTAAGCAAGCTACTTACCACACAGCCACTCTTACGCCTTTTTTTCTTTTTTTTTTCATGTATGTATATTAAAAAAATTGGAAGGCTACATTGACATATCACATTGGTTTGCTATTGCGCAGTAATATTTTGTAACCAAAGATGAGAAAACTGACTTGGTAGAAACTATAGTTCCATAGCTTGCATAACTCGCTTAACATAAATTGTTACAATCGATTCCTCCAAGACCGTTCTGAGTTTAACAATTCAGTGAAAAAAGAGGGTGTAGGAAAGTGTTGCACAACTTTTGTGAAATAAAGTTGTACTGTCTAAATTTTAAGGAAACACCATAGAAAACCTATGATGAATGATTTGATAACGGACTGTTTCTATTCTCCACTGTTGGCCATTGTTGGCAACCGTATTTGTTGCCTTAGGCACTGCCATAAAAACTCTCACCAAGACTAGGACAACAATCCTCAAACTACTTGAAAAGAAAACCAGTTTCCCAAATTCAAAGCATTTATAGCAATGGCTGCTCTAGCTATACTTTTCCATTCGATGAGAGCTAGAATTCAACGAAAGGAAATTATACCAGATTGTTTTTAAATAATTGACTTTCAGAGCTTTACTTTTACTGGATGTCATAATATATTTGCAGTACAAGTTCTTAACACACTGGAATACTAGGCAGGTCTATAGAGGGATTGTCATTTCGTATCTATCTGATGACCGGGAAATGAGATTTCTGTATGAGCGTGGCAACCACATTCATACAGAGACGTGCACATGTGCACAATTGTATGCCCATGTGCACAATTGTATGCTCATGCATAACTCAAGAACTCCATGCTGCCGATTAGGCCTTTTCTCTTGAATAGCCGTGTTGAATCATTCCATCTGTTGAACATAGAGTTCCGCGTTGACCGTTTGGTTCCATTCAAGCAATTCGTAATGGATAATCCCTTCCCAGTCTAACCCTACGCACAACATCGTTTTACGCGGATGAAGATCTTGTTTCACACGCGGTGTCGCCTGTTTACTGGGGCTAAGTCATTCCTTACGCTGCTTCATATTGCTGTACAGGCACCATTTTTCGTCGCCAATAACGATTCGGTAAAGAAATCGTTGCTTGTGTCCATGAGTTAAGCGGTGACGATCAAGCAAAGCAGCAGAGATTGTGACTCGTTGATTTTGGTTGTTGTCACTTAAAGCATGTGGAACGCATGCTCCATACTTCTGAACCTTTCCCATCGAGTGAAGATGCTTATCTATAGCTGTGTGGGAGCATTCCATTTTCTCTGCCAGTTCCCTTGTCGTTTAATGAGAATTTTCGTACAAAAGTTGGTTTAATTGCACTTCATCGAACTCAACTGGACGGCCTGAATAAGGTGCGTGTTTGAGGTCAAAACTTTTGCACTTGGCATACCAATCACTAGCGGTTCTTTCAGCCATGGCACCCTCTCCATACACAGCACA
Organism: Octopus sinensis; assembly: GCF_006345805.1. Classification (NCBI taxonomy): domain Eukaryota; kingdom Metazoa; phylum Mollusca; class Cephalopoda; order Octopoda; family Octopodidae; genus Octopus; species Octopus sinensis. The sequence continues at coordinate 92,294,753 of NC_043001.1, read as the reverse complement.
AATGTCTCGAGCAGCTTTTGCGGCCTTAGAACCTTGATTAAAAGCAAAATGAAGGAGGTGTCGAAAATGCTCTTTTTCCTTAACTTGACATTCCATTTCAATGATCTGAAAATAAACAAAAATTAACTAAAATTAGCTAGAAAAAAAACCCAAAATAAATTCCAAATTTATTCAAAAATAGAATTCTTGAAAAAAATAGATTCCAAAATTAAAAAAACGCAATAAATTCCAAAATTTAAAAAAAACGGTGGGAACCTAGTTGCCAACCCAATAAATGCTCGAATTTCATTCCCGGTCATCAGATAAATACGAAATGAAATTCAAGTAACTTTATGTCACATATCACGGATTATCTTTTTCATTTTACGTGATGGCTTTGTGCTCAGCTTCTGCCAAGGATTGTATGGGCTTCTTTGCCGCCTCACTGAGCCCAATTGGTAGAAGACTTCATTGAGCAAACACCTTGCAAAACCTTTATTGTCTCCTTCGATGGAGCCATAATGAAACTTTTGGCCTATGTCTCCATAATTCATTAGTTTATTGTACTTTGAATGTTTCTTGTCACTAGTTTTTCGAATACGCTCCCTTCTGGAGGCATACACACACACACACACACACACACACACACACACACACACACACACAAACACACACACACACACACACACACACACAAACACAACACACACATACACACATACGTAATTAATCTTGTTCGTAATAATGAATTTTTAAAATTCATTCTTTAATATTAAAAGCAAGTTTCGAGGCCCTTTTTTAAGATAAATTAACAGAAGAATAAACTTGTATGTACGAGGGGGTACTGAAAGGTTCGTGGCTTTAAGGGTGTCGCGAAAGGCCTGGTTGGGGGCCCAATCTTCCGAGTTCTTTTATAGGTCTTAGAAAACTGGTGTACCGATGCGATAAGTGTGTGACACTGAGAGGGGAATATGTTGAATAAAATCATAATTAACTGATCCTCCTATATTTTCTGTTACCCAAAGCCAGAGGCTTTTCAGCACCCCTCGTAGTTTCTGCTGCTTGACTTCAATAAAAAATTGAAACCATACTGTCTGCATATCCGCAAACAATTAACTTTGAAATAACAGCTGGAAAACTGGATGTGAACTAGTGACACTGAATTGATCTAAGATTGTTTTAAATATGATGCATATTTTTCCCTGTAATACACGACATAAACATTTGAATCTTCTTTTGCTCGTTTATATTCAGGATATGTTAAGAAATAATTGGAAATTCCTCTTAGGAACGTTTCTGTACCAATTCCTCTGTAAGTAATGTTTTACGTTTTCAGTCTTTGTATTTTACAACATAGATTTTTTTAATTAATAATTGTACGGGCAATTTATAGAAATACTATGTAGACACTATTCTTTTATTCTTTTAGTCTTTGATTTGTATCAGTCATTTGACTGCGGTCATGCTGGAGCACCGCCTTTAGTCGAGCAAATCGACTCCAGGACTTATTCTTTGTAAGCCTAGTACTTATTATATCGGTCTCTCGGTTCTCTTGTCGAACTGCTAAGTTACGGGGACGTAAACACATCAACATCGGTTGTCAAGCGATGTTGGGGGGACAAACACAGACACACAAACATATACATACACACATACACACACACACACGTATATATATATATATATATATATATATATATATATATATATATATATATATACACGACGGGCTTCTTTCAGTTTCCGTCTACCAAAGACACTTGCCAAAGGTACCACGCAGTGGAACTGAACCCAGAACCATGTGATTGGTATGCAAGCTACTTACCACACAGCCACTCCTGCGCCTATGTGATATTATGAATATCACGATGCTCACAAATGCGTAACATTTGGAATAAACGTCCTTGATACCATGTCACAACTAATTTCCTTTGATATCAAGTATCTTTCGAACAATCCTTACTGTTCTTAATAGAACAGATTTCTGTATAAACGCAATTGACATAGTTACATCAATCTCAATGATGAAACCGGCGAGTCTGCATATTTTTCGCTTTGTTCTATTCATCGAACAGTTTTTACTTTATTTGCAGGTTTTAATCACTGATACCCAATAATTACGGGTTTGGCCATTAATATTATATTAAATATCATTTTTATATAATATTTGTCGGAGTAAATATTACTTTCTTGGTGCCTAGAGCGCCTATAACTACTGGGATTACTTTAACAGAAACCCCATCCCGCAGCCTTGGCGTTTATAACCATCATCATCGTCGTCGTCGTCGCTGCTATTATTATTATTGAGTGAGAGCAGTTCATGCCATCAGAGTGACACTGGGGCAAAATATACGAAGCGCAGTATGCCCATCATGACTACCCGTCTGATAAGGATACATGAAGCACATGCATCACAACCAAATGTGTGCGACATGGTGATCTCATATCAAGATAAACAGCGCATGACCTTGCAGGTGGGGCCCAGTTAGAACTTTCTTCGTGCCCAGTAGCCCATCCCGCTCAAAAGGACCCTGTATAAAGATTGTTTAAGGATGATGAACAAAACACCCATTTTCCCAAAGGTGAATTATACAAACTTCAAAGAATTCCTCTCTACACATGGTTATGATGCTCCCCCACTACTTCTGCTCGTGATCAGGGATGCACATATCGTCAGCCACTAAGTGACATGCCCATCTGATTAAAGTCAAGCAAATGACGAGCAAATATGTGGTACTGAGCAGAATATTTGCTGTAGCCCATCTTTTTATACCAAGACAATGTACATGATAACACTTCCAATCAGTTAAGATGAGAAGCCACGAGAGTCACTGCCTTATATTGTAATTATTATTCGACATTTGATAGTTTCAGGTAATCCTTTATTACTATGTTTGGGAATTAGCTTTTTCTTATTTCTTTGTCAGTTTGAACAGGCATATCCTAGATGATTGTCGCCTAGTAGTCGTCTTGTACTTTGTTCGGCAGATGTTTATACCATTTCTTGTTAGTTCTCAACTGTTGTCAATTGTAGCTGACAGAAACTTCCATTTATTTTGGTTTTCATTTTACACAGGGATATTTACTGAGCCTTATGAAGAAGCGTATCACAAGTTTGCATTATCATCAGGTCAGTTTTCTTATTATTATTATGAATCAACTTCTCCCTCCACCCAATTCCAGGCCTTGTGCCCATAGTAGAAAGAATCATCATCACCATCAGCGGCAGCAGCAGTAGTAGTGGTAGTGGTTGTATTTTCTTCTGCTGACTCGTTCTAACGAGCCTTAAATTTTTAAATGTGCTTCAAGTTTCTCGGCAGTTTTCAAGTATAACTGAAGTTCATTTATTTTTGTTTTTACACAGAGACTTTAAATGAGCCTGATGAAGAACCGTTGGAAAAGTTTGTGACATTAAAAGGTCAGTTTTCTTTTATTTATTCCATACTGTATAACCTAACAATGGACAATATATTCCCGTTTTTTGTGTATCATTCCCTAGCAAAAAAAAAAAAGGTGTCAAACGTAGACATTAATAAATGCACAATCACAGAAATTGTAGAAAATGAAAAGCAACATCAACACCAACAACACCCACTCATGCTTGATCAAAGGAAAGTGTAGCTGACACTAAGCTAAACCGTATTATTCGCAAGTCTGCTGTGGAATAAGAATACCTTAGATAAGAAACATTTTGCCGGAAGAACTACAGCTTGGCAACAATTTGCTTAAGAGACAGGCAATTGCATGTTACATTCTATTACATAATCATACGAACAGGGAGAGATCTGAGCTTGTTAGGAGGAAAACTGGATAATTGAAGACCCAATTAGTTGCAATTCCCGGAGACCTAACCAATCAATAAGCCGTTTAAAGGATTCGTTCACAAGTAACAGATGCAAATTTCAGATTTTGAAGTACCACCAGTAGAAAAAAAAAGAGTTCTACTATTTTACAGGTGTACAACAGGGTACATAGTTCATGGAAAACTGTAAAAAACCTATGCTTTTCCAAAGCTCCAGAGTTGGAGACATTTACTGCTGACTTCTTTTTTTTACTGGCTAAGGGAGGGGACCGGTGTATGACAACATACGCGTCACATTCAGAAAACAAAAAAGACGGAGCGAAAGTACAAGTTTAAATAAAATGAGTCACAACTGCCTATAAGTTAGTCACAATATATTGGGAAGGAGAAATATAATGGACGCAATCGAGGATTTCGGTAAAGATTTGCCACTCGGATCCACCAAAAATTTCAGCACCAGTTGAAAATATGCCATTTTAAGACAGACGCCTGAAATTCCTGACATAGACAACAGAGAGACCTTGGATACAGTATCATCAAATCTTCTGGAAAAGAATTATCTCTAGAGCCATAGTATATCTTTATGTGTTGATTAATAACCGACGAGTTGAAATGGCAACATATCTCCGAGTGGAAAAGTTCTTGAAAGGAAGATGGTATGATACACCAACTGCATAACTCAGACAGACAATATGGTAGTTGCCAAAGTTAAATTTCTTTAATGAAGCAGTTACAGAGAGAAATTCTATTGTCCTGTACAGGAACGAGAATTTACCCTCATTCGGGCATAACTTGGCAGTTGGGTGATGATGATAAAAGTTTTGTGTAAGCTGTCAGAATTATGAAACTGGTGGGTGGTAACAAACACTGTTTTGAAAAAGCGTTTCCTCCAAGAAATGTGCCGCCTGAAGAACTGGTCTGGAATTGGGTTGAGGTCCTTGATTAAGTTAAGCCATAAACCTTATACAAAAGTTTGAATCTCGTATAACTGTCAAACGAACACCAGCAGCGTGTTATAGCAGAAGGTAAAAGAACTAAGTGTTATAAATATGGTGGCACCAGCAATCTTTTTCTCAAGAACAAAGGAAATATAAAAATAAAAACGACCGACATTCTTGTTGATTCCACACCTTAAAGAAATCAACTAATTTAAGAACAACAAAACAACCACAATTAAAACAGAAGCATGAGATGCAAATTAAACAGCAGTTGCAATAGCAATAACAGCAGCAGTAAAAACAAAGTAACGGCAGTAGCAACAGCAACATGTGTGGAGGCACAATAGCCCAGTGGTTAGGGCAGCGAAATCGCGGTCGTAAGAACGCGGTTTCGATTCTCAGACTGCCCTTTGTGAGTGTTTATTGAGCAAAAACACCGAAGTTCCACGAGGCTCCGTTGGGGAGGAATGGTGAACCCCGCTGTACTCTTTCACCACAACTTTCACTCACTCTTTCTTCCTACTTCTTCCACAAAGCAGAGGAACCATGGTGTAACCTACTATGGTGTGGCAAACTTTCAGACCCTAGTCTAGTTTGCGAATCCTCTGTACCCCAGGATGGTTCATCTCTCCACCCATTAAAACCCACCGTTTACGGAATGAGGATAACAACGTAGCTTTCGCGCCCGTGCAACCACCAGTCTATCGCGTGTGGTGGGTGGAATGCTACACGCATTCTTAGTAGGCTCGAATTAGAGATTATTCTTTGTGGCTAATGGCGTGAGTCCTGATTGGAAGAAGAAGACAGCAACATGTAACTCATTCACTGATAGCTGCCATCTTATAAGACGGTAGAACCCAAAGACGCTAAATCTGTTATTGTTAAAACATGCGGCTTTGAGAAAATACTATACGTTTGTATTAGAATGCTGCTCTGATGGCGCAAAACTGCTACCTTTTTAAATTTACAAAAGAAAAATATTACCCAACGAAAGAATACCCAATAGTGTTTATGTTCGTTTCCATCCAAAATGTTGGGCGAATGAAAGAAGGAAACTGTGGCTTGACAAACTGTGGTCTAGGCGTTCTGGTGGGCTGTTAAAAGACCTGCCTTATTGGTGAAGGACCAGTTTTTGGGCTCATAGATCTGAGCTTGTTAGGAGGAAAACTGGAGAATTGAAGACCCAATTAGTTGCAATTCCTGGAGACCTAACCAATCAATAAGCCGTTTAAAGGATTCGTACACAAGTAACAGATGCAATCTTTAGATTTTGAAGCAACACCAATAGAAAGAAAGAAGAGTTCTACTATTAAACTAGTGTGCAACAGGGTTCATGGAAAGGTGTAAAAGAACAGATAGTTGTGTAATCATTTTTAGAAGCTGTGGCATTAGTAATGCCCTTGATGGTACTGAGGCTTATTTCTTGCTGAAGGAGATATTGATGATCCGGATACTATTGTGGAGAATTCCAGAGATTAAGAACATAAAATGGATAAAAACTGAGAATGAGTTTTCAAACTTTGAATATGCTGATTTACCTTTTGAAATTGATGATTTCCAGGCTTTTCCCCACCTATGTTGATTAAATAAGCCTTTATCTACATTATTTACATTATTTACATTTGACGGATATTTGTCCTCATCTTGTTTGTTGTCAACACAACATTTCGGTTGATATACCCTCCAGCTTTCATCAGGTGTCTTGGGGAAATTTCGAACCTGATTGCTCATTCCTAAGGTATTCTTCGATGTTGTTGTTGTTATTACTACTACTATTACTACTACTACTACTACTACTACTACTACTACTACTACTACTACTACTACTATTATTATTATTATTATTATTATTAAAGAAGCCCTTCCCTTATCTTCTTTTTTACTTGTTCTATTCTCTATCCTGTGTTGTTCGCTGAAGTACCAGTTTGTGTTAGAATACATTCAGTTTTACCCAATACTTAGAGTGCACTAATATTCAATGCAATTTTTGTTTTCTCATATACTGTAATTATCTTTGGGAATCCATTTGCATTTATTGTACTTAGCTGATTTGTTCTAGTTTTTATCAATATATTTCTTGTTGTCTGTATGTAAGAAGATTCAACGATATCAATCTATTTTCTTTTCTGCTATAGAAAATTTAATTCAGTTTCTTTTAATGGTTAGTGTATTATTTATATAAACAGAATCATAGATTCCTCTCCAGACAGCTTTAAAATATATTTCGATGTATGATAAAATGCAAAACTTTTTCTCCGACAAAATAGTCATATAAAATAAGAGTGTTCAGATGACGTCTTACACGCCGACAAATGCGCTATATATATATATATATATATATAATATATATATATATATATATATAATATATATATATAATTTATAAACAAGGGCAAAGTATTTCATTTATTTCTTATCGTATTTTCTTACTGAAGAGGAAAAATCCGTAGGATAAATCCAGAAATTGATTCAATATAGAAATAACGAATTAAAAAAAATTAGCTTGCCTTCCTCGATTTCAGCACGACGTGTATTTATAGTGAATGTATATTGTAATGTAGTGATTGACGATTTAACGTCTAATTCTCAGCATATTGGCATAGAAATGCTTTTTTCTTTTGCCCTTGTTTATAAATTGTTTATAATTTTCACCTTTAAAGGTATTTTAATATGCTGCCACTTTTGATGAATTTTTTTCTGGAAAAATATTTTATCCTATATTAGCAGAAGTAGTAGTTGTAGTAGTAGTAGTAGTAGTAGTAGTAGTAGTAGTAGTAGTTGTAGTATTTGTAGTAGTAGTAGTATATATATATATATATATATATATATGTTTCTTTATTGGCCACACAGGGCCGCACACAGATGGGACAAGTTACAAGGTAGAGCTTTTCTTTTGGGGGAGAAAAAAAAAGGTGGCGTAGGTTTTCGATCAAAAGGGATCGTAAAAGGGAAAAAAGAACAAAAAAAAGAAAAAAGGGAAAAGGAACAAAAGAAAAGAAAAATGAAAAAAGAAGAAAAAAGAGGAAAAAAGGGGAAGAGGAAAAGAAACGATCAATAGGGATCGTGTATCACAGTGTCATGATGTATGGTGTAAAGGGAAAGGCAAGTAAGGTTTATCCGTGGGAAGAAAAGCCTACGAAAAAGACCACGGTAACCTTGGTCAATATTGTTATATGTTACCACATTTGTTTGCAAGTGGGTAACCCTCTGTTTTCAATTTCTGGGTTTATAGGATTATGCTCAAGGTGGCTTCGTCATTCATACGTGCCATCCTTGCTACATTCACCCATCTTTTTTTTAAAACGTTCGCTAGACAAAACTTGCCTCTCTACTATCACTTTCCTTTTCAAGTGGTACTTGAAGAAGTTGATGAGAGGTTGACCAGAGAGGAAAGTCTTTGTCTCCAATCCTTTAGTGTTTATCGTTGCAATAAAATATCTTGTGTTGTACTGAAAGGTACAAATCCTGTTTTTCATGTGTTTGCTTTTGATATTAAAGCAAGAAATTAATGCGGTGAGCTAGCGAAATCGTTACCCACCGGGAAAAAAGTAGAGCAGCATTTCTTCCGACTTCTCTTTGTTAAGTTCAAATTCTGCCGGGGTCGACTTTCTCTTTCAACTTTTCGGGGTCGATAAAATAAGTATCAGTTGAACACTGAGGTCGATGTTATCGACTTGTACCCTTTCTCGAAACTGCTGGCATTGTGCCAAAATTTGAAATCCATGTTAGAACATGAAATATATTTTATGGAATTTCAGCAATGTTGAATATTTCAACAAATATATCCATTTCTTATTTCTACTCTTTCTTTTTTCAGTAGAACCTATAAGTTATAGAGACGGCGGAGTTGTATTTGTTAATGTATACGAAACCGGAAAATTAACATGTCCATTCGAGCCAGGCGATTTTCTTGAGGAATGGTCTAATAAGAACTTGGTTGCTACTTGTAATAAGGTGAATTACAAGGAAAACTCAGCGTTCAAAGTAGTAAATGTTACATGTCACAAACTAGAATCTACATTAATAGTTATGGTTTTAACTGCAAAACCGCCTTTGGTCTTCTTCTGTCTGACAAAGAAACAAAAGAATGTTATGTTCACGATTCAGCCTTTATACAGTGAGTCATAGTTAATTTAATCTTAATTTTTATCACATAAACTCAAGACTTAGATTTAGGAAGGAGTCATGAATGAATGAATGAATAAATGAATGAAAGAAAGAGTGAATGAATGAATCAAGCAAGCAAGCAGGCAAGCAATCAGTCTATCTGTCTGTCGTCTCTCTCTCTCTCTCTCTCTCTCTCTCTTCCCTGTCTTCCGTCTGTCTGTCTATCTGTCTATACATATATACACATATATAATATACATATATAATGTTTGCGTGCGTATATATTTGAAGAAAGATTTTCTTAAATTAAAAATTAACTACATAAAAAAAAAATTATAAAACAAAAGGAACAGAATGAAGCGATCTCTTGGAAGGCAATTTTCTCACAGTGTACAAACACTTTCACTGTTTACAGTCTTTTTTTTTTTTCAAATTAGCGTGTGATGGGTCTAACCCATATAGAAATAAATGTTTTTATTAGCGGTGTTGATGAATTCCGGTTTAGTTTCGACTTAGAATTCTTATGAAATAACTTTCTTTTTCCTTTCGTATTTGATCATTTTCTTTCTTTATTTTGATAAAAGGAAATGCTTTGAATTTTCCATTTGCACAAATGTCAAGATGTCATACATGGAAAATTTTCATTGCTTTTGGGGCATGTAATGCAGTGAAAAAGATTTTTTTTTGGTTTGCGATTCATATGTGCATTGGCCTTCAATTCATTCCATTTTATTTTCTTTTTTTTTTGTCGTTACCTGTACAATTATTTCATACGTACCACTATGAAGGTCTCCGCAGTTTTTGTTACCTGCTAAATTTTCTTCTTATGTGAATTTCGTCTTTGTTATGAGTCTTTTAAGATTTGGTGGTTGTCTTCGGCTTTCGATTCTTTGATCACTTTTCTGAGATTTGATGATTGGTGCAGACTTGGAATGTATCGTTTGGCCGAATGTAAAATGGCATGGTTTCTAGGATGCTGGGTAACTACACGTGGAATGTGTATATATTTGCATTTTTCTCTTCACCGTCATTGTGAGGGTTTCTCGGTAAGACAGAGATTGAGATTTCTTCTTTGGCTATGGCATTAATTTACTTTGATTATTTGGTGCTGTTGTTCCTAAAGAAATATATTTAATTTTTCTCGTCCATTTGTGCCCGTAATTTGTTTCAAAATAAGCATCTGCTAAATTCAAAGGGTTATTCCTTTTCATGTAGGGTGAGTAGCAAGATCTAAAGTATAACCATCGGTTGATTGTACCTGTTTCATTTTCTTTAATTGCAAAAATTTCCAATGAAGGAAGTTCCCGTTCATTAATTTTCAAGTGAACTAGATGGAAACCGAATGCAATTTACGAATTTAAGAAATCTTACGAGGTGTTATTTCTTCTGAAAAAAAAAGTTAATCATCCAGAAATCTTTTACAGTTTCCTTTTAAATAGGTTTGGAAATGCTAATCAAAAGCAATTCCAGAAAAGCAGAGATATTTTCTTCAGGGAATCTCATTACAAATATTGGTACAAATTTCGTTTTAAGGTAATGTTGGTTACCAAAAAAAAGTAGTTATTTTCCTGCACCAATCGTAATTATTCAGATATAACTTCTTTTAATAATCTTTTAATAATCTTGAACTCGGCGTGACTATTTTTCGATCCAAAATCCTAGAGCTTCTAGTACTAATTCATGGATAATATTTGTATAGAGATGGTTTAGAATTTTGCAATGTACATGTCATCTCTTATAGAACTAGGAACTAATTTGCACAAAAGTTACAAAATTATGCCAAATTAATTGCTTAATTGTTAGGTGTTTGATGTTGATCGTGCAACGATTGGAGGTTTTTTTTTTATATCAGAGGACTTCATAATCTTTACATATGATGAATAGAGGTTCTATCGGAGATGACATGGACTTCATATGTCCGAATATTCCATAGAATCCTCTCCCCTTAATGTAATTATCAAGTAGAATCAATGTGATACAAATGTGACATGGCTAGAATTAAAAGTATTACTCATCTGACAGGCTTGTATGCAGTTTTCGTCAACACCGGTTTCCTAGAACCTTTGAACTAAAGAGTCGAGTATTTCATGAACACATTGTTATCGTAAAGCAGAAGTTGTGTCCTTGTGACGAACACAACAGTGAACAGCATATTTGCATTTGAATTTGCTGCACATACAGAACGTATTAAGAATAAATATGCAAATAATCGCTTCACATCTCAGCGTTCAACGTGCATTTTATGATTTATTATCAGCAATAATCTGAAACCTGCTCACTGAAATTATAAACAAGGCGATCGGCTTCCGTTACATTCATTGGCTCAGGTCTTCTGGCAACGAGACTCAATATATTGAATTAACAGTGTCCCAGAATCCCTTATATTAATGAATCGAGGGCAATATTAACCCATTGTCATTGTGAAGGAGAAGCTGTTTTCCTGTGGCAAAAACAACAGTGATTAACACATTTGCGTTCGAATCTGCCGGAGCATATTATGAATAAATTTGCAAGCCATCATCGTATGTGTGTGTGTTTGTGTGTGTGTGTGTGTGTGGTGTGTGTGTGTGTGTGTGTGTGTGTGTGATGCAATTTGTGCGTGTGTATGTATCATATAACTTTCGGATTCAGATAATAACTTTTGATCTTCCTCTTTAGTATCCAGGAAGTTTGAAGGTGATACTTCATGAAAGATGTTGCTAATAGTGATTCTGAACTTCTGATGAAGTGAGAAGTCTTGTAGAAAAGTGTTTATTTCATTAATCAGGCTGTAATGAAAATTAAATTCATTCATCTAAAATTTGAACTTAAAATGTAATAATTTTATGATTTAATTAAATAACACATTTTGTCAATTCTTCAGCTCATTGCCCTCCGCCCAAGATAATTCAGAAAACATATAGTTAGTAACTTTCCAGTATTTAGAAGCAAGTTACGTAGTTGTGTATTTGTACATTCCTGCATACTGTATCGTATATAAGTGTCTGTAACATGTATATTACATACCATTGCCATAACAATAATACTGGACATCGGTCATCTGTTTTCGTCTCATTTCTCTCGAATATCACTAAACAGTATATTTCTGTAATATTATTTCGATGTTAATGTACTATTTTCTATTGCAGACGATGTTGGAAATCTTTTTATTTTTGATCACCGCGACACTGTTCCTGCCGGGTCAACTTTACGATTGATCTGTGAAATAGGCGAAAGCACCACTTTGATATGGTACTATGGAGACGGCGCAGTACTGGCATCGTATGTATATTGTGTTGATTCAACTAAGGACCATACAAAATTTCCAGGGCGTATTTACAGTACATGTAATTTTAAATTACGTAAATCGTCTCTGACTATCTACCCTGTCAAACCATCTGATGGTCGTTTTAATATTGTTTGCAAAACAGACGAACATGCTAGCATGGTTAATATAACGGTTTTCAGTAAGTATTTAATTTAATTTCCTGAAGTCAGATTAGATTGCCAATTTATGACACAATTTATTATTTGTAGGTCATGACTTCACTCTCTTCTATCTCTTTCTGTTTCATGATTTATTGTTGCATATTTTTCAGGATCTGCAGGCTTTGTTGACATTGACGTCGGTAATTTGGAAGCTTTTGTGAATGAAGTTACACTTGTTGAATGTCCTTTAGAAAAAGAAGACGAATTAAAGTACTGGAAAATTAATGATACTTTGATTACTTGTGGGAACACATCCAAGTCTAACTCGCAATACTATATAGCCCATGTTACGTGTAATAATCAATTCTCTGAAATTGCCATCAAGTTTTTGACTGAAATCAGTAAATTAACAGTCCTCTGCATAAGTAAGAAAAATAAGCACATGAAGATCACCTTAATAGCCAAAGAAGGTATGTATAAAAATGTCTATGCAAAACTTCAACAGCTATGCTGTGAATTATTACTATCACTATTGGTAGAGTCGTTTGCACGCCGGGCAAAATGCTTAGCGATATTTCGCCTGTTTTTATGTTCTGAGTCCAAATTACGCAGCGGTCGACTTTGTCTTTCATTCTTTCAGAGTCGATAAATTAAGTACTGGGGTCATTATGATCGACTTATCTCCTCCCCACATATTTCAGGCCTTGTAACTGTAGTAGAAAGATATATTATTATTATTATTATTATTATTATTATTATTATTATTATTATTATTATTATTATAATTATTATTATTATTATTATTATTATTATTATTATTATTATTATTATTATTATTATTATTATTATTATTATTATTCAGTAGTATATTTTTTATAGCGTGCTTTCACTTCACTACCGAGCGCAGCTCTGTGTGCCTTGGGTATGTGCTGTGATTTGTTGTGATGCTCTGATGGTTACTGTATGGAAAGTGTTCTGCGTAGGATGTGTGCAGTGCCTAGTAGTTCAATTTTCTGTATGTTATATGTGTTTGTAAGTCCTGGTGTTTTTGTTATGTATTTGTCTGAATATTTTTTTTATCATGCCTAATGCACCTATTATGATAGGAATTGTTTCCGTTTTTAGATTCCACATTCTGGTTACCTCTATTTCCAGGTCTTTGTATTTTGAAAGTTTCTCCATTCCTTTTAGAGACACGTTGTCATCTGCTGGTATTGATACATCAATTAGAAAGCATTTTTTTTCTTCATGATCTCTGACAACTATATCTGGTCTGTTGGCCTTAATTTCTCTATCAGTGTGTATCGGCATATCCCAGAGTATGGTTGCTTTCTCGTTTTCTGTGACCTTTCCTGGTGTGTGCCTATACCATCTTTTTCTGTTGTTATTTCATAATGTTGGCATAGCTTCCAGTGTATATAGGTCCCAACTCTGTCGTGTCTGTGAATATATTCCTTCTTAGCCAGAACTGGGCAGCCAGAGATAATATGATTTATTGTTTCTTCTCCATCTCCACATATTCTGCAGTTACTTGTAATATTTCTTTTCATTACATGTTTTTGGTAATTTCTGGTGGGGAGGCTTTGGTCTTGTGCTGCAATTAAAAATCCTTCTGTCTCTGCTTTGAGTCCTGAGCTTCTCAACCATTGCTGGGATTTTTATTTGTCTATTTCTTTTGCATTTAGTTTAGTCCAGTATTTGCCATGAAGGGGCTTTTCTTGCCATCGTATTATCATGGTTCGTTGCTGTTCTATTTTTAGTTTGGATTTCATTTGTTTTATAACTTTTGTTGTTTCTTCTTCTTCTTCTTCTTCTTCTTCTTCTTCTTCTTCTTCTTCTTCTTCTTCTTCTTCTTCTTCTTCTTCTTCTTCTTCTTCTTCTTCTTCTTCTTCTTCTTCTTCTTCTTCTTCTTCTTCTTCTTCTTCTTCTTCTTTGTTAGGTGGTATGATTTCTTGTTCGTATTTGTCAGCTTCCTTAAATATTGAGAACAGTTTTTAGTTTTGCTCGTGTTTTGCCGCTATTTGTATCAGTTTTCCTTCCTTCTGAAGTAGATATTTTTGCAGTCCTATGGTGGTTCTTTTATAATAGTTTTCCAGCTGTATAAGGCCTCTACCACCTTCTATACGTTGTTATTATTATACGTTATTATTATTATTATCATTATTATTATTATTATTATTATTATTATCATCATCATCATCATTATCATCATCATCATCATTATTATTATTATTATTATTATTATTATTATTATTATTATTATTATTATTATTATTATTACTTTTCGGATAGCGTTGTCGGAAGCTGGACCTACGGACCAGTTAAAGTGCTCGGGGTCTGCTTTGGTCCCGACCTATAGATTGATAAGAACCGAGATGAGCTGGGGAACATGGTGGCCAATCTTACCCAGAAATGGGCTGAAAGAATGCTGTCCTTCAAAGGTCGGTCTGAGGTTGCGAATGCTTACATTGCCTCCGTTATTATTTATCACCTGACCATCGTGCCTTGTACCGGTTAATGCTTGACCAAGTTGGAGCATCTCTTATTTAAATTCTTGTAGAAGGGATACGTTCCAATGGTCAGGTGGTCAATCTGTTGCTAGCATCCTCGGATTAGGTATGTTGTAACTCCTAATCCGCGGACACGTGCTTAGGTTACGCAACCTGCAACGTTTTCAGGGCAGTGAGCGTGTGTGGGTTCCGTTTGTGATGCTCGTCTTTCCGCAGCTCGTCTCCTTGACGGAGCTGCAGTTCTGGGTGAAGAGAAAACCGAGACTGGGCGCGTGGCACATAGAATGTCGTCGGTGCTCCAGCATGACCGCAGACAAATGAGTGAAACAAATAAAAGAAGAAAAGAAGAAAAACATACACATACACACAAATAATAATATAAATAATATATAAATATATACATATATACATACATATATGTACAAACCTACATATATATGTATAGATACATGCATATATGGGTACAGGACATTAAAAAAAACGTTGAACACAAAAGAAACGAAAACATAAAAACAAAAATATAGAAACGAACTTTTTTTCGAACAACGAAAAAAACAAACAGAGAAACGAGACATACAACATAAAGAATATTCCCCTTCTTCAGTTGTCCCTGTTTCATCTACGCCACTTTCGAAGGCAAGGACAACACGCGACTTCGTTGAAACCGTCCTTCCCGCAAGCAAATTAAATAAAATTTGGGATTTTTTGAAGAAGATGAAGGTAGTAATAACAGAACAATGAGAACAAAACAATAAAAAGAACAGGACAGTGAGAACAAAACAGTAAAAACAAACAGACGATAGAAAAATTATTTTACATGAGTGTGTGTATGTGTGTGTGCTCGTGCGTGTGTGTGTGTACATATGGATAAATTTTTACCTCACTTTACTTCCAGGTTTTCATCACACCGGGAATAGAATCTCCAGCCCATCTCTAGCCTGTCGTGATCATAAAGACCCCAAGTAGCGGATGAGAGCATCTCACAATCTTGTCTTTGGTCGGCTTTTTGATCCGGTCTATTGCCTTCCTGTCCATTCCGTCACCAAAATGTCCATCCGTTCTCCTTCAATCGCGCTATGTAGTCAGCCGATCTGCATTTATTTTCCTTGATAGTTCTTATAGTGTCGTTGACTCCAATGCTGTCGTATCCCAGCGTTTATTTTCTCTGCCCACAGTTTGTTACCGAGCACGATTCGTTCCGTTTACGGTTGGGCACAATGAGGGCGTTCATGATGGTACTGTCGAAGGCCCAAGTCTCACTGCCGTAAATCATCACTGGCAGGTTGTACTCGTTGCAGATAGTTTTATTATTTTCATGGAGGCCTTGGGACTTCTCGCGAGGTTTTCCACCTTCTCAGTACATGCACCTAAGGAGAATAGTGCTAGTTTGGGCGGGAGAAGATTTACGTCTTTCATCACCATATTTCCCAGGCAATGTAGCTGTCTATTTCATCTATGGTCTTACTGTTTAGGGTGACAGGGCTCTGGTATAGCGTGCCTATGGAACATGATCTTAGTCTTTCTGAGGTTCATATTGAAGCCGACAGGTTGGCTTATAGTATGGATAGGTGCTGTCATGGTGATATCATCTGCAAAGTCCAGGTGGCATAGATGTTCTCCGTCAATATTGATACCTTTTTTGTCGCATTGGATTTTGTTGATGACAGCGTCTTGCAGGCATGGTGTAAATGACTTCGATGAGATGTTATCGCCTTGTCTTGCTTCTCTCTCCAGCTTGATCTTATCATTGTGTTGGTGTAGCCTGTAAAGAGTTGCACCACTGTGAATATTTTTCAGTATTGCAATATCAGTGAGATCCACTCCTTAGTTCTTCAATGTCCTAAGGAGTGATGTGAATTTTATGGAGTCGAAGGCCTTCTCATAATCAATAAAGGCAAAACAGAAATGCTATGTAGTATTCGTTCGCCTTCTCTTACAATTGACTGACAACCTGAATGTAATCAATAGTAGAGAGTCCTATTCTAAAGCCAGCTTGTTCTTATGGCTGATAGAGATCCGAGGTGCCGAGCATCCGCCTTAGCATAATGTATGAGAACAGCTTGTAGATGATAGGCAAGAAGCTGCTAGGACGGTAGTTCTTCAAGTCCATTTTGTCACCTTCCTTGCAAAGTAAGATACTGGTGCGTTCTTTCAGTTGTCGGGGACTTTGCTTTTTCAAAGCTTCTGTTAAACAGATTAGTAAGCATCATCACGATAGGAGCTCCACCGTCCTGAATAATGCTAACAGAGATGTTGTCCTCGCCAGGTGCCTTGTTTCTCTTGAGTCGTTTGATAAGAGAGTATAAATTTTACATTATTTCATCAATTTATTTATTCATAGACTCCAAGTATACATCCATTTAAATCCATTCAAATTATTGCTCTGTTGCATATTTTATCGTCCTTTAAATTTCTTTTTCTTGATACACTAATTACAATATTTTGTTCTAGCATTGGTTAATTTTCTTATTTGTCAAATTTCTTCCAGATCAATCCGGCGCCAATGTTATAGTTATAGCAGCTTCAGCAATTGGAATGTGTCTCTTGATTCTCTTTATAGCTATAATTGCCATCTTGAAATTTACTGATGGCTTATGTTTCAAGAAATTGAAGCTATGCGATGGCTACTTAAACAAAGATCAAACCGATGAATAAATACTATATTAACTGAACGAGAATATTTCCTCCTATTTGGTCTGTTAAGCGTACGCCTTTAAATAAGTAATATATATATATATATATAATATATATATAATATATATATATATATATATATATATATATTATAATATATATATATATTATATATATATATATTATATATATATATATATATATATATATATAATATAGAGAGAGAGAGAGAGAGATATGCATATATTTTAGAAAAAGCTTGTTTTACGTAACGCTCAACGCATTACCCAACTTAGTGATATCAAAACGTCGTGCTCTGTGCATTAAAAAACAAATTTGAAACAGCTATGTATTTGAGGATATATTATTTTCATTGTGCATTTAACACGAATAAATAATTAGATTATTTATAATTACTCACTTGAATAAATAAAACAATATTAGTAAATTACTAATATACTTGTGCTAAATGTATTACTTAGGTTGTTAGGTGTGCAGAGAATATATCAGTGAATTCTTAAAACAGGATTATGTACTTTAAGACAAGATGCATACAGTTAAAAGGCTACAGTTGTAAAAGAAGGAACTGAAAGCATTATAGCGCTCAAATGTCTCCTTATAGCATGGAGACAGAATGCATTGTTATACGTAATTGATAACTGGAACGGTTTAGACATTCAATAACAATTTTACTTTTTAGCCATTTACAACTGTAAAATACGGGCTCAATAAAATATTTTTGTAGCATAAAAGATGTGTTTTACTGTTTTTATTTGTAAATTCATAAACTGCGTATAATGAAAAGTCCCATGCAATAGTTATTTTTATGTGATAACCTCTGATGGTTGTTTGTCGAATCTATGGGCAGGAATGGAGGAACAGCAATATTGCCGGGTTCCATACCTTTGAGAGTCTCCTTCGGCAAGTAGTTTGAACCATTGCTTCGGCCTTTTCAACGATACTTGATAAACAATATGGAAGAACATAACTACTTGGCACTCGAGTGCCTTTAATCCATATATGATTTACCCTAGAGAACTTTGTTTCATTAAGAGATGAAGCTAGATTGGAAAGGTGCGAGAATTCAACGTTCATAATGTTGATACAAAATAGCAATGATTTTGTTTAATCACATAGTATTATAATTTTGCTGGTGTGTCACTATGACTTTAATATTTTGAAGCATCATAAAGCAACGAGCTGGCAGAACGGTTAGCACACCGAGGAAAATACTTAGCAGCATTTCGTCCGTCTATACGCTTTGAGTTCAAATTCTGCTGAGGTTGAGTTTACCTTTTTATCCTTTCATGCTCCATATAATAATTATCAGTTGAGCACTGTGGTCGATACCAAAATTTGAAACCAATATTATGTGGCAGAATCGTTATCGCACAGGGGAAAAAAATGCTCAGAAGCATTTCTTCCAGTTTTACGTTCTCAGTCCAAATGCCGCCGGTGTTGACTTTTTCTTTAATCCTTTCGGGGTCTATAAAACAGTTGAACACTGATTAATTGACACGCCCCCTTCCTCGAAATTGCTAGCCTTTTGTGTTGCATCATGAGCTAATCAATCAGCTAATTAACATCAATAATGTATGAATTAAAGACTTAATTGGATACATCAGTGTTCATGTTGTCCTCGAACTGTATATACTTGTCGAAAAAATTACAAATATTTTCCAAAACTTACATAATCAGTTAATTCCTCTGCAACACCTGTCGCACACAAAAAATAAATCCTTGCATGGGTGTGGAGACGCAATGGCCCAGTGGTTAGGGCAGCGGACTTGCGGTAGGAGGATCGCGGTTTCGATTCCCAGACCGGGCGTTGAGTGTGTTTATTGAGCGAAAACACCTAAAGCTCCAGGAGGCTCCGGCAGGGGTGGGGGCGACCCCCGTTGTACTCTTTCGCCCCAACTTTCTCTCACTCTTTCTTCCTGTTTCTTGGGTAACGCTGCGATGGACTGGCCTCCCGTTCAGCTGGGGTGGGGGTGGGGAAAACATACGCTGCAGAAACCGGGAAGCCGGGCCCATGAGCCTAGCTAGGCTTGAAAAGGGCGCATAAATAAATAAATAAATAAATAAATAAATAAATAAATAATGGGAATGGTACCGATAAAGTTGCATCTTCTTGCTTGGAAAGCCTTCGTAATTCTGCATGGAGTAATTTGTCTAATTTCTCTTCTTTGTCAGAGCTCAGTTGTTGAAGCATTCATTTTTATTTTCTCTACTACAGTCTGATCTGTCTAAATGTGTCAATACCTGAATTATTGTTAATCTCCCTTTCAGCACCTTCGGAGGCCTGTAATGTTGGTCTTCTTTACATGGTACTGCCATTGCCTGCTGAGTAAAAGGTTTAAAAAAGAGAAAAGAAAAAATTTAGCTGTGTAGCAAATTGAATCGGAAACATGTTATCGAATAAAAATAAGTAATTAGATCGTTCTGATGAACAAAATTCCTCAAGGCGGTTCCCCAGCACGGCCGGAGCACACCGGTTGAAACAAGTAAAAGAATAATAGTATGTGCTTGTAAGAATTCATCATAATTCACTTGCTTTTGTACTCTACTGGGGGAGACAACTCTTTATCAATAGAGTGCAGGGGAGATAACTTCTGGCTTAGGACAAGTGTCCTCCAGAGGACATATATATATATATATATATATATATATATATATATATATATATAATATATATATATACATATGTGTGTGTGTGTGTGTGTGTGTGTGTGTGTGTGTTGTGTGTGTGTGTTGTGTGTGTGTGTGTGTGGTGGTGTGTGTGTGTGTGTTATGTGTTTGTTCCCCGAACATCTCTTGACAACCGATGGTGGTGTGTTTACATACCCGTAACTTAGCGGTTCGGCAAGAGACCGATATAATAAGTACTAGGCTTCCAAAGAATAAGTTTGCTCGACTAAAAGCGGTGCTCCAGCATGGCAACAGTCAAATGACTGAAGCAAGTAAAAGAGTAAATAGTAAAGAGAGTAATATTCGGCTCTCAGGTTTACACACTTATTGCAGCGATTCTTCAGTTTTTCTAAGCCCTGTAAATGAACTCGGAAAGTCTTTCCGTGATGCCTTTAAAGCCAATAATTTTTCAGCACTATCTTGTGCTCTTAGCACTGTGCCTCTGTATGAAAGTTTCTCTCAGGACGAATACCGCAATATTCGGTATTTTGGTCTTTGTGACTAGGTACTGTTTCTGTAATTCTTAGCAAATGAAACACTTATAGTGAAGCATCTCCAAATGGTATTAGTAACGTAGAAAGCGGCGAGCTGGCAGAATCGTTTGCACGCCGGGCGAAATGCTGTTACGTTCTGCCGTTACGTTCTGAGTTCAAATTCCGCCGAGGTCGACTTTGCCTTTCATCCTTTCGGGGTCGATAAATTAAGTACCAGTTACGTACTTGGGTCGATATAATCGACTTAATCCGTTTGTCTGTCCTTGTTTGTCCCCTCTGTGTTTAGCCCCTCGTGGGTAATAAAGAAATAGGTATTAGTAACGTACGTGATTTGAATTAACTTTAAACGGGTGTATAATTCGCAGTCTAAGTTTACCTTTTTTCGACACTGTTTTCTTTTTGTGATATCTTTTAAGATTAATTTGGAAATACTAGGGTCTTGGCTGATTAAATATACTATTGCACATTACTGGTACCTATGTTCTCAACACCAGCAAAAGTGTGCCTACTTCTTTAGTCGAACGGCAAAAATACTAACCAAATTTCTTGCAAATTACATCTTAATGCCTTAAAAAAATGAAGATATTGGACAATTTTAGCTCCATAAATACCCTTAACAAATTAGGGTTGATCACAAGTAGAATACCTTTTACCTTCCAGTTGCTCTGTCTGAGCTGGCATAGGTTACAAACGACTGTAACAACCCCGGTGAGATAAAATTCACAGCTATCTCTGGTAAAATTTTGATGTGAAAGGTAGTAGTAGTAGTAGTAGTAGTAGTAGTAGTAGTAGTAGTAGTAGTAGAAGTAGTAGTAGTAGTAGTAGTAGTAGTAGTAGTAGTAGTAGAGGAGGAGGAGGAGGAGGAGGAGGAGGACATGTGTCGTGGGTCTGTTTGAGTAGTTGTTGCTGGTGAGAGTGCTTTTTCGACGTTGGAGCACAAACCCCTACATCAACCCCTTTTAATCGCCTTTTACGACAAGCAGAGAAAACTTGACTATCCTTTGGCAAAAGCCGGTCCCAACACAACACATACGTAAAATAATCAGATGTAACTACAAAAACAAATTTATTTATATTCATTCTAATATTGTTACTGTCTCTCACATTCATCTATTATGTTAATTTTCTTCTTATAGGGAGAAAACGAAATTTTGAAATGTAATTTGATTGACATTGTGAAATACGTTCCACCTTTCAATGCATTAGCAGGCTGGAAAGAGAACTAGCTGCAGTACAGGTTTTGCTCCTTACTTTTGGTCCTTAAGGGACAGAAGCCAATATTTGTTTGATAACTATATTCTTTAAAGGCCAGTTTTCTCAGATAATCCTCGTATTTATCAATTTCCCTCTCTTTTTCTTTCACCCTGATGCATCATCGTCGTCGTCGTCGTCATCAGTAATTGCCAACGAAGTAAATGTTAACGATAACTTGCTTTTCGAAGTAGGTGTTTTGGTAGATTTTCGTCTGCCGATACGTTCTCAGTTCAAATTCCGCCGAGGTCAACTTTGCCTTTCATCCTTTCGGGATCGATTAAATAAGTACCAGTTACGCACTGGGATCGATATAATCGACTTAATCCGTTTGTCTGTCCTTGTTTGTCCTCTCTGTGTTTAGCCCCTTGAGGGTAGTAAAGAAATAGGTGGTTTGGTAGACAAAATAAAGTTTTTATCAAAATTATCAGTACTCAGGTTGTTTGTTTTCCCCCTACAGAGGTTAACAAATGGAAATATAAATTAGGTTTCTGTTTTTGAACTAAGTTAATTTTCTATGATTTTTCTCTTTACGTCATTCATGTACTAAAATAGCTACGATATATTTTATGGCACATCCACAGGAAGAAAATTGAAAATATATAAAATAACGCATTTCATATACGGAAAACAATCGAAAACATTCGTTGTGACTAGGAACAAAATCAAGTTGCTAACATTTTAACATCGAAATTAAATATGTATATTTCTTTACTACCCCCAAGGGGCTAAACACAGAGGAGACAAACAAGGACAGACAAACGGATTAAGTTGATTACATCGACCCCAGTGCGTAACTGGTACTTAATTTATCGACCCCGGAAGGATGAAAGGCAAAGTCGACCTCGGCGGAATTTGAACTCAGAACGTAACGGCAGATGAAATACGGCAACGCATTTCGCCCGGCGTGCTAACGTTTCTGCCGAGTAGAAATATCAATAGCAACAACGACAATGCGTATATACACATTAATTCAGACGTAAAAATGGGGGAATTAAATCTTATCCTTTACAAATGGCTTTCAAACAAAACAAGTTAAATCTTCAATATGGAAATTTTGCTGAAATTTTAGTTTAGCATCACTTTTGTTCACATAGAAGGCGCCAGCCTATAATTGTGTATGATATAGGCACGTGAGAGTTGGCTACTATATAAAAAAAAAATAATAAAAAGTATATTTGACCTGGGTAGAATATGAATCTGGAACTGAGGAAGACGCATCCCTCTAAAAATCATAATCCGATCCAACCGTGCTTCACCAAGACTATGTAGCAATCTCTTGTTTCATCCAGGGAAGACTGGCAAGTGTTTTAAGTGAAATCATCAATGGTAGAGGGAGGGCATATGGCACTTTATAGTGTAATCATTTAAAAAGAGGACGAGGTGAAAGCGCAATCCAAATTGTTCGTTAAATACTTGCACACAACCTGATACCGCATTTATTTGGAACGAAGGATCTTAAGGACTATCGGTATATAACATATAACTTTTAACGATATGTACTTTGATGGTACTATCATGGACATGCAAATCTTAATGGCCTCGCGAGACAACACAATATCAGAGCAGTATCTTGTAAAGGATGTTTAGAACAAAACCTTAAAATTGCTCGAGTTAAACAATCTAGTTGTTATACTGGCAGCAGCGAAACCCATTTAAGGACTTCTGCGCATTTAAGGACGCACGCACACACAAACACACACACACACACACACACACACATATATATACATATATATATATATATATATATATATATATATATATATATATATATATATATATATATATATATATATATATATATATGTATTATATATATATATATACATATATACGACGGGCTTCTTTCACTTTTTGTGAACTTTAAAAATAATTGTGAGAATTGCTGTTTCTTTATATGCTTAATTATCCAAATATCGAGAAGTTTTTTCTTTTTTTTTTGTATCTATGTTTTCTCTCTATTTCGTGTTATTCGAACCAGTAACGTTATGTCCTTAATAACATGACATAACCTTCCTGATAACTTGGATAAACAGATTTTGAATTAATTTGATCTAAATTTCTTCAAACTAAATCAATATATATATATATATATATATATATATATATGTGTGTGTGTGTGTGTGTGTGTGTGTGTGTGTAAATGGATGAATGAATTATCCTTTGTTTACCGTTAATATGGAAAATTCAATAAACAGTTACCAGGGCAGCAAAATTTACGCAAGTAACATGGATGAAACTCCGGGTTAATG
>NC_043001.1:92258187-92265687 GCF_006345805.1 Octopus sinensis | reverse complement strand
GCGAAGACACTTCCTCAAAACAGCAATTCTCACAATTATTTTAAAAATTCACAAAAAGTGAAAGAAGCTCGTCGTATATATGTACATATAGTAAAGTGTGAAAAAACGACAGAAGGCTTAATTGTTAAAAAATATATATATTTGTGTCAAAATGTCTGGAGAATATTGGAAAAATTTTTTTTCCCTTTCCTTAAAATGACATAATTTTAAAATTTTTAAAGAAATTACCGGTTTCGCGTGTAGCTTTTCAAATTTCTTGTGACGTTATGTTTATATTGCATGGAATTATCGTTGTTTTTATTTCCAGGAGATTTCTAAATAAGGGGAGGTAGTGAGTGATTTTTTCCGGTGTAGGGGAGATAATCGCTTTAAAATTTTTTTTCCCTTTTCCTTGTTAATTTCTCTGTGTCAGTATGTTCGGATGGTTTACCAAACAAACTTTCTTATCTATCTATCTATATATATATATATATATATATATATATACACATATGTAGAAGAGCGTAGGCTCGGAACGTAAAAGACTTTTTTCTATTCCTGAGCGTTATACTAATAAATCTGTTTGTTTTGTACACCACTTGTCTTCGTCTTTCGTTTTTTTCGTAAACTTTCCCTGTATATATGTATATATATGTGTGTGTGTGTGTGTTTCTGTGTTTGTGTTTGTCTCCCCCAACGTCGCTTGAAAACTAATGCTGGTGTGTTTACCTACCCGTAACTTAGCGATTCGGCAATAGAGACCGATAGAATAAGTACTAGGCTTACAACGAATAAGTCATGGGGTCGAATTGCTCTACTTAAAGGCGGTGCTCCAGCATGGCCACAGTCAAATGACTGAAACAAGTGAAAAGAGTAAGAGAGAGTAAAAGAGGTAGTTGTGGGTGTCTTGAAAATAGAATTGGACATTCTCCTTTCCACGATACTAAACGAAACAATGCCCTGGTCTGATGTAAAGACGGGGGCAGCAATGTCAAACTCGTTCATACGTCTAATGAGCCAACAATTAGGGTAAAGCACATGAAAGAGGGGTGAAATCCCACCATTCTGAGAACTCAGCCGAATGGGAAAGCTGTGGAAAAGGCACAAAATCCCGGTGGCGCTCAAGTATGTCTGCATAGCTGAAAAGAATAAAAGGAACGTGCGTGTGTATGTATGTATGTATGTATGCGTGCGTGCGTGTGTGTGTGCGTAGATAGATAGATAGATAGATAGATAGATAGATAGATAGATAGATAGATAGATAGATAGATAGGGTAGATGGACAGGTTGGTAGGTATGTAGGTAGGTAGGTAGCGTCCGAAACGTTAAGATTCCTCCTTAATCGTCAAATACAGCATTTCCTAAAACTTGTCCATCCCGTGTTGTCTTGTTTTTATATCCCTGGCCCAACAGAGACGGACATATGTAAAATATGCATATTCACTCAGCATATCTGTATTCCTGTCATGGGCAAGAGAGCGATGGGTAATTATCCGCTTACGAGCAGCCTACAAATTAAGAAATCTGTAAGGGCTATATCGAAAATCTTGTGTGAGTGTGTGTGTGTATGTGTGTAGACTTGTTTCTCTGTGTGTGTGCCTGCTTCTCTCTCTCTCTCTCTCTCTCTCCTCTCTCTCTCTCTCTCTCTCTCTCTTCTCTCTCTCTCTCTCTCTCTCTCTTCCCTCTCTCTCACTCTCTCTCTCTCCCTCTCTCTCTTTGTATGTGTGTGTGTGTGTGTGTGTGCTTGCATGTATGTACTATATATGCATGTATGTATATATACACACACCCGTAGCCAATTACATACGAGTACATGTGTGTGTGCGTGAGTGTGTGCTCGTGCACGTGTAATGGCGGGCTGTTGTATCGTTTGAAGTTTACTCTCTACTAATACGTTCAATGGACCGTCTCAAATCGGCATCTTTGTAGTCAAGGCATTCGAATGTAATATATCAGCGGTTCATTTCATTCATTATTCATGATTCGTTCAATATTTACTGTAATGGAAGAGCAATGATATTGTCGGGGAAACACTTACGATTGTGGTTGTTTGAAGATAATGTAAGTAGATCCTTTAGTCACAGATGTTAGTCCGTATCACCTAGTTCATATAGGTTAATGTATTATATCGTATCTTCAACAAGTTTCATTATACAACACAGTGGTGTATATATTTTCCTCAAAACACGCATCCATTAAAGAAATGCAATCCAGTCTGTATGTTATAACATCTGTTAGTACTGTTTTCTCGCTGCTTACTGCAGTACGATCCACCTCTTCCACGTATTGTTGAAGGGGTACATTCCACTGGTCAGGTGCTGCATTTGCTGTCAACATCCGCTGCTTGGAGGACTGAGCATGTTGTAGCAAATGATGCGCAGGTATGACGCTAAGATTACCACATCTCCAGCAATTCCTTAAGCGTGAATAAGTGTGGCTGCCAGTTACCAAGGACATTTCATCTCTGTAACACCAGATCTCCCTGTAATTTCGGTGTCGTTCCAAAGAGGACTGGATCTCAAGATAAGGATTATCTTTCTGAACCCAGGAGTAAATTGGTGGTTCTGGATGTAAACAATAGCGACGTCTGTGCTTTCAGACTGGTGGTTGTTTATGCTCCGACAGGGGTAGAACAACCAGATTTTTAAGTTCTGACTTCAAATTTCGCAGAGATCAACTTCACCTTTCATTGGCCCAGAAAGTAGGAGACGATGAATTAAGTACCAGCTGAGCACTATAGCTGATATAATTGACTTGCCACTCTCCCAAACTTTCAGCCCTTGTGCTTCTAGTAGAAATGATTTATACTAGAAAAAAAAATGGCTACACACGTGAAAACCATGCTGATTTTATGCTGGCGAGTTTTTACTTTATTTTCCTCTACTTTTCCGAGAGATTCTTATAAAATGGTTAGACTTGACTTCCGAAAGTAACAGAGCATCCGCAGAAATACGCACCTTTACACTTTAAGTACGGAATGAGCTTATATACCTATTCCAAATTCATTCAATCTCTATTTTTTCTTTCAAACGTTTAAGCATTTGCCAACATGGCCAAATCCCTTCTGAGTAATGTAGTAATAGTAATAGTTTAGGATTAATCTCGTTCCACTACTAGCCTGCTAGCAAGCAAAACAACGGCTAATTCTGCCAGAAAAGAATGTCAATCTGAAGGAATGTCCTATTTAGGAAAACTTTTATGTTAGCTAACACTAAATAACGAGTTCCCCGAAATAAACCTCAGTTACTTTAGATTGAACTTGGGGGTGTACGGGAAGGTTATGAATATGAGAGCTACCCAGCACAAAAAGTGGGCCGAATTGCGGTTCACTCCAGAAATTTACAAAAAATCCTCGAGCTCATTAACTTGGAGCGTGGGGACCCCGTAAGAGTCGTAGTAAAAGGTAGAAAGTCCAGGTTTTAGTCATGTGGAGGCACAGATCACCAGAAGGCTTTCTGTCTCCACGCAAAAAAGTAAACAACTAAAATTCTTTACTACCCATACCACAGAAACATCAACAACTCCAGTATCAGCGTGAGGAACTTCAGACAAAAGCACACAATTAGAAAGCAGTTTCTTTCTTTCCTGCAGAATTATCCTTAAATAACGAAAAAAGGAAAACGGTGGAACCCAGAGAGTGGTAAGTGGTCACCAGAAAGGCCCAAAAATAGAAACCAAAAGGTCATAACTCTACAACAAAATCCTCAAACGTAAACAATACTCCCCAAAACATCCGAAACTGTCACACTAGCACATGCACCGAAGTAATACCAAGAACAACTGAAACGCTAAACAACAAAACAACATCACTATAACAACCAAGCCTCCCACGGTTCCTCTTCATTAACAAGAACATACACGAGCACTACAACAAGAAAACACAAACACAACAACAACAACAACAACAACAACAAATCTACCAAAGGAAAGAATGAAACACTCAAATACAAAAAAAAGCGAATTTCACCACGATAAGCAAAAGCAATATGGAGTTAATGGACTGCACAGGAAACCATCACAAAAACGTAATAAAAACAAATAATTCACCCCCAAAACACTATAGAGAGACTCTTAATAAAAACATCAAGTCAAATTGGCCACAGAGAGTGTGGGAATTTTCAGAAAATTAGTAAATAAAACGTTATTAGGAGGGCCTTTCAAGGAGCACCTACATTAAAAGAACACAGACCATTCGCCGCCCGAAATAACGAAGGTCAGTGACCTGCCCTTTCATTTTCTCCATTAAATATGGTGACACTCAGAGTAGGTTGTATCGAATAGCGTGGTCTGCGGTCAGCGTGGAAGCAAGGTCACTTGTTCAACAACCTCAGATCACTTGATGTAGATGCGGTAACCATTACTGAAACAGGAACTTCTGGGAAACACGCACTTAGCACAATGTTTGACGACAAGACATACACATCTTCTGGTCTGACATGGACAGGCAATGAAGTTGTTGAACTTTTTCAGAAAGAATTATGTTTAGAGATACAGACGATCTTGGTTCCGGCAGGTAAGTTGGTGGCTCTAAATGTGTTATATACATAGCTAGTACCCCGGTAAGCCGGTATGTTTTTCTTTCGTAAGGCACTCTTTTCCGCTGCTCATCTCTTGACGGAGCTGTAATCCCGGGTTAAGAAAAACCAAAATTAGGTGCTTGGTATCTGGAATGTCGACAGGCGCTCACTGCTCTCTATCTGTCGAGCAATACTACGGTCGGTGGATTTTTTCTACGGCAGCAATATATAGAAATGTAGTGGCGAGAAAGAGCGTTGACGTTCTCGGGGAAACTCTAGGCGTCGACGAGGATGGACTGTTTCGGACGACTTTTGAGTCCGGTATTACCATGGATAACTTCCAGAAATCCTTGGCCTAGCAGTGCTACCAAGAAACACTGTCAGTTCGAGATAAACTTTACAGGCGCGGAAACACAGTTAGGCATCCTGCAGTGTCCAAGTATTGCTGACTTGTGGAGTCATCTATTTTTTCGCTTCCCTTCTTGACTATTCGTGGGTCAAAGGGGCATGCAACATCAGCTTATATAGCACATGTGGTGCATTTTGTCGACCACCACTAGGTCCGGTCTGCTATGCTATAGCACTTGCTCTGTTTGGATTGGGAAATCCCAAAGAATTTTGTTAGTCTCCGACTCCGCCACACTCTGCGGTTTGTGCCCTTGCCGGATTTTGCTAGTCTCAGACTCCGTCACGCTCATTATTATCAAGAAAGCGGCGAACTGGCAGAATCGTTAGCACGCCGGGCAAAATTCTAGGCATTTCGTCCCTCGTTACGCTCAGAGTTCAAATTCTGTCGGGTAGACTTCGTCTTTCATCCTTCGGAATCGATAAAATAAGTACCAGTTGAGCGCTGGGCGAATTTCAGGCGTTGTTCCTTTATTAGAAAGGATTATTATTATTATTAAGGTGGCGAGCTGGCAGAAACGTTAGCACGCCGGGCGAAATGCTTTGCGGTATTACGGCTGCCGCTACGTTCTGAGTTCAAATTCCGCCGAGGTCGACTTTCATCCTTTCGGAGTCGATTAAATAAGTACCAGTTACACACTGGGGTCGATATAATCGACTTAATCCGTTTTGTCCTTGTTTGTTCCGTCTGTGTTTAGCCCCTTGTAGGTAGTAAAGAAGTAGGCATTTCGCCCGTCGCGTCGTTCTGGGTTCAAATTCCGCCGAGGTCGACTTTGCCTTTATATATCTTTTCGAGGTCGATAAATTAAGTACAAATCAAATACTGGGGTCGATGTAATCGACTTAGCCACTCGCCGCAAATTTCAGGCCTTGTGCCTAAAAAAGAAATTATTATTATTATTGTTGTCGTTGTTGTTGTTGTTGTTGTTATTATTGAGTGAGACAGCAGCGTATGCTATCAAAGTGACCCTGGAATACGAATATACGAAGCCTAATATACCTATCATGACAACTCGTTTAAGGGTACACCAGGTACATGCATCATAGCCATATGTGGGTGACATGTTGATTTCATATCGAGATAAACAGCACACGACCTTGCAGATAGGACCCAGTTAGAATTTTCTTCAGGTCCAGTAGTCCATTCCACTCAAGAGGTCCCCGAATAAGGTTTGTTTTAAGGATGATGAACAAAACACCCATGTTTCTAGAGGTGAATTATTCAAACCCCACCCCAAATTCCTCTCAACACATGGCTATGATGCTCCACCACTACTTCTGCTCGTGATCAGAGATGCACATCGTCAGCCATTAAAGGATATGCTCAACTGGTTAAGATTAAACAAGTGACAAGCAAATATGTGGTATTGAGCAGAATATTTGCTCTAGCCCATTATTATTATATGAAAACTCACATCTTATTATGCTGGGTATGATAGAAAGTGTCAGCAATCTACAGCCAGCAGACTAAGGTGACACTTGTTTACTGGTCATGCTTCAAGAACCCCGTGAAGAATTCTTGCACGGTTTTCGTTGGTGTTCTACCTTCGTACTTGCACCGATCTTTTTCAGCCATTGTGGTATTTGAGCGCTGATACTTTCAAGTGCACCAATTATTATTGGTATCACGTCTACTCTCTTCATTGACCACAACATTCGTATTTCCCACTTTAAATCGTTGAAGTTGTTTATTTTTTCTCCTTCGTTCACATTGATCCCGTTGTCACGGAGGCATGATGTATCGCTATTCATACATGTTTTTCTATTTTTTATACACCACAACAATGTCCAGTTTCCTATGTCTGATAAGATGATAGCACTGGATCGTTACATCCCAAAGGATTTTGCAGTTCTCATTTTCGGTGACTCCTTCTGGGGTTTTGTTCATATCACGTTTTTGGCCTTGTAGGCCGTGATTTCCACAGAGCTCCCAAAGGATCATTCTTGTTACATTGTTATGGTGTCGTTTACATTCGCGTTGTGCCAATTAGGGCATTCGCTAACGATATGTGCCTTACCTTTTCACCCCTCTCACCACACATTCTGCATTTTTGCTATCAGTAGCGCTATCAATCTTGCACTTCATATAATTGGTCCTTAACGCTTGTTCTTGAGCTGCGCATATGTGTGCTTCTGTCTCTTTCTTCAGGTCACTCCTCCTCATCTTTAGCCATGGATTATCACATCTCTTTCAAACTAACCGTAGATTTTTTTACCTTCTATGCTTTTCCATTTTTGTTGTTCATTTCTTGTTTAAATTCATTATTATTATTATTATTATTATTATTATTATTATTATTATTATTATTATTTTGTCGTTGTTGTTGTTGTTGTTGTTATTATTGAGTGAGACAGCAGCGTATGCTATCAAAGTGACCCTGGAATACGAATATACGAAGCCTAATATACCTATCATGACAACTCGTTTAAGGGTACACCAGGTACATGCATCATAGCCATATGTGGGTGACATGTTGATTTCATATCGAGATAAACAGCACACGACCTTGCAGATAGGACCCAGTTAGAATTTTCTTCAGGTCCAGTAGTCCATTCCACTCAAGAGGTCCCCGAATAAGGTTTGTTTTAAGGATGATGA